>NC_090652.1:41629962-41957101 GCF_040937935.1 Hyperolius riggenbachi
TGGCTTGCAGGGTAGAATGCACCTCTGTGCTTACTTCTCCCGTAGGTTCTCCCCTGCGGAAAGGAACTACGATATTGGCAACAGAGAGCTTTTAGCCATTAAGTTAGCTTTCGAGGAATAGCGACATTGGTTAGAGGGAGCGGAGCATACGGTCACGGTCTACACTGACCACAAGAACCTAGAGTACATTGAGGGGGCTAAGAGGTTGAGCCCTCGTCAGGCTCGTTGGTCATTATTTTTCTCTAGGTTCTCTTTCATTATTACGTACACCCCAGGTAGCAAAAATGTCAAGGCGGATGCTTTATCCCGGTGCTTCGAGTCAGAGACAGCACAGCCCTCCATTCCAGAGACTATTATTCCCCAGAGGTTGGTACTAGCCGCAACTGAGACTTGGGAGGATTGGAAGGGGACGTTAATTCCCTTTCAACAAGACATCCCAGAAGGGAAGCCCGCAGGGGTGCTGTTCATTCCGCTACCGTTCCGTCTCCAGGTTCTAGAGATGTTCCATGCACATAAAAATGCTGGGCATCCTGGGGCATCTAGAACACAGGATCTGGTAGCCAGATGCGCCTGGTGGCCGTCCTTGGCAGCAGATTGCAAGGAATACGTGAGGGAATATGCGATTTGTGCCAAGAGTAAACCCTCCCGGCTGGCACCTGTGGGTACCTTGCAGCCTTTACCCACCCCGAGTGAGCCATGGACTCATTTGTCCATGGATTTTGTGGGTGAACTTCCTAAATCAGAAGGTATGTCGGTCATTTGGGTGGTAGTCGACCGCTTCAGCAAAATGGCCCATTTCGTGCCCTTGAAAGGACTCCCCTCGGCCCAGGAGTTGGCTGACCTGTTTATTACACATGTGTTCCGGCTGCACGGCATTCTGGAAAACATAGTGTCGGATCGGGGAGTCCAGTTCATTTCTAGATTCTGGAGGGCATTCTGCCAACAAATGGGCATGAAGCTGTCATTCTCATCGGGCTACCACCCACAGACCAATGGGCAGACGGAGAGAATCAACCAGTCATTGGAGCAATTTTTGAGGTGCTATGTTGCGGAGACGCAGAGCGACTGGGTCAAGTTTCTGCCCTTCGCGGAGTTCGCACAAAACAATTTGAAAAGCTCCTCCACCGGATTCTCTCCATTCCAGGTTGTGTCTGGTAGATTGCCCAAGTTCTCACCATTGCCAGTGGCCTCCACCCCGTTTCCAGCTCTGGAGGCCTGGCAGAGGTCTTTAAAGGACATTTGGCGTACGGTGAGAAATAGTTTACAAAAGGCGTTTCTTACTCAGAAGGGTCAAGCTGACAAGAAACGTTCAGTAGAGTGGAGCTTCCAGCCAGGAGACTTGGTTTGGGTGTCCACACGTCATTTGGCCCTGAAACAGCCCTCAGATAAATTGGGCCCCAGGTTTGTCGGTCCATTTCCGGTAGTAAAAAAGATTAATAATGTTACGTATACCGTCGACCTTCCCACCAGCATGCGGGGGGTAAGGTCCTTCCATGTGTCCCTTCTTAAACCAGCAGTCCAGGTGGGTCCCACTCCTCCTCCTCTCGTGTTGGTAGATGCCCAACCTGAGTATGAAGTGGAAAAAATATTAGATTCTCGCAAGGTACAAAACTCGGTACAGTACCTCGTACATTGGAAAGGGTATGGCATCGAGGAGAGGCGATGGGTACCTGGGAACCGTATGCATGCGGATGAGTTGGTGAGGGAGTTTCATGCCTTACACCCCGAGAAACCTGGTAGGAGTTGTCCGGAGTCCACTCCTCGGGGGGGGGGGGGGTACTGTAAGGAAACGCGGAAAGGCCGCCGTCTCTCGAGGTGAGGCGGCTGTTTCCGCGTCCAGCATGGCGTCACAACGCGGAAAAAACACCGCATGCCGCATAGGCAGTGCGGCGGAATCCGCATTGGTAACGGCGGAATCCGCATCGGAGGCGGCCCCCGCACTAGATACATTGCATGACAGTACTGGTGTGGCTGGGACTGATAGTCCACCAGGATTCAGACTTACACGCGCACGAGCACAGAGGCAGAGTTTAAATAGCAGTTAGAAGGGTGTCGGCTGACCAGCTGGGTCAGCTGACAAATTCCACTGCTCTCATTGGACCAGCAATTAGGGAGGTCCTGGAAAGGTCCTAGAGTATATATACTGCTGGTTGTTCACTTGCTCTTTGTCTGGCGTGCGATCACATATGTGGGAGCACCCAGATTCGTAGTCAGATCCGCAAGTGTGCCGGGACCAGCTGGAGCTGTAATCCTACACTTAGCTAGATTCTGTTGATAGCTAAAGTACTAGTTTGATTGTGATTATATGTTATGACTTTTGCCTGCTTTGACTATCCTCCTGAACTCTGATCTTGTACCTCGATATTTCTGATACTCTGTTGCCGAACCCCGGCTCGTTCCTTGACTCTGTTTCTGCCTCCTGATTTTGTACCCCGATATATCTGATACCCCGTTGCTGAACCTTGCCTGTACTTTGACTCCGCCTTTGCCTCCTGATCTTGTACTTTATCTGTCCGTGTGTGTACGACCTGGCTTGTCCGACCTCGAGATCCGACCTTACTGTTAGAGGCGGTTCCTCGTTCTGTTAAGTGACCCTTCCGCCAGAGGGTTACTTTCAGTATATCCTTCCCGCTGGCAGCCTGACTCCTCCCGCCTTGGAGAGCTCAGGTTTGCGGAAGGAATCTGTACAGTACGTCTTACTGTACTGAGGCCCTGTCCTCTAAGTGTTACTGTTACACCAAAACACTACACTCTACTCAGGTGAACAGAGGTTAGCTAGTATATCGGATTATCAGTGATACTGCAGATCACGTATAATCTGGTATACATCTGTATTCCCATTGATTCTGCAGATCACTGGAAATCAGATCCTCTCTGTGCTTCACCGATCGTTACACTGAGTCAGAGGGCTCCATGACGTCATTGAGCCAATCAGAGGGCTCCCAGCCAAAACCCTAGCAACCAATCACAGAGGGGAACCCTGGCCAGCCCCTCCTGTATATAAGGCAGGAGCCATAATGAGAAAATCGTCCTAGCTGTGACTGCTCACTGAGAGACATCTCCAGTGGTGTTGGCTAAGCAAGTGCTGTATTACAGTGAAAAACCTAGCGTTTTGTGTGCTAAACACCTGTACTACAATGTTGTTTTATTGTTTTTTAGTTAGCTAGCTTGTGTTATTTTTTTATATCAGTGTGACAGTCAGAATTCTGTGCTGCAGCAGCTGCTAGTCAGGTGACTGTGTGTGCGCAGGCCAGGCCTGCTGCTGGCCTGCTATTAGCCTTAGCTACAGTATAGGTTAGGGAATAGGATTACTGTGTTATTGTGTACTTAGTACTGCAGTGCAAGTTAGTTGTTAGAGTAGTACTGTGTTAGCTTACTACAGATTACTGCAGTGCTGCTGTGCTGAGCAGCAGCGTCAGTGTGACAGATAGACAGTTAGTGTGCACTGTCTTCTACTCTGCTGTCTGTCACTCCGTGCTGATTTTCATTAAAGTCCAACCCCGATTTTAATAAAGTACAAGTACCCCACATCATCTGGTGACATCATCCCATATAAGTTGTACTATGTCTGCTGGCACTGGCAGCCGGGGGAGGGGCAGCAAGGCCAAGAGGAGACGGAGCAACATTGCTGCCACCGTCAGCAGTTCTGCCGCGTCAGTGTCCCTTCCGCTGCTAGCCACTGGCCGTCCAGCTGCTAGGGGTAGTCACGCTGCAGAGGCGCAGCAGCGCGTAGCGGCCATTTTCCAGCTGATGGTGGATGAGCAGGCCACCACCAGCTCTACAACTGAGACCTCCACCCCCACCAGCACTCCTGTTCGCAGGAGCAGCTGCCCAGCAGTTCCTGGGGACTCGGTCATCACGTCGACCCCAGCGTGCAGCCTACCCTCAGTGAGTGCGCTTTTCGCTCCAGGCACCACGATCACAATCAGTAGGGCTGTTATCAGCAGAGAGTTTGAGGAGAATATTCTGGGTGCATTGGGCTATGTGGAGGAGTCACAGATGCAGACGATGGTTGTTGGGGGGGTCCTTGATCAGCATTGCAGACAGTGGCAGGAGCAGCAGTGGGCATGGAATGCTTCATCTTCGCCACTAACACCAGCCGCACCACTCAACCCCCAACCGCCACAGGGAGAAAAGCAGCAGCATCCCATTCAGGCCGCAGGGGAATCTTCACGTCCCCAATCTGGCGGTTTTTCACTCTGCCCTCATTGGACAGCAAGTTTGCCATATGCAATGTGTGCAAACTAAAGCTGAGCAGAGGTTGTGACCCCTCCAAATATGGCACCTCCAGCTTCATCACCCATCTGTCCAAAAAACATTTTGTTGAGCATGGGGCGTTCAAGAGGCTGAAGCGAACTGGCGCTGGCAGTGGTCAGACTCAGAGCAGCACCAGATCCCCCTCTGCCACTCCTGCCGACACTGAGGCCTGTTCAGGCAGCCAGTCCTCAGTGGCCTCCTCTGCTCCCTCCTTCGCTTCCCGTGCAAGGAAAAAATGCCGCCAGACCCTGTTGGGCGAGTCTTTCCCTGCTGCTGGCAAGAGGGGGACATGAAGTGGCTGGGAATCACTATGCCGGCCTTACCACCCTTTACCGCCACAACCTCCCTCCTGGCTCCTCCTGATTGTTAACTATTACTAACTAAGCCTGGTTCACAATTTTTTTTTACAGCCGTGGTACCAACGCTACGTGCCATGGTACAATCTCCTAAAATCGATAAAGGCATCCGCACACAGACTTCAGGAACAATTTGTATTTATTGTTCTTTATGCACACACAGAAGACATCAAAAGGTCGTCTAAGCCGACGATTTTTTCGGGGTCAGAGCGATCCCCTTTGTCAAGGCATAAACAGACTTACAATTACAACAATCTGTTTGGCACCCCCAAAGTGCTGAACAATTTTAATCAGTGTAAATGTGCACATTAACGGTACAATTTCCGCTTCAAATTGCATCGAAAGATCGAATCTGAAGGAAAAATTGTTAATGGGATCCTTAAAAAGATGAGGGTTTACCTCAAATGAGGAACAACATCTAAAGCAATTGTTAATTGGACACTTAAAAGCCAACACATTTTGCAGGTGTTCCCCGCTTCCTCAGGTCAAAGACAGAAGCAGTGTTTAGAAATAAATGATATAAAAGGCTCATACTGGAGTGCTTAAAATATTGCCATCTACAGTACATTAAACATTATAAGTAGCAAACTAGCAATTGATTAACCAACACATCATCCTCACAGATTAATTGATTAAATAAATAATCATGACAATTAGGATGTACAATATATATATATATTATAGTGACACATGGTCGGGGCAATTACTTAGATGGCTACATAAATGGGTAATTAAATACATCTACTCATGGATAACATAAATGTCACAAACACTATATAGTGTTTGTGACATTTATGTTATCCATGAGTAGATGTATTTAATAACCCATTTATGTAGCCATCTAAGTAATTGCCCCTAACCATGTGTCACTATAATAGTCAGGTTAAATAATACATGTGTATGGAGCTCATATTAGCTACATGAATTCAGTAAATAATATATTAGTTAAATATTTTATATGTGTGTGTTTAATGTAATTTCCATATAAGACAAAGAATCGTGAACCTTGTGTCCAATTATACCGTAATAGAATATTCTAAGATGCACTTTTTCTCCCCAAATAGTGGGGGGGGGGAGTCTTATAGTCTAAATAGTAAATTTTTGACTGTGCCAGTTCCAGGCGCGGAGCTAGGGGGGGTCGGGGTAGGACAAGTGCCCCGGGGCGCCGGGTCCCCAAGGGCGCCCAGCTGAGCTTCGGGTTTTTTGTTTTTTTGCGGGGCTGAGGGGAGCACAGAGAAGAGAGAGAGCTGTGCGGACGGTGGGGAAAGGGGGCCATCTCCCCCCTCCTTCCCTCACCTTAGGTGCTCTCTCTCTCCCTCACTGTCCCCTCCAATGTCTGTCCGGTGGCTGGCAGCGGCGGGCGGAACTCACCTCCGTCTCGCTCCAGCGCCGGCCGGAAGTTCGGGTGTGCAGCCGCTGCTCTGGTCTGAACCAGACCGGAGTAGCGGCAGATCCATCCAGCGCTGCGACGAGACGGAGGGGACAGCGAGGGAGAGAGAGCAGCTCTTCCTCTTCTCTGCGCTGCTCCCCTCCTGCTGGGGAGGGGGACACCTGGCTACCTACTCTGGGCACCTATACCTCTGGCTACCTACTCTGGGCACATATACCCCTGGCTACTGGCTACCTACTCTGGGCACATATACCCCTGGCGACCTACTCTGGGCACATATACCCCTGGCTACCTACTCTGGGCACATATACCCCTGCCTACATATATTGGGCACATATACCCCTAACTACATATACTGGGCATATACCCCTGGCTACCTACTCTGGCCACATATAACCCTGGCTACCTACTCTGGGCACATATACCCCTGCCTACATATAATGGGCACATATACCCCTAACTACATATACTGGGCATATACCCCTGGCTACCTACTCTGGGCACATATACCCCTGGCTACCTACTCTGGGCACATATACCCCTGCCTACATATACTGGGCATATATACCCCCTGGCTACGTGGACTGGGCATATATACCCCCTGGCTACATATACTGGGCATATATACCCCTGGCTACATATACTGGGCATATATACCCCCTGGCTACGTGGACTGGGCATATATACCCCCTGGCTACATATACTGGGCATATATACCCCTGGCTACATATACTGGGCATATATACCCCTGGCTACATATACTGGGCATATATACCCCTGGCTACATATACTTGGCATATATACCCCCTGGCTACATATACTTGGCATATATACCCCTGGCTACATATACTGGGCATATATACCCCTGCCTATATATACTGGGCATATATACCCCCTGCCTACATATATTGGGCATATATACCCCTGGCTACATATACTGGGCATATATACCCCTGGCTACATATACTTGGCATATATACCCCCTGGCTACATATACTTGGCATATATACCCCTGGCTACATATACTGGGCATATATACCCCTGCCTATATATACTGGGCATATATACCCCCTGCCTACATATATTGGGCATATATACCCCTGGCTACATATACTGGGCATATATACCCCCTGGCTACGTGGACTGGGCATATATACCCCCTGGCTACATATACTGGGCATATATACCCCTGGCTACATATACTGGGCATATATACCCCTGGCTACATATACTGGGCACATATACGCCTGACTATATATACTGGGCACATATTATTCTCCTGGCTACATATACTGGGCATATATACCACTGGCTACATATACTGGGCACATATACCTCTGGCTACATATACTGGGCACACATACCCCTGCCTACATATACTGGGCACATATACCCCTGGCTAACTGTTCTGTGGACATCTCTACCCCTGGCTACCTGTTCTGGGGACATCTATACCGCTGGCCACCTATTCTGGGGACATCTATACTGCTGGCCACCTATTCTGGGGACAACTATAGACCTGGGGCTACCTATTTTTGGGGAACCACGTCAGATTGAGTGTATTTTGGAGAACTGCTGCCAGGTGAGAGGTGTCTACCATATTAAGGGGGCATTCTACCTATTTATGTGAAATGCTGTCTATTTATGTGACTCATGACTGCTGAATTTGTCTTTTTGGGGGCCTCATGGTTACTGAATTTGACTTGTTGGGGGCCTCATGATTTGTTGGGGGCCTCAAGATCGCTGAATTTATCTTGTTGGGGGCCTCATGATTGCTGAATTTGTCTTGTTGGGGGCCTCATGATTGCTAAATTTGTCTTGTTGGGGGCCTCATGATTGCTGAGTTGGTTATGTTGGGGGCCTCATGATTGCGGAATTTGTCTTGATGGGGGGGGGGGGGCTCATGATTGCTGAATTTGTCTTGGAACATACTGAGGGAGGGTGGGTGAGCGTGATCCTGCTAACCTCCATATACATTTGGCTCCACCCATAACCACGCCCACATTTATTATGTGACCACGCCCCTTTTTGGCGCGGCGCGCCGTGCGCGCCGCAACCTTGACTTTGGAGGGGCGCATTAATAGTCTTTGTCCCCGGGCGCTGAAAATCCTAGCTACGCCTCTGGCCAGTTCCCCCTCCCCCCCCCCCCCTTTCAACCCACACACACAGCGTGATGATCACAGCAGCCCCCGCCAAGTCTCCTGTCACTCTGGCAACAATTACAAAAAATCCTTTTACATCATGGCCGCTCTCCCGCCAAACATCCTGCATGCCCCCGGGCACCTACACAACTACCCAAGGCTTTCCCACAGTGGCCCCAATGCTGCTAAGCCGCTTGTATCCCCCTGGGCTTTTTCAGAGTTAAGCGCTACAGCGGTAGCCTTACCTTACCTTACGATCCTTCATCTCGTGCCCTCTCATGCATGTAACCTCACTGGCGCCCTCTCACTGTCTGACATCAAGTCACACAGTTAGAGGGCGCCAGCCAGGTTACAGGCATGAGAGGACACACGAGATGAAGGATCGTGCCTGCTGGATCAGGTAAGGCTTCCGCTGTACCGCTTCACTCTGCAAAAGCCCAGGGAGATACAAGCGGTTAAGCAGCATTGGAGCTGCTGTGGGAAAGCCTTTTGTAGTTGTGTAGGTGCTCGGGGGAATACAGGATGCTTAGTGGGAGAGAGGCCACAAGGATAAAGTTTTTTTAAAAAATTATAATTCTGCAGTTGCCACAGTGACAGGAGCTTTGGCGGGGGAGGGGCGGCCTTGGAAAAATGTTTTTGCAATCTTTAGATGTCAGAAGAGATGGGGTGGGTGGGACCATCAGCTATTTTTTTATTTCATACAGGGGATACTGGAGCCTGGGGGGGGAAGGGTGGGGGAGAGGTGCCGCAGGGATGTTGTTTTATTTTTTTTGTAACCCATGGGGCAGTGGCTTGATTGTAGCTGGCGGGACAGCAGGGGTTACTTTAGCTGGAGATTAAAGCTTGGGTAGAGACAGCTTTGGGGGAAAAGCTCCACAAGATGCCCCTGCACCATGGATTTATCAGGTTTAGTATATATTTTTTTCCTGGTTTCTGCACTTGGTCTAGACTGAATGCAAAACAGAGAGTCATGTGAAGGATGAAACAGGATACGTTGTTAACGCATCATTTTCTGTTTGGCATATTGTGGACCAAGCCTTCCCCTACGCAAAACATGCTTCACCTGTACAAACATGACTACTGTTTTCCTTTCTATCAGGGCAATATACAAAAGAAAAAAAGTGAGTTGTACTTAAGGAATAAGGAGAAGTCTCAGCAGAGGTGTAGAGATATTATTCAGGAGTATTCTGTGGACTTGGACAAAGCTTTGGCTAAGGGATTGTACCTCACTCCTGGAGGACATGCAAAGTTCAAGCAAGATCTAAAAGCCATCGAAGATCGATATAATAAGGAATGTGGAAACCGTGTGAAGGTTGGTGTTGTGCCCTAATTAAAAATATGCTGAAACCAGAAATGTATGTATTTTGCACATGTTCTTTGGAAAGACAAGATTTCTGATTGCTTTAAGAACAGAGAAGAAATAATAACAGCAGTCAAAGAACTCGGAGGCACCAAGTCAAGGACAATGATTTTGAAAGTGAAACAAATGTTATGTTTTGCAAAATGTTCAGCTTTAGTTTTTTTTTTTGTGTTGCCAATCCATTTTTTTAATTGTGCAGTGTGATAAGATGTACATTAATTCATTGCAAATAGCTTTATAATGTACAAAAAAAAACTTTGTAAGAAAAAAAATCACTGTATTTTAACCTCTGGCAGAAAAGATAAGATAACTTAACCCATTAGCAGCTTCAAAATGAAATATTTCATTTGAAAACGTTGGTATTCCACAAAGGACCGGCACCACACAAAGTATCTGTAGCTCTTTTAAGATTTAATGACAGCAGACATGATAACAACAACAGACATGCTGTTTCGGCCTCTTCTGGCCTTTGTCAAGTTGCTCAATGATCACGTATACCTTGCTGTATAAAACACATACATTTAAATAGAAAAAACCCACCCACATGGTGAACCCATGACCAATCACAGGAAGCGCAAACTGGAGGACCTGATGGGAGACTTATATCGTCCAAAATGGACCAATAAACGCTGCTCAGTTTGAAATAACACTCACCAATCAGGTGCGCAAGAGGGTTCCCCGCTGCAAGCAATCCTATTAGAGACGTATGGGCGCATCATGGTTCCATAACCACCGCCTCCATCCACGGAAGCGAGCGGTATGACGGCAGCGTCATGTGACTCAATCACATGACTCAGTCAGCTGAGAATTTTTTCTCCAATCATATGCGCCCTGTTCGTCACCTAGTGCACACGCAGCCCACGTATCATAGCGGAGGGCGGTGCTATGGCGGCCGGCAACGTTCCCATAACAACCAGGACGCACCACCATACCCACAGACCGCAGCACTCACCACACCATAGCGGGGTTAAAGGGGAACACCTCTCGCACTCCATCCACTTTCTGTGTAGGTCTGAAACATAAAAATAAAAACATATTAAAACATCAAAGTGCCACAAATACTATAATATTATCACAACAGAGATGCACAAATGAGTCACCCAAAGATTAAATACAGAAACCCAAATCTAGCTCACGATTGAGCCCTGCCCTCCCCATGGAATCCAGTCGCCTGATCCAACCCGCCTCCCTCCGTAAAAGTTCCCTAAGTCTATCCCCTCCTCTCCAGGTCAATGGAACCCCATCAATGGCCATTACCCTAAGCTGAGAAACGTTATGCCCACAGGTCTTGAAATGCTCCGCCACTGCCTGCCCCGCCGTGCCATTCCTAATGGCCGATTTATGTGCAGAGATCCTGACCTTGAGGCACTGTGTAGTCATACCTATGTAAATGAAGCTACATGGACACTTTAATAGATAAACAACGTGACTAGAGTCACATGTGTAGTGTCCCCTAATATGGTACACAGTGCCCAAGGTGGGATGCAAGAAAGTATTGCCACGTATGACACTATTGCACATATGGCAGGACAGGCAGGGGAACATCCCAGTTCTAGCAGTATGAGACTGAGCCTGAGGTGCTGATTTTACTCGCAGTTTATCGCGTAATGTAGGAGCGCGGCGAAACGACATCATAGGTGGGAACCTAAACTCAGGCACTGTGGGGAAACCATGCCTGAACAAGTGCCAATGTCGACGCACCGTCCTTGCAACCACGTCACTACAGACATTAAAGGTCGAAACAAAAGGGATACGAGGTACACCTCTCAGTCGACGACCCCGAAAACGTTTCTTTTCACTCAGAACTTCCATGGGGTATCCCCTAGAGCGGAATCTCCCACAGAGCTCATTCTTGCGATCAGCACATCTCTCAGGCTCACTCACAATCCTATCCACCCTCGAGAACTGACTTCCAGGAATCCCATCCTTGACACCACCCGGGTGGAAACTCCCGTAGTGGAGGGTGGAATTCCTGTCCGTCGGCTTCGTGTATAAGTCGGTGGATATCATCCCATTATTACAACAGACCAGGACATCCAAAAAGGGCAATTGTCCCGTGTCCCAATTTGCTGTCAGTTTGATTGCCGGACACTGCTGGTGCACTGTCTCCAAAAATGCGTCCAATGTGTCACGTGGCCCCCTCCATATGCAAAATACATCATCTATATATCTCCACCAGCATAAAGCATGCTGGCGGAACACGGGGTTGAGATAAACGAAAGTCTCTTCATATAACCCCATGAAAAGATTTGCATAGGAGGGGGCCACATTAGAACCCATAGCAGTGCCTTGTAGTTGACCATAGAACCGCCCCTCAAATGCAAAATAATTTTCTTTAAGAACAATTTCAAGCAATTGTGTCAAGAACTTGCGTTGGGGGGTGGTGCAGTCAGACTGCATCATAAGATACCAGTCTGTAGCCTCTACACCTCCATCATGTGGGATGGAGGTGTAGAGGCTCTCAACATCCAAAGTTACCAATGCAACATCCCCCTCAAGTAATGGCAGACTTCTCAACTTATTCAAGAACATGCCTGTATCACGCAAGTAAGAATCCAGAGACTGCACAATGGGTTGAAGGAGTTTGTCTAAATACTGAGCCAGAGGGACAAAGACTGATCCCACTCCCGCCACAATGGGACGTCCAGGAGGACGTTGTAAGGTTTTGTGAATTTTAGGAAGTACATATATATGTGGCGTAGTGGGATTAGTCTGCTGAAGAAATTTGAACAAAGGTTCATCAATAATGTCCCTGGCTAAAGCCTCTCTCAACACTCCCAGTATACGTCTCTGGATCCTAGGCAAGGGATCACACTGTAGTTCAACATAAATAGTGGTGTCAGACAGCTGTCTAACAATTTCCCCAATATATTGATCACGATCTAACACAACAACAGCACCTCCCTTGTCCGCAGGACACACAACAATTTCATGATTATTCTGCAAATCTTTGAGTGCGGCACTCTCTGCTTTAGTCAGATTGTGTGCAACACGGAACTTCCCACTTTTGTAGTCACGTTCAATAGCTAGCAAATCCTCCATAACTTTAGAAGTATAAACATCAATAATGGCATGACTAGGAGGCTTGAAAGTACTTAAATTGCGTAGGCCAGAGTCCTTCAAACGCAATGAATCACAGCCTATGCTCCCACAGTCTCTAGAAATAGAGGCCTGTGGAACGGTGCCAAAAAAATGTTTGAGCTTAATTGAACGGAAAAAGCGGAAAAGGTCCTGTTCTAACTTGAAAAAATCGGGCAAAAAAGTGGGACTATAGGATAGACCATAATTGAGCACACGTTCCTCAACCTCAGATAACGTATGGGAGGAGATATTTACCACCAAGTTAGAGTCGATTATCTGCCCCTCCTGGGCCTGAGATTCATCGGGTTCCTGGGGGGTTAGTTCTTTAGTCCTCCGTTTATATTTCCTGCCCCCTCTCCGCCTCCTGCGCCTTGGGGGTGAACCGGGGAGTGATCCCTAGATGTACCCACATCATCGGACCCTGAAGTGCCGGCTCCAGAGCCGCTTCCTCCCAGATGTCCTTTACCAGGTGTCCTCCTATATCGACGTGGTGGTCTGTTGGGAGATGGTGTCACTTGCTTCTGCCAGGGATAAACGTAACCTGATACGTAATCCTGTTTATCCCGATTAAACTTGGACCGCTTGGCCTCCTCCTGAGCTTTTGAATACTCAAGCATCTTTTTATCAACAGCTTCAAGGAATTTGTTATGATCCTCGCTCGTCATATGATCTTTAATCTGTTGTAACAGGGATCCCATCTTCTCGTCCAAAACAGGTAGTTCCTTCTGTATTCTTACAATAGTATGCAACATCGCATCATATGATGCTTTATTCCATATGCGGACCCATACATCACAAAATTCCGGATCTTTAGGAAAGATCAAGGGTGCCACATGAGATCGAATGGCACGAGGTATTCTATGAGCTCTGCAGTATTCTGCTAGTGTTTTACCATGCAGTTCCAGATTAATCCTGGTTTTCCTCACAGTCTCATACTCAGTCTGCAAAGGTTTGACATCCGGCTTAAGGAGAAAAGCTGTATCAGACTCCATGGATGCCAGGATTGAAGCAGCTTGGGTCCCGGAATAAGAAAAGGTGTCCTCAACTGACATCCCTTGATCAGCCATGGTGCTCTACTGGTAGTGGTACAATGTAGTATTACACAAGCGTCCAGGAGCTCCACAGTAAGGCTCAAAATAAAAAGATTGGTGTGCCGCTGTCCTCACCCCGGTACCTGGGGGTCACAACAATACGTATTCCACAAAGGACCGGCACCACACAAAGTATCTGTAGCTCTTTTAAGATTTAATGACAGCAGACATGATAACAACAACAGACATGCTGTTTCGGCCTCTTCTGGCCTTTGTCAAGTTGCTCAATGATCACGTATACCTTGCTGTATAAAACACATACATTTAAATAGAAAAAACCCACCCACATGGTGAACCCATGACCAATCACAGGAAGCGCAAACTGGAGGACCTGATGGGAGACTTATATCGTCCAAAATGGACCAATAAACGCTGCTCAGTTTGAAATAACACTCACCAATCAGGTGCGCAAGAGGGTTCCCCGCTGCAAGCAATCCTATTAGAGACGTATGGGCGCATCATGGTTCCATAAACACCGCCTCCATCCACGGAAGCGAGCGGTATGACGGCAGCGTCATGTGACTCAATCACATGACTCAGTCAGCTGAGAATTTTTTTCTCCAATCATATGCGCCCTGTTCGTCACCTAGTGCACACGCAGCCCACGTATCATAGCGGAGGGCGGTGCTATGGCGGCCGGCAACGTTCCCATAACAACCAGGACGCACCACCATACCCACAGACCGCAGCACTCACCACACCATAGCGGGGTTAAAGGGGAACACCTCTCGCACTCCATCCACTTTCTGTGTAGGTCTGAAACATAAAAATACAGCAAGGTATACGTGATCATTGAGCAACTTGACAAAGGCCAGAAGAGGCCGAAACAGCATGTCTGTTGTTGTTATCATGTCTGCTGTCATTAAATCTTAAAAGAGCTACAGATACTTTGTGTGGTGCCGGTCCTTTGTGGAATACGTATTGTTGTGACCCCCAGATACCGGGGTGAGGACAGCGGCACACCAATCTTTTTATTTTGAGCCTTACTGTGGAGCTCCTGGACGCTTGTGTAATACTACATTGTACCACTACCAGTAGAGCACCATGGCTGATCAAGAGATGTCAGTTGAGGACACCTTTTCTTATTCCGGGACCCAAGCTGCTTCAATCCTGGCATCCATGGAGTCTGATACAGCTTTTCTCCTTAAGCCGGATGTCAAACCTTTGCAGACTGAGTATGAGACTGTGAGGAAAACCAGGATTAATCTGGAACTGCATGGTAAAACACTAGCAGAATACTGCAGAGCTCATAGAATACCTCGTGCCATTCGATCTCATGTGGCACCCTTGATCTTTCCTAAAGATCCGGAATTTTGTGATGTATGGGTCCGCATATGGAATAAAGCATCATATGATGCGATGTTGCATACTATTGTAAGAATACAGAAGGAACTACCTGTTTTGGACGAGAAGATGGGATCCCTGTTACAACAGATTAAAGATCATATGACGAGCGAGGATCATAACAAATTCCTTGAAGCTGTTGATAAAAAGATGCTTGAGTATTCAAAAGCTCAGGAGGAGGCCAAGCGGTCCAAGTTTAATCGGGATAAACAGGATTACGTATCAGGTTACGTTTATCCCTGGCAGAAGCAAGTGACACCATCTCCCAACAGACCACCACGTCGATATAGGAGGACACCTGGTAAAGGACATCTGGGAGGAAGCGGCTCTGGAGCCGGCACTTCAGGGTCCGATGATGTGGGTACATCTAGGGATCACTCCCCGGTTCACCCCCAAGGCGCAGGAGGCGGAGAGGGGGCAGGAAATATAAACGGAGGACTAAAGAACAAACCCCCCAGGAACCCGATGAATCTCAGGCCCAGGAGGGGCAGATAATCGACTCTAACTTGGTGGTAAATATCTCCTCCCATACGTTATCTGAGGTTGAGGAACGTGTGCTCAATTATGGTCTATCCTATAGTCCCACTTTTTTGCCCGATTTTTTCAAGTTAGAACAGGACCTTTTCCGCTTTTTCCGTTCAATTAAGCTCAAACATTTTTTTGGCACCGTTCCACAGGCCTCTATTTCTAGAGACTGTGGGAGCATAGGCTGTGATTTATTGCGTTTGAAGGACTCTGGCCTACGCAATTTAAGTACTTTCAAGCCTCCTAGTCATGCCATTATTGATGTTTATACTTCTAAAGTTATGGAGGATTTGCTAGCTATTGAACGTGACTACAAAAGTGGGAAGTTCCGTGTTGCACACAATCTGACTAAAGCAGAGAGTGCCGCACTCAAAGATTTGCAGAATAATCATGAAATTGTTGTGTGTCCTGCGGACAAGGGAGGTGCTGTTGTTGTGTTAGATCGTGATCAATATATTGGGGAAATTGTTAGACAGCTGTCTGACACCACTATTTATGTTGAACTACAGTGTGATCCCTTGCCTAGGATCCAGAGACGTATACTGGGAGTGTTGAGAGAGGCTTTAGCCAGGGACATTATTGATGAACCTTTGTTCAAATTTCTTCAGCAGACTAATCCCACTACGCCACATATATATGTACTTCCTAAAATTCACAAAACCTTACAACGTCCTCCTGGACGTCCCATTGTGGCGGGAGTGGGATCAGTCTTTGTCCCTCTGGCTCAGTATTTAGACAAACTCCTTCAACCCATTGTGCAGTCTCTGGATTCTTACTTGCGTGATACAGGCATGTTCTTGAATAAGTTGAGAAGTCTGCCATTACTTGAGGGGGATGTTGCATTGGTAACTTTGGATGTTGAGAGCCTCTACACCTCCATCCCACATGATGGAGGTGTAGAGGCTACAGACTGGTATCTTATGATGCAGTCTGACTGCACCACCCCCCAACGCAAGTTCTTGACACAATTGCTTGAAATTGTTCTTAAAGAAAATTATTTTGCATTTGAGGGGCGGTTCTATGGTCAACTACAAGGCACTGCTATGGGTTCTAATGTGGCCCCCTCCTATGCAAATCTTTTCATGGGGTTATATGAAGAGACTTTCGTTTATCTCAACCCCGTGTTCCGCCAGCATGCTTTATGCTGGTGGAGATATATAGATGATGTATTTTGCATATGGAGGGGGCCACGTGACACATTGGACGCATTTTTGGAGACAGTGCACCAGCAGTGTCCGGCAATCAAACTGACAGCAAATTGGGACACGGGACAATTGCCCTTTTTGGATGTCCTGGTCTGTTGTAATAATGGGATGATATCCACCGACTTATACACGAAGCCGACGGACAGGAATTCCACCCTCCACTACGGGAGTTTCCACCCGGGTGGTGTCAAGGATGGGATTCCTGGAAGTCAGTTCTCGAGGGTGGATAGGATTGTGAGTGAGCCTGAGAGATGTGCTGATCGCAAGAATGAGCTCTGTGGGAGATTCCGCTCTAGGGGATACCCCATGGAAGTTCTGAGTGAAAAGAAACGTTTTCGGGGTCGTCGACTGAGAGGTGTACCTCGTATCCCTTTTGTTTCGACCTTTAATGTCTGTAGTGACGTGGTTGCAAGGACGGTGCGTCGACATTGGCACTTGTTCAGGCATGGTTTCCCCACAGTGCCTGAGTTTAGGTTCCCACCTATGATGTCGTTTCGCCGCGCTCCTACATTACGCGATAAACTGCGAGTAAAATCAGCACCTCAGGCTCAGTCTCATACTGCTAGAACTGGGATGTTCCCCTGCCTGTCCTGCCATATGTGCAATAGTGTCATACGTGGCAATACTTTCTTGCATCCCACCTTGGGCACTGTGTACCATATTAGGGGACACTACACATGTGACTCTAGTCACGTTGTTTATCTATTAAAGTGTCCATGTAGCTTCATTTACATAGGTATGACTACACAGTGCCTCAAGGTCAGGATCTCTGCACATAAATCGGCCATTAGGAATGGCACGGCGGGGCAGGCAGTGGCGGAGCATTTCAAGACCTGTGGGCATAACGTTTCTCAGCTTAGGGTAATGGCCATTGATGGGGTTCCATTGACCTGGAGAGGAGGGGATAGACTTAAGGAACTTTTACGGAGGGAGGCGGGTTGGATCAGGCGACTGGATGCCATGGGGAGGGCAGGGCTCAATCGTGAGCTAGATTTGGGTTTCTGTATTTAATCTTTGGGTGACTCATTTGTGCATCTCTGTTGTGATAATATTATAGTATTTGTGGCACTTTGATGTTTTAATATGTTTTTATTTTTATGTTTCAGACCTACACAGAAAGTGGATGGAGTGCGAGAGGTGTTCCCCTTTAACCCCGCTATGGTGTGGTGAGTGCTGCGGTCTGTGGGTATGGTGGTGCGTCCTGGTTGTTATGGGAACGTTGCCGGCCGCCATAGCACCGCCCTCCGCTATGATACGTGGGCTGCGTGTGCACTAGGTGACGAACAGGGCGCATATGATTGGAGAAAAAATTCTCAGCTGACTGAGTCATGTGATTGAGTCACATGACGCTGCCATCATACCGCTCGCTTCCGTGGATGGAGGCGGTGGTTATGGAACCATGATGCGCCCATACGTCTCTAATAGGATTGCTTGCAGCGGGGAACCCTCTTGCGCACCTGATTGGTGAGTGTTATTTCAAACTGAGCAGCGTTTATTGGTCCATTTTGGACGATATAAGTCTCCCATCAGGTCCTCCAGTTTGCGCTTCCTGTGATTGGTCATGGGTTCACCATGTGGGTGGGTTTTTTCTATTTAAATGTATGTGTTTTATACAGCAAGGTATACGTGATCATTGAGCAACTTGACAAAGGCCAGAAGAGGCCGAAACAGCATGTCTGTTGTTGTTATCATGTCTGCTGTCATTAAATCTTAAAAGAGCTACAGATACTTTGTGTGGTGCCGGTCCTTTGTGGAATACGTATTGTTGTGACCCCCAGGTACCGGGGTGAGGACAGCGGCACACCAATCTTTTTATTTTGAGCCTTACTGTGGAGCTCCTGGACGCTTGTGTAATATTTGAAAACTTTGGTGCACTCTAAATCTCTGCTGGTCAATCTCGTTTGGCTGCCTAGTGTAGCCAAACAAGCGGGCAGCAGGGAGCAGTTTTAGCTACCTGTTCTGGAAGGTTTCTTCTCTTCCTCCTCCCGCGACTCCTCCGACCCAAGCGGATGTGCTTGGGTACCTCCGACCCAAGCACATCCGATCACATGATATGATGTGGTCCGGATCCAGGAGACCATGTCAGCGTTACAGTGCCACCCAGTAGTGAAAGATGGGTGATGGAAGATATGGAAGAGACTCTTCCATCACCCCTCTCCTAGCACCGGACGGTGCTGTAATGCTGATACTGTCTCCTGGATCCTGATCACATGTCATATCATATCAGGTCAGACTTTATTTCTTTATCCCTTTAACCCTTTTCCTATTTCTTGATATTTTCCCTACAATTAACTTTTCCATTCACACTGCACAGGCTGAAGAGGTGCTACAGGAATACCTAAGGTCCAAACAAGAAATTGGAGACACAATTCTAGAAGCAGATAATACTTTACATCAGAGAGAGAAAGAAGAAGAAAGTGAGTGGTATTTGTATTGCTAATCTTTGCTAGAGTCCAAGGGGCATGAACTTTTCTCCTGAGTTTTCTCCAAGTAGAGACAGTATTTTCAAACTTTATCAACACAATACTCAAACCAAGCAAAAACATTTTTCAAAATGAGTTTTATATGACCCTTTTACCTTCTTTTTAGTACTTTTGAAGAAGAGAGAACCGAGAGCCCGATATGGTGTAGTATGTCAAGGTAATTGGATAATTAGAAAGAGTATGAATTGTATA
The DNA here is from genome assembly GCF_040937935.1 of Hyperolius riggenbachi. NCBI lineage: Eukaryota > Metazoa > Chordata > Amphibia > Anura > Hyperoliidae > Hyperolius > Hyperolius riggenbachi. The sequence goes on from NC_090652.1 coordinate 41,649,388, forward strand.
CTCACAAACCAGGGTTACCTCCAGGCAACCACTGTGTAGGCAGGTGAGGAGATTAGCCTGTCCTCACTCAGGAATAAGAAGTCGCTCTCTGTAGGCTTGAAAAACAAGAAGGGGTATCCCCCTCCACCAAAGGTGGATACAATCAGTATTATGGTAGAGAACAGAGGCGCCAAAAGGATAAAAACAATATTTAAAAGTTTTAAAATTATTGCTTAGGAGGCAGTGGTGGACTCACCTCCCACAAGCAGACACAACAACTGTGTATTCACAAAAGGGACATTTATTGGTATACTCCAAATAAGGTTGCAACGCGTTTCGCAGGTCAAACCCGCTTCATCAGGCAATTACAGGAAGGAGCACACAACTGGGGGTAAGAGGCAACACATTTGTACAAATCCTGAACAGACTGCATATCAATAAACATAAATATTTGTATGATGGAATTCACTGGTGTGATTTAAATTAACTTAATTTAATTAATTTAAATCACACCAGTGAATTCCATCATACAAATATTTATGTTTATTGATATGCAGTCTGTTCAGGATTTGTACAAATGTGTTGCCTCTTACCCCCAGTTGTGTGCTCCTTCCTGTAATTGCCTGATGAAGCGGGTTTGACCTGCGAAACGCGTTGCAACCTTATTTGGAGTATACCAATAAATGTCCCTTTTGTGAATACACAGTTGTTGTGTCTGCTTGTGGGAGGTGAGTCCACCACTGCCTCCTAAGCAATAATTTTAAAACTTTTAAATATTGTTTTTATCCTTTTGGCGCCTCTGTTCTCTACCATAATACTTTTTAGTACTTTTGCAATTGCTAAGTGCCAACATTTTTTTTTTTTTTGCATAAAATGAAAACGTATCTACTTGGTGAAAATTAGGAGAAACATTAATAGGATATGGCCCACAGAACCTTATCCAATTAACTTTTTCTCTCTAGTTTTCTCCCAGGTATTTTATTGGTAAGGTTTGAAAATACCCCTAGTGATACGCACAAATTGTAATTTTACATCATAATTTGCAATTACAATGCAAAATCGTAATGCAATATTTCAAGAAAAATGTTAAATAATTTTGTTTGTTAACGTAATCAGGAACCATAATTTTGTAATTTTCTTATAGTTTTGTGATGACTTTAGCAGTTAAAAGCAAAGCCCCAATACATGCTGTCATCAGCAAAATTGCTTTGTATGTGGGAACAAGACAAAAAAAAATAATTTTTCAAAAACACCTTGTAGTTTTTGAGAAAATTGACTTAGAAAAAAGTGGTTTTTAAAATGGTTTTTAAACTGTCATTTGTTTGACTTGTTCACTATTCTTCTTACCTTCCTAGAAATTTTGGTGACAATAGCATGTACAGGAGCTTTGCTATTAACCGATAAAGTTGGCAAAAAATTATGTGAAAGTTATGCAAAAATTATGCAAAATTAGGAATGGATAATACAAAATTGAATGTCCAAATTGTAATTACGTATGGCCGTAATTGTGAAAATGTATGTGAAATTTTGGGTAATCTTAATTAGCTTATTACGATCATCACTAAATATCACCTTGGAAAAAACTCAGGAGAAAAGTTATGGAATATGGGGCTTATTATGTAAAGATCACTGCATACTTAGCTACCATCCATGTTTAGATTGGTTGTGTTAGGTGTGATAGAGACTACCCAAAAGCCAAAAGATCAACAGGACACCAGGTCAACTGACTAACTAAAGAAAACAAAACAACTGACTAACTAAAGAAAACAACAAGATATAAGATGGCAGCTTTTATATTTTTCTCACTACAGATCTCCATTAATAGTTTACCTGAGACACTGCTTTGCACCCTGGCCTGCAATGACCATTAATCAGTTTGTGAATAAAACCAAATTATTTACTTGCTTTTTTGATAGATTAAAGTGACTTGATCAACCAAAGAGGAGTCCACTGGGGTAGAATGATGTGACATGATTACCTAGGATAAACATCACTCGGAGAGCGGTGTTAAATATCAATATATGGTTGTGTGTGTGTGAATATATATATATATATATATATATATATATATATATATATATATATATATATATATATATATATATATATATATATATATACAGTGGAGGAAATAATTATTTGACCCCTCACTGATTTTGTAAGTTTGTCCAATGACAAAGAAATGAAAAGTCTCAGAACAGTATAATTTCAATGGTAGGTTTATTTTAACAGTGGCAGATAGCACATCAAAAGGAAAATCGAAAAAATAACCTTAAATAAAAGACAGCAACTGATTTGCATTTCATTGAGTGAAATAAGTTTTTGAACCCCTACCAACCATTAAGAGTTCTGGCTCCCACAGAGTGGTTAGACACTTCTACTCAATTAGTCACCCTCATTAAGGACACCTGTCTTAACTAGTCACCTGTATAAAAGACACCTGTCCACAGAATCAATCAATCAAGCAGACTCCAAACTCTCCAACATGGGAAAGACCAAAGAGCTGTCCAAGGATGTCAGAGACAAAATTGTAGACCTGCACAAGGCTGGAATGGGCTACAAAACCATTAGCAAGAAGCTGGGAGAGAAGGTGACAACTGTTGGTGCGATTGTTCGAAAATGGAAGGAGCACAAAATGACCATCAATCGACCTCGCTCTGGGGCTCCACGCAAGATCTCACCTCGTGGGGTGTCAATGGTTCTGAGAAAGGTGAAAAAGCATCCTAGAACTACACAGGAGGAGTTAGTGAATGACCTCAAATTAGCAGGGACCACAGTCACCAAGAAAACCATTGGAAACACATTACACCGCAATGGATTAAAATCCTGCAGGGCTCGCAAGGTCCCCCTGCTCAAGAAGGCACATGTGCAGGCCCGTCTGAAGTTTGCCAATGAACACCTGAATGATTCTGTGAGTGACTGGGAGAAGGTGCTGTGGTCTGATGAGACCAAAATAGAGCTCTTTGGCATTAACTCAACTCGCTGTGTTTGGAGGAAGAAAAATGCTGCCTATGACCCCCAAAACACCGTCCCCACCGTCAAGCATGGGGGTGGAAACATTTTGCTTTGGGGGTGTTTTTCTGCTAAGGGCACAGGACAACTTAATCGCATTGACGGGAAAATGGACGGAGCCATGTATCGTGAAATCCTGAACGACAACCTCCTTCCCTCTGCCAGGAAACTGAAAATGGGTCGTGGATGGGTGTTCCAGCACGACAATGACCCAAAACATACAGCAAAGGCAACAAAGGAGTGGCTCAAGAAGAAGCACATTGGGGGCGTGGCTTGACGCTGATCTAAGATGGCCGCTTAACTCCGAGCTCCGACACGCCGTCCGCCTAAAGCTTAGTTTCCTACCCTACCCAGCTGGTCTTAAGTGGCTATGAGGAGTGCCCGAAAGCAACAAACCATCGTACCTCAGGATAAAGCTACTCCGGTTCAATTCGGCAGAACGGTCCCTGATCTGTTCCGCTCGCACAGCCTCAGATCACAGACTCCTAAGATGGCGCCAGGGAAAGAATCGGCCGCTCCCGCAGCCTCACCGGAGCCTTCCCCACCAGCCTCCTCGATCAATAAGGTGGGTGACAAACTAAAAAAGGCAGCCACACTTGCGGACATGAAGGCCATGGCTGAGGATATTAAAACCTCCCTTCATTCAGCAATTGCGGAGGTGCGTCAGGAGGTGGTGTCCATTGGATCACGAATCTGCACGCTAGAGGAGGCAGGCCGGAAGAGAGACTCACAGATAATCTCTCTACGGAAAACATCTACGATGCACACGGACAGACTCTCTGAGCATGCTAGAAGGTTGGAGGATCTGGACAATAGGGGACGCAGAGCCAACATTCGGGTAAGGGGGGTCCAAGAGAATATTGCTACTTCAGACATCACTAAGGCCTTAACAGCTATTTTTAACGACCTACTTGATAGGCCAGCCGACACGCAGATAAGCTTTGTTAGAGCCCACCGCGCACTGAAACCAAGGGCCCTAGATGGGGAGAAGCCACGCGATATCATTTGCTGCCTAGACTCTTTTCCCCTGAAAGAGGAGATCATGCGCGCAGCTAGGGAGCAGGAAGAAATCCTTTTTAACGGAAGCTTGATCCAACTATACCAGGATCTATCACCCCTAACGCTAGCCAAACGAAGAGCGCTCAAACCCTTGCTAACTGCCTTGAAAAACAAAGGCCTAAGCTACAAATGGCGCTTCCCCTTCGCGCTGACGATCCAACAAGGTAACAAGGCCTTTACCATCAGACATGCCTCAGAAGTAACAGACTTATGTAAAGACCTTGGTTTGCAACGAGTCTCGGTACCTGACTGGGACGCAGACCCCGCTACCCTAGAACCCGACACCAACAAGCGCTCTAAGGTCGATCACACGCCGGAATCCCCAAAGGCTTCAGATCAGGGCACCATAGAGGAACCAGAGGCCCAAACTGAGGAACAGCACTTCAGTCCAGAACACGCTCTTTCTGATGAGGATTAGCCCCTGTTGATACATGGAACTCTCCGGGGTGCCCCTGCACCTTTGTTGTCGTCCTCTGTGGTTAATTCCCCCGGGACTGAGTGTAGCGGCTTCGCTGAATAACACGGGAGCCTGCCCCGTATACAGGCGGAATGTTTGGATGAGAGGCCCCCCCTCACGCTCTCTGTGCCGAGAGGATTGTCAGCACTTGAACCCGCACCTACATACGTATTGTTACTGAATGCCAGAGCCGGGCCAGCTGACTCTGTTAACTGCAGACACACATATAATACTCAGCAGACGGATAATGTAAATTGTGGGGTTTTTGGTAGGGGTGGGTTGCGCGGTGCCGTCCCTGTGGAGAGGGCCCCCCCGCTTTGGGGGGGCCCTCCCCGCTGGGACGGGGCGGCGGGGAGACTTTCTGAGGGGCGGGGGGGGGATGTATGCTTGTTCGTTTTGGTTGAGGGTTTGATGGGGGAGGGGTGGGGGGATACCGGAGAAACAGGTTGTTATCCAATGCTCAATATAGATTCAACTGAAGATATTTGTATGATAAAATGTTAATTCTAGATGTTGACTTATAGTGAATTAATAGATATGTTCCTCTCCTGAGCGAAATTTAAAACTCTGCTAGACCCCTGTTAATAAGACTGTTGAATTGTTTATTTCTAAAAAGGGCATGTTTTCCTCTTAGCAACGGCTGGGTTCAATTATTCAAGCATTCAGTGAACTGGCGGATGGCGTGGATGGATGTCACTTCTGGTGTACTAGATCCCTCTTTTTGACCCTTCACAGGCACATATTAGTGCACGTGCAGGCGTATACTATACGCTGACCCGGACTATACCTAGAGGTGGGAACCATCTTCACGCCACACACACCCCCAAAACGGTGTATCTGGTACACTGACTGCTTATCCCACACTGGTTGCGGGCACACCCCTCCTCGGTGTGTCTGCGTGGGCTAGTTTTTGCTTCTTAAGTAAGGAGCACACTGTTACCTTAATGGGTCCCCCCCTTATAGGTTACTTCTTACTCTACTCACTTCTTCTTCTCTCTACTACTCTACCAATATCTGCTCCAGTGCCCCAACAGCAAAACAATAATCCTGTGTCTTTTTGCATACTCCCCGAGTCTGTAATGCCTCCCAAAATAAGAAAAACCACTTCCCCAGAGGGCAATATAGGGAATAGGACGGTCCCCCTTACATGGAAACTGGTTAGTTTAAATGTCAATGGACTCAACACACCAGAGAAACGATCCACAGTATTTAACTTTTTACACAAAGAACGTGTTCAGATAGCTTTCCTACAAGAGACACATTTCCGTACCAACCATGTCCCTACCAGATGTGACTACAGATTTCCTCAGTCCTTCCACTCCACATCCCCCACATCCAAGACCAAAGGGGTATCGATCTTTATACACAAGGAATTTCCTCTTGTGGTAAATGAAGTGGAATCAGATTCTGAGGGACGCTTTCTATTTATCAGAGGGACCATCTTCTCCCAAGCTATAACAATTGCCACCCTGTATGCCCCCAATAAAAACCAGCCGTCTTTTATTGCCTCCACACTAAATAAACTTGCTGACTTTTGCCAGGGTATTGTGGTTCTGGGTGGAGACTTTAATGTACCTCTACAACCTCTGCTGGATTGCTCTAATGGCTCAACGGCTCTTTCTTACAGAGCACTTAAATTTATCAGACAAAAACTACAACAGATGACTTTAACAGACCATTGGCGCATTTCCCATCCAGCAGAGAAAGACTATACATTCTTCTCCCCACTACACAACAAATACTCTAGGATAGACTATTTTTTTATTGCACAGCGAGATTTGTCGCTTATATTGGACTCAAAGATTGGTTGCAAGTCTATATCAGACCATGCTCCAATTTTCCTTACCATTAAGACTGCCCACACCAAAACTACAACATGGTGCTGGAAACTAAATCCTAATATTCTGGCAGATAAGTCCAGAATACAAGAGATCTCCTCTGCTCTATCTACTTATATTGAACAAAACGACACCTCAGAGGTCTCTAAACTGACGGTGTGGGAGGCACACAAGACGGTTGTCAGGGGTCGATTTATACAGATAGGATCCAAATTAAAAAAAGAACGTAACGAAGGTATTGAGAAACTATTGGCGAACATCGCCAAACTGGAAAAAATACATAAACAGTCCTTAGCGGTAAACACACTAACTGAATTAACAGAGTGTCGTACCCAATTACACAAACTACTCTTCTCTGATGCTAAAAGGAAGATTATGATGGGGAAACGTATCTTCTACGAGAGTGGCAACAAAAGTGGCAAATACCTGGCCAAGGCTTTAAGAAAACAGTCACTTCAATCCAATATCCCAGGCCTGATTAGCTCCAGAACACAAGCGAAGTTGGTTAAATCAGAAGAAATAGTAGAAGAGTTTAGATTATACTACAACTCGCTCTATAATCTGGATTCAGGTGAAGCAAACGCTGATTCAGATATGAGAAAGGTTAAAATCTCCAACTTTCTTAAAAAATTTACTAAACCCCTTGTGCTTTCTGAGGAGGACAGGGAGGATCTGGATGCACCCATAACAATAGATGAATTTTTTATGGCAGTAAAAGCAATGAAATCAGGGAAAGCCCCAGGACCTGATGGTCTGACGGCACAATACTACAAAACCTATAAGCAAATACTTGGCCCACTTTTCGTGGATGCCTTTAATGGAATCTCATCCTCCACTGTCCCCTCCAGACAATTCCTTGAAGCATATATCTCTGTTATCCCCAAGCCAGACAAGGATACCCAATACTGCACGAACTATAGGCCAATCTCCCTGCTTAATCTGGACGCGAAACTGCTAGCTAAAATCCTTGCAAACAGAATCTTACCTTTTATACCAAACCACATCAATCTAGATCAGTCAGGCTTTGTGCCGGGCAGAGAAGCTAAGGACAACGTGATGCGCACGATAGGTGTAATGGCATATGTGAAAGCAAACAAAGTTGATTCCTTTCTCCTGTCAACCGACGCGGAAAAGGCTTTCGACAGGGTGGCATGGGACTATATGCATGCCACCCTGTCAAGCCTGGGTTTGGGTCCCCCCATGTTGCAATGGATTAAATTATTGTATTCCAATCCTTCGGCCAGGGTGAAGGCGAATGGTCTTTTATCTGATATGTTGCTTATCACAAACGGAACAAGGCAGGGATGCCCCCTATCACCCCTTATCTACATTCTTACACTAGAACCATTTCTTAATGCGGTGAGGGCGGATCAAGATATTAAGGGGATACTGGCCGGAGATACCACACACGTAGTATCAGCTTTTGCTGACGACCTCCTGTTTTACCTCCGTGATCCCTTGACGTCCCTGCCGGCCCTGGTTGACAAATTCAAGGAATTTGGCCTGATTTCGAACCTAAAAATAAATCTTCACAAATCACAGGCCCTCAACCTCTCTCTTGATAGTTCCCTTTTGCTCCACTGTAAGCGGACCTTCGCCTTCGCCTGGGCCGGGGAATGCCTTAGGTACCTGGGAATTAATATCCCCGCCAACCTAGATAACCTCTTCTCCCTTAACTTTGCAAAACTGAGCATTGCTCTGAAGGAAGATTTGTTAAGATGGGGTCAGCAAAAGAACCTCTCCTGGTTTGGCCGTATGGCCTCTATTAAAATGAACTTACTCCCACGTTTTCTATACGTGAGCCAATGCATCCCAATCTCCTTACCCCCTAAATATATCAAAGAGCTTCAAAGTCAAATCTCGAGATTTATTTGGGGCCAAAAACCTCCTCGCCTAAAAAGATCCATTTTGATAAAACAAAAAAGTGACGGTGGTATGGCACTTCCAGACTTACATACATACCACATTTCCGCCCAAATCTGCCGGGTGGTGGAATGGTCCAATACCGAATCCCCTAAAAACTGGGTAAAAATAGAACAAGCCTCAGCTAATTGCAAGATCCAGTCCCTTGGCTGGTCAAATTACCCAGCAAAGGTTCAATCCCAATGGGGTAATCCCCTGATGAAGGCATCTATCAGGTCCCTGAGGAAAAACCTTCCCCCACTGAAACAGGCCTCATTTCCCAGTAGACTTGAACCCCTCACTGATAACCCAGAATTTCAAGTAGCCTCAGAAATTCCATTTTTGAAGAACTGTCCAGGTACAGGTTGCCCTAGAATCAAAGATTTTCTTGACAGGGATGCGATTCTCTCATTTTCGCAAATGACAACTCTGAGGAGAGACGTGAAACTTACACAATGGCAATATTTCCAGATCAGACACTTTCTCAATACCAAACGTAGATCCTCTGACTGGGCGAAGGCACCCACAGAATTTGAGACTCTTATTTCCAAAGAAGTCACCCCCACCCATCTGATATCTCTAATTTACAAAATGATAACATCTAACTCAAAGTCAGACAAACTTAAATTTCAAATTCAGTGGGAATCGGACTTAGGCATCTAGATGGATAATGATCAATGGAGGAAAATTTTCACATTGAATCATAAGGGATCCCTGAATACTAACACCCAAGAACTAGGATATAAAATCTTAACTAGGTGGTACAAAACTCCTTACCTGATACAAAAAATCTATCCTTCTGCCTCAGATTTGTGCTGGCGATGTGGCACAGAGATAGGCACTATTTTCCACACCTTCTGGTCATGTCCTCAGATTATCCCATACTGGGAGAAAATACACAAACTCATCGAGCATATACTGGGCGAGAGTATTGTCTTTTCGCCAAGCCTTTTCTTACTTCATGACACAATTGAGCCTGTGAAAACCTATAAGAAATCCCTTCTGATTCACTTTGTGAACGCTGCCAGAGCTCTGATACCATTGAATTGGAAACTGACCGACCCTCCCACATCTAAAATGTGGGTGAAAAGGGTTGAATCTATTGAAGCCATGGAGCACATTATTTTATTGGCACAAGACCGCAATGAGCAATACACCATTACCTGGTCACTTTGGAATGAATTCCAATGCTCACAGGACTACAAGGATATTATGCTATCTTGAGGCACTTACGCTCTAAAAGCTTTACCTTTTCTTCTTCCTTTTCTTCCTTCTTTCCTCTACCTACTCCTATGACTTGAGGGGGGGTCCCCCAGAACAGTAGCTTAATACTGATATAGTGGCTCTTAAGCTTTAGTATTGTTTCGATTTGAAGAGTTTAATAATAGATAATTTCCTATCAAAAGAACTTCCTAGACACGCTTTTTGATCATTGATACCATGCAGGCCTGTTATTAGCGATTAAAACTATTCCTGAATGTCAATTTGCCTGTATAGAGTTGAAAAATCTGCTATGATCAAGGCCTCTTCTGTCTAGTCTACCACTAAAATGTTCTAAAATGTTCATGTATGTTCAATTTCTTTGAATTTGCAAATAAAAATTTTTGATTGTGAAAAAAAAAAAAGAAGAAGCACATTAAGGTCATGGAGTGGCCTAGTCAGTCTCCGGACCTTTATCTAATAGAAAACCTATGGAGGGAGCTTAAGCTCAGAGTTGCACAGAGACAGCCTCGAAACATTAGGGATTTAGAGATGATCTGCAAAGAGGAGTGGACCAACATTCCTCCTAAAATGTGTGCAAACTTGGTCATCAATTACAAGAAACGTTTGACCCCTGTGCTTGCAAACAAGGGTTTTTCCACTAAGTATTAAGTCTTTTATTGTTAGAGGGTTCAAAAACTTATTTCACTCAATGAAATGCAAATCAGTTGCTATCTTTTATTTAGGGTTATTTTTTCGATTTTCCTTTTGATGCGCTATCTGCCACTGTTAAAATAAACCTACCATTGAAATGATACTGTTCTGAGACTTTTCATTTCTTTGTCATTGGACAAACTTACAAAATCAGTGAGGGGTCAAATAATTATTTCCTCCACTGTATATATATATATACTATAGCATTTCTGATGCTGAAACTTGGGTAAATAATGTAAAATTGGGTATTCTAAATAAGTTATTATGTCATTACAGTGCCTTTTTAAAGCAGACCCAAACTTTAGCCCATCACACTATGAAGTGTGTTAAATTCAGATATGGTTGCTAGATAAATTCACTGTACTGTGCTTGTTTAGCTAGATCAGGGTGTCTTTTCAGCAGCTGTGAATCATAAGTGTGAGCTGTACCCTGGCAGTTTCCCGCCCTTCAATAAATACAGGCTCAACCATTTCAGTACTTCTAGTGAAGTGAATCCAAATAAAACTTCAGGTTCTTTAATCTTTTAGAGCAGAGAGTAAGGGTAGATAATTAAATATATTAACTTACAGTGAACTAATTTGCTGATCTTTGTCTTGCTTTCCATTCTTTCTAAGTGATACACAAAAGAAAAATGTCTAATGAAAGGAAAGTAAAACTACGACAGTTAGAAGATGCCGAAGAAAAGCAGAAATTGGAAGACGAGAAAGCCTTTCATTTGGAGGTCTATAAGCAGCTGATGGATAATATGGAAGCTGACAGAAGAATAATGAATGAGAAATTTGAAAGAGCCATCACAGAGAAGAAAAGGGTAATAACAATACTTTCTGCTAAGTTTCTTAAAGTAGCCATTTTTTTTGTTTTGTTTTAGGCAACATGGGGAAAGTTTGGAACCTCTGTCAGATTTTAATTGCTGTCTGTGAGATTTCTCCTAATTTCCTAACAGAAAATAAAGAGTTTCTACATCACACATAAATGTTTAGGCCTCTTCTCTAGTTCACTGATATGGCTAAAAAAAAGCTGGGAATGCAGGGATACAAATAATATCCAGCTAAACTCCCCTGCTACGTATCCAGTGCCTCCCTGTCTAGGTCGATCATTTATGTATTATCTATACTTGCAGAACAAATGTATAACTGTATAATTAATTTTCTGTTTCATATGGGTGTGTTTATTACTGATGATGTATCAGCTGTATCAGTGATAACTTTGCTGTATAACTTCCCTAAGTACATGTTGTACTTGTTTGTACTTGTTTTGTTTGAAAACCAATAAAATTGATTTGTTAAAAAAAAGAAAGAAAAGAAAGTAAAGAGTTCTCAAACATAAATAACAGAAGAGTGATAAAGACCACCCCTAATGCTGAAATATAGCTATCAGAACAAATCCCCCCCAAAAAGTGTAGGGTTTTGAGGCCTAGTACATTTTCTTATAGGTACATTTAAAATGTAATTTTTAATATAGCAGACAGGCCAGTTCCTACGGCTGGGTAAGGCGGGTGACCGCAAGGGGTGCAGGGCTGGAGAGGGGCGCAGCATGGCAGACCTTTACCCTAAATTCAGGGAGTACTAATTGCCTTCACATGTCCGCAGTAGTCTGCCCCTCTATTGACCCATATCTGCGTCTATCGCTGCATGTAGGAGCTTCCCCCTCCACGGTGCGCGCCGCTGGGTTTAATGGGGTTGCAGATCAGAGGCCTGCAGACAGAGATGCGTACTGTCTGTGTGTGCAGGAGAAGGACAGTCCATGGGCGTAAAGGCAAGAAAGCACTGTCTGGCCAGGTGAGGAAAAGAGATTTAGCTGCAGCCAGAGGTCAGGACATTTGAAGAAAGTGAGAAGAAATGTAGCATCAGTCCTATCTATGCCCATCCAACCTGCTCTCTCTCTCTCTCTCTCTCTCTCTTTCTCTCTGTCTCTCTGTGTTGTGTGAATGATATCTGTGTGTTTTTATGTGTGTGAATATATTTTGCTTCAGTCCATGACCCTGCTTGCGTGCGCACGTGTGTGTGTGCCTGTCAATGAGCGTGTTCAGTGTGTGTGTCAGTGAGTGTGTGTGTCAGTGAGTGTGTGTGTGTGTTTTTATGTGTGAATGTTTTTGCTTCAGTCCGTGTTCCTGCTTGCTTGTGTGTGTGTGTGTGTGTGTGTGTGTGCACGCTTGCGTGCAGTGTGTGTGTCAGTGAGTGTGTGTACAGTGTGTGTGTTATTTTGCTTCAGTCCATGCCTGTGTGTGTGTGTGTCTGTGTGTCTGTGTGTGTGTGTGTTACTTTGCGTAATATGCGTAATATGTTGGCGGTTTATAAATACAATAAATAAATAATAAATAAATAAAATGTGATTATGTGACTGTGAGCAATTCCCCAAATGCACTGTAAGCTGCATTTTTAGTGTGACTGTCCGTTTTAGTATAATTGAATACAGGGGCGTAACTAGAACTCACGGGGCCCCCCTGTGAAAACCTTGGATAGGGCCCCCTCCCAACTGCCCTACACACTCACTCACTGTACACATACACACACATACTCTCTCTTTCTCTCTCTCTCTCTCTCTCTCTCTCTCTCTCTCTCTCTCTCTCTCTCTCCCTCTCCCCCCCCCCCCCACACCATCTTTACATTCAGCCATCTCCCTGTCACCTCTCTGAACCCTCTCTGTCCCAACTCTAGTAGAGTAGACCCCTGCCTCACAACTGGTCCCTCCCCTCCATCATCTACTACAGTGCTTAAAAGCAAAGAGAGAAATCTCTTTTTTCACACATCTACTTTACCCCTCCGTTCTCCCCCCATCCCTAAAGACAGTCAGCAGTGTGAAAGGCTCAGCAGGCTACATACAAAAAAAAAAACAAATAAAAACATATTTACACATAGCAGGAGTCCATCTACATGACTCCATGCAGCATTCTCTCTCTCTGTCTCCCTCTCTGTCTCCTGCCTCAGCAGCTCAGGCAATCTGTCACAACAGCGCTGCCTGCATCCTCTCTCTTCTCCCGGGAGTGGGTCCACCACATGTGTGAGGGGGTCAGACAGTAAACATGACTGCAAAGTCTGATGGGATTGGAGGCAGCAGCACCAAGCATGCTGCTCTGCCTCTGCGTGTCGTCGCTGTGCGTCTCGACAAGGCACAGGAAAGTGATCTACGTACACAGGGAGGCGCTAGGCCCCTGAGTCCCCCAGGCCCCACTGCACTCGTAGAGGCTGAAGGGGCAATAATTATGCCACTGATTGAATGGGAATAGGCAAGCACAGCAAAAATTGCATAGTAAGTGTACCGTAAAGCTGTCATCTTGTGTCTATAGGTACCTCTCCTCTTATGATGATGTTACAGATTTTACCATGATGCACAGACTCAAATCACTAGTAGTTAGTACTCTCACCTCGCAGTGCTGGGTGCCCGGTTTGAATCCCAGCCAGGGCACTATCGGCACAGAATTTGTATGTTCTCCCTGTGTCTGCATGGGTTTCCTCCCACACCCTGCCCACACCCCAAAAACATACAGATAAGTTAATTGGCTTCCCCCTAAATTGGTCATAGACTGATGTTGATCCAGGGATGTTATCTGATTGCCATCTGGAGTCGGGAAGGAATTTTTTTCCCTTTTGGGGCTAATTGGACCATGCCTGGTAAGGGTTTTTTCGCCTTCCTCTGGATCAACAGGGACATGTGAGGGAGCAGGCTGGAGTTGTACTTTGTACTGGTTGAACTCGATGGACGTATGTCTTTTTTCAACCAAGATAACTATGTAACTATGTAACTATGTAACTGCAATGGGTAATAATATTTCTACTAGTACTAATCCTACTAGTACTATGAAAGGGATTAGATTTTGAGCTCCTCTGAGGGACTGTCAGTGACAAGACAATTGTCATACTCACGCGCCTGCAGCTCGGTGTTGGCGTCTGTCTCGTGTGCACGTGCGGCACATGCCGCAGCATGAAGCCTGTGGTGGGGGGGGCGTGTGTACGATTGCGTCACGATGAATGTGGCTTTGTGCACGCATGCATGGAGTATTGTGTTCGTGTGTGCGAATGCGTGGCGTACGTACGTGGCAATCGGCCGTCTTGCCAGTATAACAGACCAGTCTCTCCATCAGTCAGGTGCTGTTCGTTATGACAGCTAGTGTGGGTTCCTTTGTTCCCTGCTGCGACCTTATCTTGCTTGCTTGCTGATATTCCTGTTGTGACCCAGCCTGCCTGACTATTCTGAATCTCTCCGCTGATCTGACTCCTGCCTGTGACCTTGACTACTCTTGTCTGACTCAACCCTAGCCTGAATACTGACAACTCTTGCCTGCTGCCTGCCTCGACCCTATCCTGAATACTGACAACTCTTGCCTGCTGCCTGCCTCGACCCTAGCCTTAGTACTGACTACTCTTGCCTGCTGCCTGCCTCGACTCTAGCCTGAATACTGACTACTCTTGCCTGCCGCCTGCCTCAACCGTAGCCTGAATACTGACTACTCTTGCCTGCCGCCTGCCTCAACCCTAGCCTGGATACTGACTACTCTTGCCTGTTGCCTGCCTTGATCTTAGCCTGGATACAGATTCCTCCTGCTGCTCTCAGTTTCTACACCAATCTCTGATATCACGACCTTTATCCCTCCGCTGGAATTGGACTTCCACATTTAGGTATCTTGTACCTTCCGAACCCATCTGGGATTCCAATTCTCCGCAAAGGGGTGTGGTCTGTTCTCTGTCTCACTGTTAGGGTCTCTCCTTGAGTGTAACCTGGTGAAGAATAGGCAGCTGAAAGTCCATCGTTACTTGCAGGGCGTTCTGGTGAACACCCGTGGGCACTTAGATTCTACACTCTTGGAGGACTCTCACCTCAGTGGGAAGGTCAACAGATTTACCGCCATAACAACAATATACTCTGTACTATTGCAAAAAACTACATTTCCCCTATGTTTCTGTCACTTACAGTAGTAAGTAGAAAGCTGACAGAACTGACAGGATTTTGACTAGTCCATCTCTTCATTCTCAGTATTTTATGTATTCTTTACAAAAGCAGTCCCTGGAAAGGATCTATACAAAATGCCAGCTGCCCCCCTACCTGTTTGTACACAATTCTGGCAGTTGAGCTGAGCAACTGTCATTCATTAAGTGTTTATGAAAATAAAGAAAACCCTGAAAATTCCCAATTAGGAGATGGGCTACTCCAAAACCTGTCAGCAGGCCTGGATGTACATCACAGGAGCCTACAAGCACAGATGTCCTGTCCCTGCATGAGCCTACAAACACCTGCCCAACTGCACCGCAAGTGTGTTGCCTGGTCCAGCGGTCACTTCTTCCTTTCTTCCTGTCATAGGTAGCTACAGGTGTCCCTTACTATTAGGTAGCCAGAGCTATCCTCAGTATTAAGTAGCTAGAGTTGCCCCCCACTGAAGGGAGATCTAGTCAGTGGAATGCAGAGAGCAGGGTGAGTAACCTCTCATTTACACTGAGAGGAGAGAGGCACTGTGGGAGGGAAGTGAGCCGTCTTTTCATCATTAGGCGCCTGTAGACACGTGCCTACAGTGCCTTATGGTAAATCCGCCCCTGCCTGTCAGTTCTGTCTGATTTTTACTACTTTCTCTAAGTGACAGCAACATAGGAGAAAAGTCATTTATGGCACATTTTACTCTGGGAGAAATGTATTTTTTTATTTACTGTATGGGTTTTCATGTATTTTAAATTTTACAATTTTTTGTGATAGTGGTCATTTAGGGCTCTTTTCCACTATGAAATGCGATCGCGATTCCAATCGCGTTTCAATTTCCACCATGCGATTGCGATTGCGATTGAGCTACTATACTCATTATAGTCCAGCTCAATCGCATACAAAACGCGGCAGGACGACGATTGCGCTTTGACCAAAATCGCATCGCAATCGGATCGCACTAATGGAAATTGCTGCTGCAGTTTCCATTATTTTAATGTACCTTGCGATTTGCGATCAGAAGCAAATCGCAAATCGCAGGCTAGTGGAAAAAGGCCCTTAATGTGATTGTAGCTATAAGCATTCAGTTTTGTTGGAGAAATAGATCTGTCCTGGAGTGCAATGCACTCCAAGAGCTGTTAGATTCACTAACTGGAACAAGAGAAAGTGTTTTGAATGTTGACTAGAAAGAAAGACAAGCTCTGACCTCTGCAATGCTTCAAAGACTTCGGGCTCAGACTATTAGCACTTTTCTGAGCGCTTTTTGGCCATCAGAGCTTTCTCCCCCATTGACTCACATTAAAATTGCAGTAAAATTCATTTTAGCGCAATCGCGATTTTCCCGCAATTTTAACCACTTAAGCTTACACCCCCCAGTGACCAGGCTATTTTTCACAATTTAGGCCACTGCAGCTTTAAAGGTTTGCTGCAGGGCCATAGAACTCAGCACACAAGTGATTCCCCCCCCCCCTTTTCTGCCCACCAACAGCTTTCTGTTGGTGGGCTGTGATCGCTGCTGAGATGTTTGTTTAGTTTTTTTATAATTTTTTTTTCTTAATAAATATAGCCTTTTATTATTATTTTTATTTCCCTCCCTCCCCCGGCCAGCCAATCACAGCGATCATCTGTCATAGACATCAGCCTATGAGAGCCAATCGCTCTCATGCCTCCCAGGGGGACAGCTGTGTCACACGGCTGTCCCCAGTACAGTGCTGCTGTAGATCGCAGCGCTGTACAATGTAAATAGACAGCAGTTTCACTAACAGTCTCCTAGCGACGATCGCTGCTGGGAGACTGATGCAGAGCTCCGTCATTTAAACGGGGATGCCAGCGCATTGGCGCGCACAATCCCCTTCAATCTCCACTCCAGGACTTCACGCCAATTGGTGTTGAGTTGTCCTGGGGCTGCCCAAGCATTGAGCGGTCATTAAGTAGTTAATGTAAGTCAATAGGAGCATTTTTAAAAAGTGCTCAGAAAGGTCAAAGAGGCCAAAGAGTGTTCAGAAAACCACTTAGTGTGTTTGAGCCCTAAAGCACGGCACACGCCTTAAATTTTTGCCAGTTTCATCATCTCCATGAGAGTTTAACTACACAACCTTCTCATAGAATTCAATATCTGTTGATCCTCATAATACATGGCAGTGGTTAAACTGGCCAATCATAAGCCAATCAAAATGACTAAATATATTACATCTGAGGTGGGTTTGCCTACTCTTCCACTATGAGGAAGTGCATGAGCATAGTGTGTCCTGCTGTGTGACTATGTAAGAAGAGTTTTTCAAAAGAAGTGCTAGGAAATGTCAGGCAAGGCTGCAGGAAATGCTTTCTTGAATGAATGTTAAACACAAACAGAGATCTGTGGCAACGATATATCATTTGTACCGCTGTAGCACAGTTGTTGCTAATGCTTTCCAATGGAGTTGCTGCTAGCCAAGTCAAACCAGGGGCCAGTACTTGAAGCTCATGTACAGTATCTTTGAGTATTTATGCATTCTGTGTTGCTTTATTCACAGGAAATGAACATATGCTTGCAGCAAGGAGAAAGTAGCTATGCCATGATGTGCCAAAAACAAATTCAAGACTTAAAGAAGGAGAAACAACAGCTAAACTTAAGTCTTCAGAAGGAATTGTGTGACAAACCTATGGATTGTTTTCTGATAGATCTAATGACTGAATCCCTTATTTGATGTTGAATTTTGTCTTAGTTTAGATTGTGACTTACACTTCTGCTACTTGTAACCTGGAAAATATAACCACCATCTGGAAGTGCTGTAACTCTCAGGCAGAACTCTGACTTTCTTAATCTTGTGTTTGTTTATTCGGTATTCAGTCGCATCAGACTTTGTGCATCCCACGGAGCACATGACGCCAGGAACCTCTATCCATCTTAACCCCCAGAGACCCAAATATAGAAAAAAACTTCAAAACATTTTTTCAACCTTTCACATGTTGTTATAGGAGGCTTGTGATGCATAAATAGGTGTTTTTTTATTTTGACATTTTAGTAACTTTTTGGGAGGATGTTGTAAAATTGCAACACTGGGCTTGTAGAGTAGCAGAATTTCAATAGTATCACTCACACTCTGAACACATGTAAGGAACAATTAAAAGTTTTTTTGTACTTTACAGCTTATAAAGATCCACATAAGTTTATGTATATACACAATAACAATAGTATAATAAAAAAGTAATTTTTATTATCAATTTAATACAAAAAATGAGTATCATATAAAAAACCCACTGGATCCAGACTATGGCCTCTATTCATCAAGTGTTACCGAACGCTTACCGAATGCTTTATCGAGCGTTCGGTAATTTAACTAAAGCATGTAGCGGAAGTTAGTATTCATGAATGACATCGCATGTCAATATCGTGCGTGCGGTAATTGTGCAGTAAATTTTCCAAAACTAGTATTCAAGAAGCAGAAAGGGGACATGTCAGGGCGGTAAATTCCGAGTGCAATATCGCCTGCACTGCCCTGTCATTATTTATGTTGCTGCTATTGGTGTATTTAACAGGATCCTGAACTGAGTAAAATTATTTAAAATAAACATATGATGTAGCTGCAAATGAATATTACATAGTTACTTCGCTGTCAGTTCTTCTCAGAAGCTCACCATTTACTTCTTAGGGCCGGTTCACCGGATGTCCGGACCGCACCGGAGCCGGATCGGACCTGAACCGTACGGTTCCTGTCCGGATCCGGTCCGGTTGCATACGGTTTCCGTGCGGTATGAACACGGTTGCGGTCCGGATCCGGATTCTTAAAGAGTAACAACCTGTATAAAAACAAAAAAAAATGTTGGGGTCTGGGAGGTCAGCAGAAGGGGGACCTGTGGAATCAGGCCCTCTGCTGTTTAGCACTCACCTCCACCTCCGACATGCTGCCAACATCTCCGGATCCGGATCCAGCTGTGCTGCTCCACTCCAAAATGCTTGCCCATGTGTCCCCAGCCAATATCGCCGCAAAAATCCGCATAGGAAGTGGGGTAGAACATCCGGATTTTTTGCCAGTGTGTTGTGCGCTCTCCGGTTCTCATTGGTTTCCATTGGCCGGATGGTGCAGTCCGGCTCCGCCCCGGATACGGCTGCCGGAGGAGCCGGACCAAAAAATAGCGCATGTTGGAACGGACACCGGAGTCCGGATCCGGTCCGGCTCCGGTCCGGACGAAACGGACACATGTGAACCCTGGCATAGATTTACATTGCTATGCCGTGCGTCCGTTTCGTCCGGCCAGCATGCGGTGCGGCTCCGGCACGGCTATTCCGGATAGCCACCGCTAATGTGAACCGGGCCTTACAGTGATCCCTTCCAGTTCTGACAAGATTTTGTCAGATCTGAAATATACCAGTTGCTGTCAGTTATATATCAGCTGCTGTCAGTTACAACTGAATATGCAAGGTAATGTCCATGTTTCCCTATGGTTCACGTAGGCGATATTACAGTTTAACCGTGTGCTGACCAGGAAGCTGTTATGGGGTAATGGCCATTTTGTTTATGACATGTTTATGTTTATTTTCCCTTTTCATTTTCAGTTCAGGTTCTCTTTAACCACTTAAGGACCACAGTCTTTTCGCCCCTTAAGGACCAGAGCCTTTTTCTCCATTCAGACCACTGCAGCTTTTACGGTTTATTGCTCGGTCATACAACCTACTATTTAAGTGAATTTTACCTCCTTTTCTTGTCACTAATACAGCTTTCTTTTGGTGATATTTGATTGCTGTTGCAAGTTTTAGTTTTTATTATATTCATCAAAAAAGACATACATTTTGTCAAAAAAATTATTTTTTTTACTTTCTGTGCTGACATTTTTCAAATAAAGTAAAATTTCTGTATACATTTTTGTCCAAATTTATTGTGCTACATGTCTGATTGAGAGTGTGTGTGTGTGTGTGTGTGTGGGGGGGTGATCAGGAGTCCCCAGGGGGGCAGTTTAGGCACCAATCTAAAAAATAGTGTTGACAGATAGTGACAGGGAGTGATTAATGGGTGATTAGGGGGTGATTGGGTGCAAATAGGAGTCTGAGAGGTGGGTGGGGTCTGAGGGGTGCTGTGGGCGATCAGAGGGAAGGGGGGGCAGATCAGTGTGCTTGAGTGCTTACCTGGGGGGCTGCAGCCTGCTCTGGTGGTCCCTCGATCACTGGGACCACCAGGGCAGGAAGCAGCCTGTATAATACGCTTTGTATACATTACAAAGCATATTATACGCTTTGCATGCGGCGATCTGAAGGCTAGTAACCTGCCGGCGCTTCCAAAAGGCCGTCGGGTTACTGCGCAAGGGGGGCAGAGCCTGTCGCCGGTGCCTGATCGTGTCACGCGTAACGCGATCGGCGCATAACCACGCCCGCCGCCACCGACGGCCGTATTGCGGTCATTTGGGCCCAGCCCATCGGCCGTGGGCGGTCGGCAAGTGGTTAAATTGCACACAATGCACCTTCCTTACCCACAATGCACTTTGAAAACTGCTTGTATTCACTAAAAGATCGCCAGTGTCGATATTTACCACATGCTTACCGCATCATTACCGAACACTAGCAATCTTTTAACAAATAACTGCCGACAACTAAAAAAAATTGCTGAATACTGCTAAGCATTCTGTAATTATCGCGTGTGGTAAATTAACGAACAGCAAATTTTTACCGCAAACTGATGAACCGAGGCCTATATGTGCAAATCATGCTTGTTGTATTTGTTGATTTATTCAATTATGGTAGTTCCAAAAGCAGTTATTTTTGTAAGGATCCGCTCAGCTGGCTGCACAGGCAGACAGCTGTTTGACCATTCCTCTAGTCTGAAGGTTACAGGTCTCTGGAAGAGAGACCTGTCTTTCCTTTGAAAGTTTCTGGTCTGTTCTGCTGTTGAGGAATTTGCACACATTCGTTATGCAAATCCCCTACCTGCCTCCTGTGTGTTAGGCGGTGAGGTACAGATGCTGTTGACCGCCCCACTGCGATACGGACCACCCAAGACCCCTTGAGGGGGAAGCAGGACCACAATCCCTTGCGGGGAGAGTGGTTACTTCGCTGCCTAGTGCCCACCTGGTTGCGCTTGAAATTATCCCACAGAGGGTTGGAGAACAGTTGACGTCTTGTTGAGGAGAGTCAGTAACAGATGCTCAGGGTCGTGGACAGGCCGAGTGTCAGGATTGGCAGAGATCTGGAAGGTCGAGGACAAGCCAAGATCAGGGCAGGCTGCGATCAGACGTAATCAGGAAACAAGCCAAAGGTCAGGACGGGCAGCGATCAGGAGTAGTCAGGAACAAGCCAAGGTCAATACCGGAATAACAATCAGAATAAACTCAGGATACAAGGCACAACGCTGTAAGAACTAACAGCACTGCTCCAAGGGCAGAGCTGTTTAAATAGAGGATTTTGGCGCCAATAATTACGCCTGCGCATGCGCGCAGTGCACCGTGCGGTGCGCGCATGAGCGCGCACCGCTATGCGCACGCGTGCAACTTTTTGCGTGCACTGCGCCTGCGCGTGACCTTGCGCGCTGCGCGCGCAACGCCGTGCGCGCCAGACCACCAGAGGCAACAATAAAACTCAATGCACCCGCGCGCGCGCGCGTAACAACACGCCCACGGGAACACCGGACAGAGCCAGGACGGTAAGTATGACATTGCCCCCCCCCCCTACAGGCAACCTCCGGAGTGCCTCTTGGAGCTGGCTTTTCAGGAAACCTGGAATGGAACATCCTAATTAATCTAGGTGCGTGCACATTACTGGAGGGTTCCCACGAATTTTCTTCTACTCCAAACCCCTTCCACTTTACCAAGTACTGAAGAGAACCACCCCTTCGCCTACAGTCCAGAATTCTCTCAACCTCAAATTCTTCATGGCCATCTAGTAGTACAGGAGGCGGGGGGGAAACAGATCGGCTAAACTCATCAAACTTCTTGAGGCAAGAGATATGGAACACAGGATGGACCTTCATGGAACTTGGGAGGGTCAGTCTAAAAGTCACAGGATTAACCACTTTCTCGATGATGAATGGCCCGATGAACTTAGGTCCCAGCTTCTTTGAAGGACAATGGAGATGAAGATTGTTAGTAGAAAGCCAGACTGAGTCCCCTGGAGAAAAGTCAGGACTTTCCCTGCGTTTTTTATCCGCCCAGAACTTTGCCTTTTCTTGCGACTTTAACAGGATAGACTGTAATTTCTTGAAATTTTCCGTGAGCAGTGTGAGTCTATCTTGTACAGTAGGAACAGAGGAATCGACATAGGAGTTAGGTAGGTAAGCAGGGTGAAAGGCATAATTGGCAAAAAACGGAGAAGTCCTTGTAGCTGAATGGATAGAATTATTGTAGGCAACCTCTGCGGTAGGAAGAAGTGTGGACCAATTATCTTGAGACACAGAGGAGAAGCAACGCAAGTACTGTTCAAGAGTCTGATTAGTCCTCTCGGTCTGGCCGTTGGTCTGAGGATGATGACCAGACGAGAGGCAGGAATTAATTCCTAGCAGTCTGCAAAGTTCCTTCCAGAATTTAGAAGTGAATTGTGTTCCTCTGTCAGAGATGATTTCAGAGGGAAGGCCATGAAGACGAACAATCTCCTTTAATTAAAAACAATGGTGCATGAGCCAGCCTGGGGCCCTGGGAACTCTCACTGCCCGGGGCCCCAGAACCAGCATCTAACACCATATGTGAGCGCAGCCAAAACCTTGGAGCTGCCACCTCCAAGGCCTGTCTCCTACTGCTCTAAAACTTACCAAACACACAATTGGAGAACCTCACTCCCAAACAGTTCTCTGCTGCTTTATAAAGCCTGCAGGCTGCTTATAAGCCAATGAGAAGTGCACACATAATACACCTAGCTTGCAGTGATAATCAAGCAAAAGCTGAGCAAGTCAGCCAATTAGTAGGAGAGGGCTTCAGTTGCATATAGACAATGGCTATATGACCAGCAGGGGGCACCAGCGTGCAGGATATTCCCTCTCATCTGCCCCCCTCCTAACTAAACTGCATGGGATACTACAATAATTAAAAACAATGGTGCATGAGCCAGCCTGGGGCCCCGGGAACAATCTCCTTTAAGAATACTTGAGCCGTAGTTGCTGCGGAAGGAGTGCCTTTCATGGGCAGGAAGTGGGCCATCTTTGTAAAACGATCTATGACCACAAAAATAGTAGTAAACCCTTCAGAGGGAGGAAGTTCAACAATAAAGTCCATAGAAATCTTGTCCCAAGGTCGTTCAGGCACCGGTAAAGGGTTCAGAAGACCCCAAGGTTTAGATCTAGAACTTTTTGATCTGGCACATACTGCACAAGATAGGACAAATTGATTACAGTCTTTAGACATCTCCGGCCACCAGAAGTTCCTCTGAAGGAGCGCCAATGTCTTGGTGGTACCAAAGTGGCCAGCCAATTTGCTCTCATGGCCGTTTGCTAGAACTGTCAAACGAAGATCGGGGGAACAAAGACTTTATCTTGAAAAAGAAGAAGACCGTCACACCAGACAAAGTTAGCTGGAACTTCCTGTGCAGGGATTACAGCGGTGGCTTGTTTAATTTGAATCAACATATCAGATTGCAGCAGCAGAAAATGATTCTTCGAAAGGATGGTATCAGGTTCCGCATGGGGTACGGAATCTTCGTGAAACATGCGGGATAATGCATCCGCCTTAGAATTCTTAGACCCAGGACGGAAGGTGAGATGGAAATTAAATCTTGAGAAGAACAGGGCCCAGCGAGCTTGACGAGGCTTCAGTCTTTGAGCAGAACGTAAGTACTCAAGGTTCTTGTGGTCATTGAAAATAATAATTGGATGCATAGCCCCTTCCAACAGGTAGCGCCATTCTTCAAGAGCTGCCTTTATGGCCAGAAGTTCTCTGTCTGCTACGTTGTCGTTTCTTTCAGCAGAACTCAGCTTTCTGGAAAAAAAAGCTACTGGATGTAGAAGGGCTTTGGGACCAAAGCGTTGGGAAAGAATGGCCCCTACAGCAGTCTCCGAAGCATCCACTTCCACCACGAAGGCTTGTGATGGGTCGGCGTGTTTGAGAATGGAAGCTGAAGTAAACTGAACCTTGAGTTTTTCAAAGGCAGACTGGGCTTCAGGAGTCCATTTAAACGGGGAATTGGTCTTGGTCAGCTGTGTGATGGGTGCAACAATCTTGGAGAAGTTCTTAATGAATCTTCGGTAAAAGTTAGCAAATCCGATGAAACGTTGGACCGCTTTCCGATCAGAAGGCACTGGCCAGTCTAGGATGGTAGACACCTTCTTAGGATCCATTTCTATCCCTTCAGATGAGATACGGAAACCCAGGAACTGGATATTGTCTAATTCAAATTCGCACTTTTCAGGCTTAGCGTATAGTTCGTGGGTGCGTAAACGGGACAGGACTTTTCTAACATGAGTCCGGTGTTCCTCCAGAGAGGCAGAAAAGATCAGGATGTCGTCCAGATAAACAACTAGAAAGTCATCAATAAAATCACGGAGCACATCATTGATGAAGCGTTGGAAGGTGGCTGGGGCATTGCAGAGGCCGAAAGGCATCACTGTATATTCAAAGTGCCCAAACCGAGACCTGAATGCAGTTTTCCATTCATCGCCTTCACGGATCCTGATCAAGTTGTAAGCTCCCCGTAGATCCAATTTAGTGAAGACTTTAGCGGTACGGAGTCTCTGAAATAGATCGGACATCAAGGGTAGAGGATAGCGGTCTTTAATGGTGATTTGATTGAGTGCTCTAAAGTCAATACAAGGCCTGAGGGAGCCATCCTTCTTCTCCACGAAGAATATTCCTGCACCTGCGGAAGAGTTAGAAGGTCTGATTAAGCCCTTTTCTAGATTTTCCTGGATGTAGTCCTTGAGTGTCTGAGTTTCTGGTTCTGAGAGAGGATAGACTCGACCATAAGGAATAGCGGCTCCAGGCTGAAGATCGATAGGGCAATCGTATATACGATGTGGAGGAAGAGTATCCGCCTTCTTTTTATCGAAAACGTCCAGGAAATTGTGATAAACAGCTGGAATGATGGAGGCTTTTTCAAGGCTGGTGCAAAGAAGGCGGCCAGAATTACTGAGGCAGAAACGGTGGCAGTAAGACGAGTTCAAAGCCACCTTTCCAGTAGTCCAGTTGATTTCTGGATTGTGACTCTTGAGCCAGGGCATTCCGAGGATTGCAGGATACAGTGGAGAAGGAATTAAGTCAAAGACAAGATACTCTTGATGATTGTCTTCAATAGTGATCAGAAGAGGAAAAGTCTCTAAAGTAATAGGTCCAGAATGGATGGAGGACCCATCAGCAAGTTGCAAGAAGAGTGGTCTTCTCTTTCTACGGGTAGGCAACTGGAGATCATGAGCAAGCTGGAAGTCAAGGAAGCAGGAACAGGCTCCCGAATCAACGATGGCCTCAATCCTTAGGTTCTCTCCTCTGGACCCCTGTAAGGAGAGAGACAAGGGTACATAAGAGGTGGACGCAGCGGATCTGGGATTCTCAACAGGACACAAAGAATCAGGCATACTCAGAGGACGGACTGGGCAATTCTGTCGAAAGTGTCCAGAGGCTCCGCAGTAGAGGCAAAGGTTGGCGGTTCTCCGGCGCCGTCTTTCTTCAGGCGTTAGAGGAGCCCGAGCAAGGCCCAGTTGCATGGGCTCAGGATCGTCCATGACGGGAGAGCTAGGAACTGGAGCAGAGGCAGTAGGAACTATAGGAGCCGGAGGAAACCAGGAACCGTGAGTCATGCCAGCTCTTTCCTGACGTCTCTCCCTCAGCCGTCTGTCAATCTGAATGGAGAGCTGGATCAGATCTTTTAAGGTATCGGGGACTCCTACGCGGGCGAGCTCATCCTTGATTGCTTCGGATAGACCTAGGCGAAACTGGGACTTGAGCACAGAGTCATTCCAGTCAAGATCTCCAGACCAGCGGCGGAACTCCAGAACATAATCCTCCACCGACCTTCGACCTTGGCGGAGAGCGCGTATAGCTGCGTCTGCCGAGGCGCTCTTACTAGGGTCGTCATAAAGCTCGGCCATTGCTTGGAAGAAGGCAGCAGAGTCTTGTAGGCAGTCGTGACTCTGTTCGACCAGTCTGAGGGCCCAAGCTTGGGGTTCCCCTTGCAGGAGGGAGATGATTGCACCCACACGTACATTCTCACTGGCGTAGGTCCTGGGTAATAGGGAGAAGTGCAGATAACACGCACTCCTAAACAGTCTAAACTTGCTCCTCTCCCCGGTGAAGCGTTCAGGAAGAGGTAGCTTGGGCTCAGGAGCAGGTGAGCCGGACTCTACAGGTACTGCGGCAGGCAAAGGTGCAGGTACAGGAGCCGGAACTGGAGCAGGCGCCACTGGAGCTGCCACAGGAGCGGGTGCAGTGTCGAGTTGACCACGAATCATAGCACAGTCTCTTTGAACCTCTTGAACAGATACGGTTTACTGATGAACCAGGTCACAGAGGGCATCAAAAGGTGAGCGCTCTCTAGAGCCGTCCATAGTGGCTGTTAGTTACTGTTAGGCGGTGAGGTACAGATGCTGTTGACCGCCCCACTGCGATACGGACCACCCAAGCGCAGAGTCTAAGTGACCATGTGTCTTCACCCACGACCCCTTGAGGGGGAAGCAGGACCACAATCCATTGTGGGGAGAGTGGTTACTTCACTGCCTAGTGCCCACCAGGTTGCGCTTGAAATGATCCCACAGAGGGTTGGAGAACAGTTGACGTCTCGTTGAGGAGAGCCAGTAACAGATGCTCAGGGTCGAGTGTCAGGATTGGCAGAGATCTGGAAGGTCGAGGACAAGCCGAGATCTGGGCAGACTGCGATCAGACGTAATCAGGAAACAAGCCAAAGGTCAGGACGGGCAGCGATCAGGAGTAGTCAGGAACAAGCCAAGGTCAATACCGGAATAACAATCAGAATAAACTCAGGATACAAGGCACAACGCTGTAAGAACTAACAGCACTGCTCCAAGGGCAGAGCTGTTTAAATAGAGGATTTTGGCGCCAATAATTATGCCTGCGCATGCGCGCAGCGCACCGTGCGGTGCGCGCATGCGCGCGCACCGCTACGCGCACGCGCGCAACCTTTTGCATGCACTGCGCCTGCGCGTGACCTTGCGCGCTGCGCGCGCAACGCCGTGTGCGCCAGCCCACCAGAGGCAACAATAAACTCAATGCACCCGCGCGCGTAACAACACGCCCGCGGGAACACCGGACAGAGCCAGGACGGTAAGTATGACACTGTGATGACTGGCACTATAAAAAGCTATCTTTCCCAGAGTCCTTTGCTGGTCATTTCTTCAGGGTTTGTTGTAAACACTCCTAGAGTGTCAGCCATGCCATTTCTTCTTAAAGTTATCTTAGAGTAATTCTCGGAACTGTACTAGGCAGTTCCTAGTGCAGTTAGATTGCATATCTGTTTTGTCTGTCTGTTGCGATTGTCCTGTCCCAGCGGTGGTCGACAGGAAATCGTTCTGTTTGTCTGGGTGCTAACCGGGGCAGCGGTTGCTACCGGTAGCCCCTTCTGATCTGTCTTGCTTGGATCGCACTAGTCTTGCGCTAACGCTGTGGATCCTTATGTTCTGTTTTCCTGGATCGCACTAGCCGCTAGCGGTAGTGCTGTGGATCCTTCTGATCTGTCTTGCTTGGATCGCACTAGTCTTGTGCTAGCGCTGTGGATCCTTCTGTTCTGTTTTCCTGGATCAAACTAGCCTCTAGCGGTAGTGCTGTGGATCCTTCTGATCTGTCTTGCCTGGATCGCACTAGCCTTGTGCTAGTGCTGTGGATCCTTCTGTTCTGTTTTCCTGGATCGCACTAGCCTCTAGCAGTAGTGCTGTGGATCCTTCTGATCTGTCTTGCCTGGATCGCACTAGCCCCTAGCGGTAGCGGCTGTGGATCCTTCCTAGCTTATTCCTGTTTTCCGTTTGTCTTGTCTGATACGAACGCTTGCTGTAGGCTCGGTGAGGTAACCGTTAAGCAAGCGCTTGTGTTCTCTGTTTCGTGTTTGTCTGTCGGTGGTTAGTTAGGTGTGCTTGTCTCTGTTGTGCTTAACACGCGGAGACCGCGCTGTAAATGCGTTCGCTGTTGCGAATGAGTGCGGTGTTCACGTTTAGTTAGCGTTTGTTATTTTCGTTACTTCTCATTGTCGTTTGCTGTGCCTTTGCTCCTCTCGTGTTCTGTTCTGATCTGTCTTGTGTCACTTCTGGCGATCGCCCTTCTCGCGATCGCGTTCCTACTTTTGTTTCTGCTGATGTGTGTTCACCGTCGCAGGGTCGCGACTAGATTGGTGAACACACATTCATCCTGTACCTGTGCTCTTTCTCTTTAAGGGCTGTTCAGCCCCGCATTGTCTTGATCTGTACAATCCCCATCTGGCATCTGTGGCAGTGCAGCGATTGTACTCAACTGTACCTCTTGGCCCCAGACCTTAACTCCCTCCTCACACGGGTTCCCGACTGCCTGTCCGCTATTTCCTCTTTCATGTCCTCTCGCTTCTTAAAACTTAATATGAATAAAACTGAACTAATAGTCAGTGGTGCTCAGCAGAGCTCGAATATTCGAGTAGCTCGAATATTCGAGCTCTTTTTCAGCTATTCGAGCTCGGTATTCGAGCTCCGAATAGCTGGAGCTATTCGAATGGGCTATCCGAGTACACTCGAATAGCCCATTCACTATTCGAGCTATTCGAGCAACCCGGCGCTATTCGAGCTCGGTACCGAGCTCGAATAGCGTCATAGCCCAGATTGATGTCCTTAGAGCCAATCAGAGGGCTCCCAGGCCCTCTGACGGCAGCCAATCACAGAGGGGGACCCTGGCCAGCCCCTACCCTATAAATAGCGGCCGCCATGTTACGTTTCTCCGTGCTTGCCTGAGACTTGTACAGAGAGAGAGTTGCTCCTTTGTGCTTTGGCTTAGCAAGAGCTCTATTGTGGTCATTTACCTAGCGTTTTTGCTCACATACACCTCCTATACACACCTATATTGTTGTTAGTTAGTTAGACATTGTATTTTAGTTAGTAGCTTGTGTGTTACATTAGAGACAGGCAGCTGCTGCAAGCTTACAGGTTTAGGCCTCAGGGGGGCCTTGCCTCTGTGGGCAGCTGTCCTCTGTTTATTTCTCTCATCTATACCAGTATTTCTGCTGTCCTTTACTAATAGTATTGTAGTTATACTGTACTAGGAGTAGGACACTCACTGACTGTCACTGTTTATAGGCTACTAGCTAGCTCCTGCGTGTGTGCACTCACTCACTGTCTGTGTGTACACACACTCTATTTCCTTCTGATTACTGATAGATTATTGTTAGTTGTACTTACTTACTACTTACTCTTACTGTACCCGTAGGGACACTCACTGTCACTGTTCATATAGGCTACTAGCTCCTGCGTGTGCGCACTGCACTCACTGTCTGAGTGTACACACACAACACACACTCTATTTCCTTCTGATCGCTGATTGATTATCGTAATTAGTTAGTTCTACTTACTGTTACTACTTACTCTTACTGTACTAGGAGTCTAGGACACTCAGTCACTGTCCATAGGCTACTAGCTCCTGCGTGCGTGCACTCACTGTCTGAGTGTACACACACAACACACACTCTATTTCCTTCTGATCGCTGATTGATTATCGTAATTAGTTAGTTCTACTTACTTACTGTTACTACTTACTCTTACTGTACTAGGAGTCTAGGACACTCAGTCACTGTGTTCATAGGCTACTAGCTCCTGCGTGCGTGCACTGCACTCACTGTCTGAGTGTACACACACAACACACACTCTATTTCCTTCTGATCGCTGATTGATTATCGTAATTAGTTAGTTGTACTTACTGTTACTACTTACTCTTACTGTACTAGGAGTCTAGGACACTCAGTCACTGTCCATAGGCTACTAGCTCCTGCGTGCGTGCACTCACTATCTGAGTGTACACACACCACCCACACTCTATTTCCTTCTGATCGCTGATTGATTATTGTAATTAGTTAGTTCTACTTACTGTTACTACTTACTCTTACTGTACTAGGAGTCTAGGACACTCAGTCACTGTGTTCATAGGCTACTAGCTCCTGCGTGCGTGCACTCACTGTCTGAGTGTACACACACCACCCACACTCTATTTCCTTCTGATCGCTGATTGATTATTGTAATTAGTTAGTTCTACTTACTGTTACTACTTACTCTTACTGTACTAGGAGTCTAGGACACTCAGTCACTGTGTTCATAGGCTACTAGCTCCTGCGTGCGTGCACTCACTGTCTGAGTGTACACACACCCACACTCCATTTCCTTCTGATCGCTGATTGATTATTGTAATTAGTTAGTTCTACTTACTGTTACTACTTACTCTTACTGTACTAGGAGTCTAGGACACTCAGTCACTGTCCATAGGCTACTAGCTCCTGCGTGCGTGCACTCACTGTCTGAGTGTACACACACCACCCACACTCTATTTCCTTCTGATCGCTGATTGATTATTGTAATTAGTTAGTTCTACTTACTGTTACTACTTACTCTTACTGTACTAGGAGTCTAGGACACTCAGTCACTGTGTTCATAGGCTACTAGCTCCTGCGTGCGTGCACTCACTGTCTGAGTGTACACACACCCACACTCCATTTCCTTCTGATCGCTGATTGATTATTGTAATTAGTTAGTTCTACTTACTGTTACTACTTACTCTTACTGTACTAGGAGTCTAGGACACTCAGTCACTGTGTTCATAGGCTACTAGCTCCTGCGTGCGTGCACTCACTGTCTGAGTGTACACACACCCACACTCCATTTCCTTCTGATCGCTGATTGATTATCGTAATTAGTTAGTTGTACTTACTGTTACTACTTACTCTTACTGTACTAGGAGTCTAGGACACTCAGTCACTGTCCATAGGCTACTAGCTCCTGCGTGCGTGCACTCACTGTCTGAGTGTACACACACCCACACTCCATTTCCTTCTGATCGCTGATTGATTATTGTAATTAGTTAGTTCTACTTACTGTTACTACTTACTCTTACTGTACTAGGAGTCTAGGACACTCAGTCACTGTGTTCATAGGCTACTAGCTCCTGCGTGCGTGCACTCACTGTCTGAGTGTACACACACCCACACTCCATTTCCTTCTGATCGCTGATTGATTATTGTAATTAGTTAGTTCTACTTACTGTTACTACTTACTCTTACTGTACTAGGAGTCTAGGACACTCAGTCACTGTGTTCATAGGCTACTAGCTCCTGCGTGCGTGCACTCACTGTCTGAGTGTACACACACCCACACTCCATTTCCTTCTGATCGCTGATTGATTATCGTAATTAGTTAGTTGTACTTACTGTTACTACTTACTCTTACTGTACTAGGAGTCTAGGACACTCAGTCACTGTCCATAGGCTACTAGCTCCTGCGTGCGTGCACTCACTGTCTGAGTGTACACACACCACCCACACTCTATTTCCTTCTGATCGCTGATTGATTATTGTAATTAGTTAGTTCTACTTACTGTTACTACTTACTCTTACTGTACTAGGAGTCTAGGACACTCAGTCACTGTGTTCATAGGCTACTAGCTCCTGCGTGCGTGCACTCACTGTCTGAGTGTACACACACTAAATTTACTTGTGATTACTACTGATTATTGTAACTGCTAGTTGTACTTCCTGACTGTTACTACTTACTTACTGTACTAGGGGACACTCACTCAGTCACCTCACCAACCAACCCACTCCATTAAAGTACCCCACTTTTCACCCGCCCTTTTAAAAAACTTTTGTCTATACGCCCAAAACATTGAAGATGTCTGGAAGTGGCAGCCAGCGCGGTTTGGGCAAGGGCAAGGGCAGCAAGGGAATCAGGAGGAGAGGGAGCAGCATTGTGGCAAGCCGCGGCCGCGGGCGCGCCACCATGCACAGTTCCGCAGCAGCAGCAGCAGCGTCAGTGGCTAACATTCCTCCCATAGCCACTGGCCGTGGACGCCTTGGGCGCCGCCCAGCAGGAGCATCTGCAACTCACGCTGCAGAGACACAGCAGCAGCAGCGTGTAGCACCTGCTCCCATTTTCCTCCAGCCGGGTCGGAAACGTCCCATTGAGGAAAAGGATGCAGACACTGTGGTGCAACTCATGACGGAGGATGAGCAGCCCGCCATCAGCTCTGCATCCGAGGCCTCCACCCTCACCACCACCACCACCACCACCACCACCCCTGTTCGCAGCAGCCGCCCAGCAGGGCCTGGGGAGGAGGCCAGTTCACCGTCAGTTGGCGACCTGTCATTCAGCAGTCTTTTGACCCCAGGCATCATGAGTCAATTGTCTGCTGTTGTTGGCGATTTTGAGGAGGAGATGCTGATGGGCACTTTGGGGGATGAGGGATTGGACAGCAAGACTGTGGCGACAGTCAAGCAGCCCATCCATGCATCAGGAGAGGAGTTTGGGGGGTCCTCATCCCAGCAGGACATGTTTCAGGAGGGGGAGGATGATGATGACCCGGTGACAGACAGAGACTGGGTGCCACCACCTCCAGGGGATGTCGTCCTCAGCAGCTCTGAGGAGGAGGAGGAGGATGCTCTTGTGGGCCTTGCAAGGAGGCGCATCATTGCAAGCATTGGCAGCAGCAGTAGGCAGGTCCCACAGCCTGCTGGTGTCTCAGGCTCAGCAGCAGCAGCAGCAGCATCTGCCAGTACCACCACCAGCCGCACCCAAGCCCCCCCCCCAACCACCACAGGGAGACAGGCAGCAGCGCTTCCATGCCGTAGGGGGATGTTTAAGTCACCAATCTGGCGATATTTCACCATGCCCACTGTGTACAGCAAGTACGCCACTTGCAACCACTGTCAGCGGAAGTTGAGCAGAGGTGCAGACCCCTTAAAGTTCTGCACCAGCTCGCTCATCAACCACCTTGCGGCTAAACATTTCCACCAGCATGAGGAGTTCCAGAGGCTGAAGGCATCTGGTGCTGGCAGTGGCACCACACCCATCACTGCACAGCCTTCAGCAGCAGCAGCAGCAACAGCAGCCACCCGCCCTCCTGCTCCTCCAGCAGCACCAGCAGGAGTGCGGAAACGCACTGCTCCTCCCCCCTCTGCAACTCCTGCCGCCGACACTGAGGCCTGTTCTGGCAGCCAGTCCTCAGTGGCCTCCTCTGCTGTGTCTGCTGATTCCCGTGTCAGCAAAAGGCCACGCCAGAGCCTTTTGAGCGAGTCCTTCCAGGGGGTGGTTAGGGCTCTGCCTCCCAGCAGCCGTCGCGTGCGGCAGCTGAACGGCTTGCTGGCACGGGCCATGTGCTCCCAACTCCTGCCGTACACGCTCGTGCAGGAGGGGAGCGACATTCGTGCGCTGCTTGCTTGCGCAGCCCCAGACTGGCAGCTCCCCAGCAGACACTTCTTTGCCCGCAAGGCCATTCCTGCACTGCACCGCTTTGTGATGGCCAATGTGGAGCGAGGGCTGGAGCACGCGGTTGGTGAAAGGGTCCACGTCACCATGGACTCCTGGAGCAGCCGCTTCGGGACAGGCCGCTACCTGTCCTTCACTGTCCACTGGGTCAGCTTGGTGGAAGGGGGTGAGGATGGGAGAGCAGCAGCGGGCACAGCAGCAGCAGCAACACAGTGGGTGGTGCCACCCCGCAGGGTCAGGGGAACTGCAGCAGGTTCCTCCGATCCTCTGCCATCCTCCGGCACACCTGGCCAAACCCCCCGCCTCAGCAGCAGCGTGAAGGCCCGCCACTGCCAAGCGCTGCTGCACTTGGTCAGCCTTGGGAAGACCAAGCTGACGGCAACCCATGTGTTGGCCAAACTCCAGGAGCAGGAGAGGATTTGGCTGACCCCCAGAGGCCTCAGAGTCGGAGAGGTGGTGGCCGACAATGGGGCCAATCTGGTTGCCGCAATAGACAGGGGAAACCTGACCCACATCCCCTGTCTTGCCCACGTGCTGAACCTGGTGGTGCAGAAGTTCCTGCGCACCTACCAGGGGATGGGCGAACTGCTGGAAACGGCAAGGAATGTTGTGCGTCACTTCCGGCGCTCGGCTGCAGCCTGTGCGAGCCTGGAAGACGTGCAAAAGGAGCTGGATCTGCCACGCCATCGGCTGATCCTTGACGTTCCGACTCGCTGGAACTCCACCCTGGCGATGTTGGAGCGTCTAGTTGAACAGAGGCGCGCTGTCAAACAGTACCTTGCCCTGGCCACTGTTTCCGCCGCTCAGAGAAGGGACAAGACCAGCAACATCCCGTCCATCGTCCCCGATGATGACTGGAGGCACATGCAGCAGGTGTGCTTTGTGCTGGCTCCCTTCCTGCAGGCCACAAACATGGTGAGCAGGGACCATGCTATGGTCTGCGAGTGGGTGCCCCTGGTTTCTCTGCTGAACAGGGCCCTCGATGCTTTGCTGGAACAGGGAGCGGCAGCCTTGGACCAGCAGGAGCGGCAACCAGCTGCGCAGTCCACCTCTGAGGGGGAGGAGGAGGAGGACTTGGTGGAGGTCCCTGACCTGGCTGCTGATGAGGGGGATCAGCACAGCGCAGCTGAGTTGGTGCGGGGGTGGAGAGAGGATGAGGCGGCAGAGGAGGAGGATGAGGACAGCACTGACGTCGATGTGCCAGCAGACGTGGCCCGCCTCTTCCCAATGGCAGCGCACATGCTGACGTGCCTGCGCAGGGACCCCAGGGTGATCCAGATGAAGCAGAGGGAGGACATCTGGATCAGCATGATGTTGGACCCACGCCTCAAGGGGAAATTGAGCCAGTTCCTGCCGCCTGCAGGAGGAGACCCAGCGCAACAAATAAGGAGCTTGCAGCAGGCCCTTGTTGAGCGCTTGGAGGAAGCCTTCCCCCAGCCTTCCACCCCCACTGTCCAGCAGCCAGCACAGAGGCAGCAGCAGGTGCCTGCATCCAGCAGCAGCAAGCGCCCCACAGACCTGCTGTCTCTCAGCCACGAGCTCTACAGGACTGTAGAGGCTCCGGCAGCAGTGACTAGAGAGGAGATGCATGCAGCAGCATCCTCCTCCGGTCACAGCCAGCGCCTGACCCGCATGGTGGCTGACTACATGGGGTCGTACAGCGGGCTTGACAGCGATGCCCCTGTTGATCCCATGGAGTATTGGGTCAAGCGCATGGAGATCTGGAGCGAGCTGGCGCAGTACGCCCTGGAAGTGCTGTCCAGCGGGGGTTCCAGCGTGCTGTCCGAGCGCTGCTTCAGTGCAGCTGGTGGCGTGGTCACCGAGAAACGCTCACGTCTGTCTCACAAGTCTGTGGACAGACTGACGTTTCTCAAGATGAACCAGGCGTGGGTGGAAGGCGAGTTCCTGGCCCCTGTTGTCGGCGAGAGGGGGACATGAACTGGCTGCCGGAACCATCGTTAATGTGCCTTACCACCCTTTACCACCTCCTGGCTCCTGCTCACTAAGCCAGCCTGGTTCACTTTGACTATTACGTCGCCTGCAGCCACACATTTTACACCTACAGTGGGCTGCTGTGTACTGCCCTTCTGCTGTCTGTCTGTGTTTCCCACTGCCAGGGTACACAGAATTACCTTCTTCTGCTGCCACTCTGCCACCAGCTATTACGTCAAACAATAGCTATATTGGTTGTAAAACCAAAAACCAAAAAACCATAAAAAAAAAAAAGGTTTAATTTTTCTGAGGTGCCCGGGTTGAAAACTGTGTTGTCCCAGTTGTGTATTGGACACAATGTGGGCTGCACGACCGCTGTCTGGGACCTCCTGTTGTGTTTATTTACAGCCCTGGTATCACCGCTAGGTACCAGGGCTATTATGTCACGCTGCCTACCTGCTGCCACACTCACACTGCTCCTCCATACCTCCTCCTGCTGCTGCTGCTGCTGCTGTCTGTCTGTGTTTCCCACTGCCAGGGTACACAGATGATTTACCTTCTGCTGCCACTCTGCCACCAGCTATTACGTCAAACAATAGCTGCTCGCCTACTCCTCCATTCCTCCTCCTGCTGCTGCTGTCTGTCTGTGTTTCCCACTGCCAGGGTACACAGAATTACCTTCTTCTGCTGCCACTCTGCCACCAGCTATTACGTCAAACAATAGCTATATTGGTTGCAAAACCAAAACCAAACAAACCATTAAAAAAAAAAAGGTTTAATTTTTCTGAGGTGCCCGGGTTGAAAACTGTGTTGTCCCAGTTGTGTATTGGACACAATGTGGGCTGCACGACCGCTGTCTGGGACCTCCTGTTGTGTTTATTTACAGCCCTGGTATCACCGCTAGGTACCAGGGCTATTATGTCACGCTGCCTACCTGCTGCCACACTCACACTGCTCCTCCATACCTCCTCCTGCTGCTGCTGCTGCTGCTGTCTGTCTGTGTTTCCCACTGCCAGGGTACACAGATGATTTACCTTCTGCTGCCACTCTGCCACCAGCTATTACGTCAAACAATAGCTGCTCGCCTACTCCTCCATTCCTCCTCCTGCTGCTGCTGTCTGTCTGTGTTTCCCACTGCCAGGGTACACAGAATTACCTTCTTCTGCTGCCACTCTGCCACCAGCTATTACGTCAAACAATAGCTATATTGGTTGCAAAACCAAAACCAAACAAACCATTAAAAAAAAAAAAGGTTTAATTTTTCTGAGGTGCCCGGGTTGAAAACTGTGTTGTCCCAGTTGTGTATTGGACACAATGTGGGCTGCACGACCGCTGTCTGGGACCTCCTGTTGTGTTTATTTACAGCCCTGGTATCACCGCTAGGTACCAGGGCTATTATGTCACGCTGCCTACCTGCTGCCACACTCACACTGCTCCTCCATACCTCCTCCTGCTGCTGCTGCTGCTGTCTGTCTGTGTTTCCCACTGCCAGGGTACACAGATGATTTACCTTCTGCTGCCACTCTGCCACCAGCTATTACGTCAAACAATAGCTGCTCGCCTACTCCTCCATTCCTCCTCCTGCTGCTGCTGTCTGTCTGTGTTTCCCACTGCCAGGGTACACAGAATTACCTTCTTCTGCTGCCACTCTGCCACCAGCTATTACGTCAAACAATAGCTATATTGGTTGCAAAACCAAAACCAAACAAACCATTAAAAAAAAAAAAAAGGTTTAATTTTTCTGAGGTGCCCGGGTTGAAAACTGTGTTGTCCCAGTTGTGTATTGGACACAATGTGGGCTGCACGACCGCTGTCTGGGACCTCCTGTTGTGTTTATTTACAGCCCTGGTATCACCGCTAGGTACCAGGGCTATTATGTCACGCTGCCTACCTGCTGCCACACTCACACTACTCCTCCATACCTCCTCCTGCTGCTGCTGCTGCTGTCTGTCTGTGTTTCCCACTGCCAGGGTACACTACACAGATGATTTACCTTCTGCTGCCACTCTGCCACCAGCTATTACGTCAAACAATAGCTGCTCACATTACTCCTCCATTCCTCCTGCTGCTGTTGCTGTCTGTCTGTGTTTCCCACTGCCAGGGTACACAGAATTACCTTCTGCTGCCACTCTGCCACCAGCTATTACGTCAAACAATAGCTATATTGGTTGCAAAACCAAAACCAAACAAACCATTAAAAAAAAAAAAAAGGTTTAATTTTTCTGAGGTGCCCGGGTTGAAAACTGTGTTGTCCCAGTTGTGTATTGGACACAATGTGGGCTGCACGACCGCTGTCTGGGACCTCCTGTTGTGTTTATTTACAGCCCTGGTATCACCGCTAGGTACCAGGGCTATTATGTCACGGCGAGCTGCCTGCCTCATTGACTGCCTGCTGCCACACACTCATCCTCCTCCTCCTGCTGCTGAATTTACCTCCTGCTGTCTTTGTGTTTCCACTGCCAGGGAGCACATACAATGGCGCTTCCAACATGCGTGCGCCCACCAGCTATTTGTTACGCTCAAAAATAGCTGCATTTCTTTAAAAAAAAAATTGAAAAGAGAAATACGTGAAGAAGAAGAAGACGATATTGAAAAAGAAGGAGAAGGAGAAGATGAAGATGAAGAAGAAGATGAAGAAGAAGATGAAGAAGATGATGAAGAAGAAGATGAAAAAGAAGAAGAAGATGAAGAAGATGAAGAAGATGAAGAAGAAGAAGATGAAGAAGAAGAAGATGAAGAAGAAGAAGATGAAGAAGAAGAAGATGAAGAAGATGATGAAGAAGATGAAGAAGATGATGAAGAAGATGAAGAAGAAGAAGAAGAAGAAGAAGAAGAAGAAGAAGAAGAAGAAGAAGAAGATGAAGAAGAAGAAGAAGAAGAAGAAGATGAAGAAGAAGAAGAAGAAGAAGAAGAAGAAGAAGAAGAAGAAGAAGAAGAAGAAGAAGAAGAAGAAGAAGAAGAAGAAGAAGATGAAGAAGAAGAAGAAGAAGAAGAAGATGAAGAAGAAGAAGAAGATGAAGAAGAAGAAGATGAAGAAGATGAAGATGAAGAAGAAGAAGAAGATGAAGAAGATGAAGATGAAGAAGAAGATGATGAAGAAGAAGAAGAAGATGATGAAGAAGAAGAAGATGAAGAAGATGAAGAAGAAGAAGAAGATGAAGAAGAAGAAGAAGAAGAAGAAGACAATATAGAAGAAGAAGAAGATGATATAGAAGAAGAAGATCTAGAAGAAGAAGAAGAAAGATAAAGAAGAAGAAGAACAAGTATATACAGTAACACTACTGAACAAAATTAAGGACAAAACTTATCTTTCCACATTTCTTTTTAAAGGAACATCCCCACATAATCACTTGCTGTTGTTACTTGGAAAAAAAGATGTTTCTTGCATCATTCACCCTCAAAACAAGTGTTGGAAGCTATTTAAGGCCAATTCGAATAGTCAGCTCGAATAGTGAGCTCGAATACCGACTCGAATAGTGAGCTCGAAGTCCGAGGTCGAATCGAATAGTAAAAATTATTCGACTCGAATATTCGACTGACCTCGAATAATTTACTATTCGAATTCGACCTAACTCGAATTTTGAAAAGGGGTATTTGAGCATCACTACTAATAGTCTTTCCACCATCCCTGTCCACCCCTTTGCCTGATATTACAATAAATGTTAACAACACGTCTATAACATCAGTTCCCAAAGCACGGTGCTTGGGGGTAATATTTGATTCTTCTCTCTCATTTACTCCTCACATTAACTCCCTAACCAGCTCCTGCCATTTCCAACTGAAAAACATAGCACGTATCCGATCTTTTCTCTCCCATGACACAACCAAAATGTTAGTACATGCTCTTATTATATCTCGATTGGACTATTGCAATATATTGCTTGGTGGACTTCCAACTAACCGACTAACACCGCTCAATTCTGTACTGAACTCTGCTGCTCGACTCATTCATCTCTCCTCTCGCTCTTCCTCTGCTGACCCTCTCTGTCAAGCTCTTCACTGGCTACCAATTAATGAGAGGATTCAGTTCAAACTCTTAACCATAACCTACAAAGCTCTCCACAATCTCTCTCCCCTGTACATCTCCTCACTAGTCTCCAGATACCAACCCAACCGCAATCTAAGGTCTGCACACGAGCTTCTTCTATCCTCTTCTACAATTACCTCCTCACATTCATGTGTACAAGACTTCTCACGTGCCTCACCCCTCCTCTGGAATGCCCTTCCACAACACATCCGCCACTCTCCCACCTTTGAAATCTTTAAACGCTCCCTCAAAACCCACCTTTTCCGACAAGCATATTCTCTAGCTTAGGCCATGCACCCACTAAATAACCTAATTACGCACTGCCTGTACATATACTGTATACTTCCCCCACCTCTTGTTTCCACCCCATTCCTTTAGATTGTAAGCTCGCAAGGGCAGGGCTCTCACCCTTTTGTGTCATGGAATGTTATTAATTAAATTGCTTGCACACTGTTAGACATTTATACATTTTAGTCATCATGTTAAATCAAGTTGTAATCAGCAGTGCTGTATCTTGTATCAGTGTTCATATTTGATGTATATCATTGTCTGTATCATTATGTATCCCTTGTTTGTTTTCTTACATTGTACAGCGCCACGGAATATGTTGGCGCTTTATAAATAAATAAATAATAATAATAATAATAATCTGCACCCCACAGCGCCATCTGCCGGTGGGAATTGCCCTCTACTGGTGCTTGCACCAAAGCTGGGTTCCCCCCTTCATACGCTTGTGGAGGATTTTCGCCGTGTCAGCGCACGCCTTGTGCACTGAACACGGAGATATCCCACAAACGTTACAATTTTGCTCTGAAAAGCAGAGGCAAACATTGCACTTCCTGCAAAGTGTGTTGGTGTAGCCTTTAGCACAGTGTCGGCACCATCCTCTATTGGCATTGATGAGAAAATGTCCAATCATGTCCTTGCAAACTTCCTTTGGAGGGTGTGCATTTGACTTCTTGGCAGCTGAAGAACCTCCATCATCTGTATACTGCCTCTTTTGGGAAGTCAAGGTGCCCCCCCTGGATGAAACTGGGCATGCAGATGGTCGTCCTCGCTTTGACACTGACCCAGCCATTCTGTTCAGGATAAGAGGAGGTGCCAACTGGGCCTGAAACATTGGGATATCCAAAACTTTGCAGTCCCTTTTGTATAGGAGCCAAGCATTGATCACAGCTAGAGATGGGCCGAACCTCCGATTTTAGGTTCGCGAACCGGGTTCGCGAACTTTCGCGTAACGTTCGGTTCGCGTTAAAGTTCGCGAACCGCAATAGACTTCAATGGGGATGCGAACTTTGAAAAAAAAAATAAATTATGCTGGCCACAAAACTGATGGAAAAGATGTTTCAAGGGGTCTAACACCTGGAGGGGGGCATGGCGGAGTGGGATACATGCCAAAAGTCCCGGGTAAAAATCTGGATTTGACGCAAAGCAGCGTTTTAAGGGCAGAAATCACATTGAATGCTAAATAACAGGCCTAAAGTGCTTTAAAACATCTTGCATGTGTATACATCAATCAATCTTCCTGCTTCCGGTTCGCGTGCGGTGGACGTGGTGGCCGCCGGGAGCTGACGCATTTCCGCCGCCTCGGCGGCGTTCTTCAAAAGGCTCGTGCTATTGCATGGGGCCATTCACCACGCTCCCTTTGAAAAAGCTGGTCGCTTACCAGCGAAACATGTCAGGTGGACCTGGCGTGGACCTTTAGCTGGATTT
Organism: Hyperolius riggenbachi; assembly: GCF_040937935.1. Classification (NCBI taxonomy): domain Eukaryota; kingdom Metazoa; phylum Chordata; class Amphibia; order Anura; family Hyperoliidae; genus Hyperolius; species Hyperolius riggenbachi. The sequence continues at coordinate 41,690,440 of NC_090652.1, forward strand.
CTGTGCCCCCGCCGGCCTGCCGAGCCACACTGCACATTGCGGGATTCCGAGCGGCTTCTGCATCCAGCCACATGACCTCCTGCAGCTGGAGAGGTTCCCCTCTGGAGGATTCTGTGGCTACCTACTTCAAGCCCCTTTACATGACAGCTACAGTGGCCATTAATGCCTCAACCAGGACAGAGGAGTTCAGCACCATCACGGCTTCGTTTGCATCATCTGAAACAGTAAGGTCATACAGACATACATGAAACGGTACCCGGATGGTAAGATAACGCTGACGCCCTGCATGGCAAACTGGCTTCTTGCTGTATATTGCTGTCTACATGTTCTGATGCGATACTGGCTTGCACTGCTGCTCACATGCTTCTGCTGACTATGTTGCTTGCTCATGTGCTTTACTCTCGAACTCCATCCAGCCTGTTTGACTGATTGGTCTAGTGCCTTACCGGCCACCAACCCTTGGTTATACTGCTGATCACTTTGACCTAATACAGCCGGTATTTGGAAGCACCTGTGTACTGAACTTTTGTGCATTCCTAGTTGGTCCTTTTGAAGCAAATTGGAATCTTGCTCTTAATTTTTTGCCTTTGGATCCAGCAATTCAGAACTTTTTGTGATAGTGTGAATGTGAAGGTACCGGCATGGTCGCAGGGTGGCCACCCAGCTAATTTTTATAGTTGTTTGTATGTGTGTTTGTTTTTGTCCCTTCTCTTTTGATATAATAAAGTAATATTACAATTTTTACACATTTAAACGCTGGTTGTGTTAGCTTCATTCTCCACTTTTCCCTCTATCCTGTTGTTTATTACTTTATCACAGAGGAGAGGTTGCTAACACGGAGTATAACTATTATTATTTGATAAGAGGTCCTGCATCCGCCCCGTCAAGGATATATACCCAGTTGTTGTGGGTTCATTGGAATTTTCTGTAATCTAGTGGGTTGATTGCTTGGTCCTATTCTGTGGCTTTCCAGGCATGTTGCAGTGGGATGCCTTGGTATCGCAGGTTGCGGTGGAGTGCTCCCAGACACAGGGCCATAGGGATAGTCAACAGTTGATCAATGGCGGTTTCCGTAAATTATCAAAATTATATGAGAGGAAATCGCGGTTGTGGTGGAATATCAGATATAATAAAACTTACATAGACGACAACTTTTCACCTCTTTGGCTTAGATTTCAGGTCTTTCCCCATAGAACCAATCTCAGTGAAGACTTTAAGACTAGGTGGCAAGCTAACTTTGAAACCTGTGCAAAAGTTTGTTTAACACTAATGAATGAGCTTGATGAGGCAGATCTAACTAATATTGAGACTGAAATAGTAAGGGTTACTGATTCTCTTAAAAACTGGACCGAGGACCCCTTATATAAGAAACGCAACAGTGAATTAGAAGCGCATATTAGCAAATTTAACAAAAATTTGGTTATCTCAAGGGACCAAAAAGTCCTTAGAGATAGAACTGCCTATAGAATAGGGGCAGCATACAGGTGGGGTATTAAACGATCAAACCCACGTAAACCAAGGCCCAAACAAAGTCCACCCGATCCCACAGTACCGATTATAGTGGAATCGGACTCTTCGGTAAGCAGTATTGCCCCAACTGAGTCACAAAGTTCAAGTCCAATCAGTAATAACACAAGACTGAAAAAAGCAGGACAACAACATAAACCTAAAAAAATTACAAAGGATAGAAAGGATAATAAGAATTCAGAACCATGTGGGAATCAACCAATGACAAAATATACCAAGGAGGACGACTCAGATGGCTACTCAGCATCTGGGGGCTCATCGAGCTCTTCATCTGCACAGAGTGCTTTTTTAGAACAGGCCACGAACTTAGGCGCGACATCAAGAAGATAGAACCTATGGGTGACACTTTACAAGTGATAAATTTGACGAATTCTGAGCTACCACCACCAGTGATTTCTTTACTCTCAAAAGGCTTAGGTTTTTGCCCTTTTCATAGGGCAAACACCTTTGACTTAATCACGGATTTGCACCTGTTTGGTAGGCGGGTCCTCCTTCAGTCACTTGCCAGCAAAAAGAAAAAATCTACTTGCACCTCATTGGGTGATTTTGATGGGGAACGGTGGACAGAGGAGGACTTGAGAGCATTGGAGGCTCTGGAGAGCCTCCATATGGAATCAAATGACTTACAACCATCAGTATGTGAACCATCTAAGGTGGGGGCCCCTATGGTTAGGTACCGCCCACCTTCTTTACATGAACTTGGTTTACGCAATAGGTCGACCTTCTTTCCACCTTTCTCCATGAACCCCAGTTTAAAGACGTTTATATCGGTGGTTGAGGGGGAATTCGCCTCCATGGGAGCAAAGTGCCAACAATCCTCTGTTGTATCAAATTTGACTGTTGAGGAATCTTCGGCCCTCGAGTTTTTGAAAAATCAAAGCTCCTGGATTATCAAATCATCGGACAAGGGGGGCAATGTCGTAGTGATGACAGTGTCAGCGTATAGAGACATGTGTATGGATATCCTTGGAAAGCGGGAGTGCTATGTGCGGGCCTCTCCATCGAGGGCCTTACGTTGCCAATCAATTCTTTTCCAGATAATAGATGGCGCAGTTGAACGTGGGGTTATAGATGCACAGACAGCGATTTATCTTAAGGTCAAAGATCCGGTGTTACCGACCTTTTATGCGTTGCCTAAGGTCCATAAGAGATTAGAGAAACCACCGGGACGTCCTATTGTCTCGGGTTGTGGTTCCCTGACTGAACGTATCAGTATTTATTTGGACAGACATCTCCAGCCCCACGTTCAAGCACTGCCATCCTATGTAAGAGATACATCGCATCTTCTACAAACCTTGAATGATTTACAAGTACCAGTGGGTACAATTTTGGTGGCCCTCGATGTAGAGGCCCTCTACTCTAGCATCCCGCATGACAAGGGTGTACGGGCTGTTGAAATCTTTTTGAGTGAACTCGGTGTACAACACATACCTCACAGTATGTTCTTGTCTTCAATCTTGGAGTTTCTGTTAACGAATAATTATTTTGTTTTTGAGGGCAACCACTACCTCCAGGTGCAGGGTGCAGCGATGGGCACTACATGTGCCCCTTCGTATGCCAACCTGTACCTGGGGGAGTGGGAAAGGAGTATTTTCTCCAATGAGGCCCTCTCTTTGTACCTGTGCCATATATTGTCATGGCACAGGTACATAGATGACATCCTCATTTTATGGTCGGGTACCATGCCCCACCTTAGGAGATTTATTCAGATCCTCAACATCAATGACCGTAACCTCCGTTTTACCTCTGAATTTTCAGGAGCGAGTATTCCCTTTCTAGATTTATTGATTTCTGTGGATGATTCTGGTAAAATAATAACTTCCCTTTATAGGAAGGCTACGGCTACAAACTCTCTGCTTAGGGCAGACAGTTTTCACCCCCGCCATACAGTCAGGGGCATCCCCACGGGTCAGTATCTCCGCATTAGACGGAACTGCTCACATGATGAGACCTTCCAGCGGGAGGCCAAGGAACTACGCTCCAGATTCAGAGCAAGGGGTTATGGAGATAGATGTTTGAGAAAAGCCTATGAACGTGCACGTTGTAGTGGCAGAGACTCCTTGATTAATAAATTTTCCGTTCGGGCCCAGCCAACGGACTCTCCGCGTTTCGTCACTCGTTTTTGTGATGAGCATCTAAAGATCACACATGCCCTGCAACGACACTGGTACATCCTGCGGAATGACCCCCTTATTGGCCCCCTAATGCCACCCAGACCTGCCTTGTCTTTTCGGAGGGCTCCTTCCTTGGGGGATCTCCTGGTGAGGAGCCACTTTCAGGGATCAGGCACAGGTTCTGGGCATTGCCGTGTTACAGGCACATACACTTGTGGAGGCTGCTCTGTCTGCCGCTATGTGAGGGTGGGTAGAGATATGGAGCTACCGGATGGCAGACAATGGTCTTTGGCACATTTCGTAAACTGTGAGACCATTTTGGTCGTTTACTTGCTGATCTGTCCCTGTGGAGCTTTCTATGTAGGAAAGACCAAACGGGAGTTCCGGTCTAGGATCGGTGAACATATTACTAGTATCCGAGGAAAAAGAAAAATAAGGACAATGGCCAGACCGACCTGTCTGCTTTGACTCCGGTGGCTCGCCATTTCAGGACCATGCATGGTGGCAGGCATGACCAGATCCGTTTTGTTGGCCTAGACCGTATACACGGCTCAATACGCGGTGGCAACCTAGATCGCCTTCTGTTACAGAGGGAGACCAGGTGGATTTATGAGTTGGCGGCGACTGAGCCCCCTGGACTCAATGAGTCTTTCGGCTTCTCGCCGTTTCTACCAGTTTAATAGTCCCTGTCGACGGGGGCGCTCCCTATGCCTGCATACATTCGTGGGCACCCCATTGCTCTTTTTCATGCATTCTCCCCAATAATTGGCTGTATTCTTGCTTGTACAGCCTAGTTTATGATTAATGTTTAGGCTGGGAGTGTCCTGTACATTTAGGCCTCCCACCCTCCTTTGATCTTTACGGGCATTACACTGTATATTCAGATTGCCCGTATATATGGCCACCAATAATGGTGGCTATACTTTATTGTTACATTTATCCTTGGGTTTAGGGGATTTATAGGCCAGAGACTTTTTCTGCTCTCATTTCATATACTGGAATTTTTCATATTGATTTTGAATGAATGAGCGTGATTACCTTTGGCGTTGTTCCTTTGTGTTTTTTCTGATTGGTGCTCCTGTTGCCCTCCCTCCTCCCCCCCGCGGTGGACGCAGTGTAATTTTGGTGTCCTGCGTTCCACTCGCGGCGGTCTGGGGGTGGGGCATGGTGTCTGCCCGTCTCCTTGTGCGTCAGCTGGAACGCAGGTGCTCTGTCTTCCTGCTTCCGGTTCGCGTGCGGTGGACGTGGTGGCCGCCGGGAGCTGACGCATTTCCGCCGCCTTGGCGGCGTTCTTCAAAAGGCTCGTGCTATTGCATGGGGCCATTCACCACGCTCCCTTTGAAAAAGCTGGTCGCTTACCAGCGAAACATGTCAGGTGGACCTGGCGTGGACCTTTAGCTGGATTTCTGTGCCCCCGCCGGCCTGCCGAGCCACACTGCACATTGCGGGATTCCGAGCGGCTTCTGCATCCAGCCACATGACCTCCTGCAGCTGGAGAGGTTCCCCTCTGGAGGATTCTGTGGCTACCTACTTCAAGCCCCTTTACATGACAGCTACAGTGGCCATTAATGCCTCAACCAGGACAGAGGAGTTCAGCACCATCACGGCTTCGTTTGCATCATCTGAAACAGTAAGGTCATACAGACATACATGAAACGGTACCCGGATGGTAAGATAACGCTGACGCCCTGCATGGCAAACTGGCTTCTTGCTGTATATTGCTGTCTACATGTTCTGATGCGATACTGGCTTGCACTGCTGCTCACATGCTTCTGCTGACTATGTTGCTTGCTCATGTGCTTTACTCTCGAACTCCATCCAGCCTGTTTGACTGATTGGTCTAGTGCCTTACCGGCCACCAACCCTTGGTTATACTGCTGATCACTTTGACCTAATACAGCCGGTATTTGGAAGCACCTGTGTACTGAACTTTTGTGCATTCCTAGTTGGTCCTTTTGAAGCAAATTGGAATCTTGCTCTTAATTTTTTGCCTTTGGATCCAGCAATTCAGAACTTTTTGTGATAGTGTGAATGTGAAGGTACCGGCATGGTCGCAGGGTGGCCACCCAGCTAATTTTTATAGTTGTTTGTATGTGTGTTTGTTTTTGTCCCTTCTCTTTTGATATAATAAAGTAATATTACAATTTTTACACATTTAAACGCTGGTTGTGTTAGCTTCATTCTCCACTTCTCCCTCTATCCTGTTGTTTATTACTATACATCAATCAGGTAGTGTAATTAAGGTACTGCTTCACACTGACACACCAAACTCACCGTGTAACGCACCGCAAACAGCTGTTTGTGTAGTGATGGCCGTGCTGGACTGGTGCGCACCATGGCGAGAGTGCAGGTTTTGGTGGCTTTACAGCCCATATGGTCGCCTGGCTGATGTAGCTGAATGACAGAACAGTGACTGTCCAGCTGATCAAATTTGGTCTGACCACAATGAAGCAACGACCTTATTATCTTTTGTGTGCCCCCCGAGACACTCATCTAGGCGCCGGTCATTGCTTCATTGTGATACGCAAGCCCCTTCACCACGGCAAGGTAATGATCACGAAGGGGAATGGGCGCATGTACATGCCTTTTCTTTTGTTGTTGCAGCTGCCCGCAGTGCAGCCAGAAAAATTAGGCAGTCATGTACACGCACCAGAAAAATTATTACAGCGGCCGCTGCTAGCAGCGGCCTAAAAAATTCAGCAATCCGCCTGGAGTCCCGGACCCTGTTGGTGGTGGCGGAGAAGGTAGTCAAGCGGCCTGCAGGCAGACATGCTGTGTGGAGGGACTGGGAGCGACTTAGTCTTCTTGGGGCAGCCCAGGCAGCCAGTCAAACGGCGTGCAGGCAGAGATGCTGTGTGTGCGGGGACTGACTTAGTCTTGGGGCGGGCAGCAGCCCTCCGGGATCCATGCCTCATTCATTTTGATAAAGGTGAGGTATTTAACACTTTTGTAATTTAGGCGACTTCTCTTCTCTGTGACAATGCCTCCAGCTGCGCTGAAGGTCCTTTCTGACAGAACGCTTGCGGCAGGGCAGGAGAAAAGTTGGATGGCAAATTGGGACAGCTCTGGCCACAGGTCAAGCCTGCGCACCCAGTAGTCAAGGGTTCCTCATCGCTGTTCACAGCAGTGTCTACATCCACACTTAAGGCCAGGTAGTCGGCTACCTGCCATTCCAGGCGTTGGTGGAGGGTGGATCCGGAAGGGCTACGGCAAGGCGTTGGACTAAAGAACGTCCGCATGTCCGACATCACCATAAGATCGCTGGAGCGTCCTGTCTTTGACTGCGTGGACACGGGAGGAGGATTAGTGGCAGTGGTACCTTGCTGGAGTTGTGCTGTCACATCACCCTTAAAGGCATTGTAAAGCATAGTTGACAGCTGGTTCTGCATGTGCTGCATCCTTTCCACCTTCCGGTGAGTTGGTAACAGGTCCGCCACTTTGTGCCTGTACCGAGGGTCTAGTAGTGTGGCCACCCAGTACAGCTCATTCCCCTTGAGGTTTTTTATACGGGGGTCCCTCAACAGGCAGGACAGCATAAAAGACGACATCTGCACAAAGTCGGATCCAGTACCCTCCATCTCCTCTTGCTCTTCCTCAGTGACGTCACGTAAGTCAACCTCCTCCCCCCAGCCGCGAACAATACCACGGGAAGGTTGAGCAGCACAAGCCCCCTGCGACGCCTGCTGCGGGTGTTCTCCTGCCGCCGTCCCCTCCTCCTCCTCCTCCCCCAAAGAAACACCTTGCTCATCATCCTCTGAGTCTGACTCATTTTCTGCACACGACTTCTCTTCTTCCTCCTCCTCCCCCCTCTGTGCTGCCGCAGGTGTTGAGGAAACAGCTGGGTCTGATGAAAATTGGTCCCATGCCTGTTCCTGCCGTAACGGTTCCTGGTCACGCTCATTTACAGCTTCATCCGCCACTCTACGCACAGCACGCTCCAAGAAGTAAGCGTAGGGAATTAAGTTGCTGATGGTGCCCTCACTGTGGCTCACCAGGTTGGTCACCTCCTCAAACGGCCGCATGAGCCTGCATGCATTTTTCATCAGTGTCCAGTTGTCGGGCCAGAACATCCCCATCTTCCCAGACTGTTTCATTCTACTGTAGTTGTAGAGGTAGTGGGTGACGGCTTTCTTCTGTTCTAGCAGGCGGGATAACATGAGCAGGGTCGAATTCCAGCGAGTCGGGCTATCGCAAATGAGGCGTCTCACCGGCATGTTGTTTTTCCGCTGAATTTCTGCAAATCGTGCCATGGCTGTGTAAGACCGCCTCAAATGCCCACAGAACTTCCTGGCCTGCTTCAGGACATCCGCTAAGCCAGGGTACTTTGCCACAAATCTTTGAACAACTAGATTCATGACATGTGCCATGCAGGGTATGTGTGTCAGCTTCCCCATATGCAAAGCGGCAAGCAGATTGCTGCCGTTGTCACACACCACGTTGCCTATCTCCAGGTGGTGCGGGGTCAGCCACTCATCCACCTGTTTCTTAAGAGCAGCCAGGAGAGCTGCTCCAGTGTGACTCTCCGCTTTGAGACAAGACATGTCTAAGATGGCGTGACAGCGTCGTACCTGGCATGCAGCATAGACCCTGCGGAGCTGGGGCTGTGTAGCTGGAGAGGAGAACTGCCACTCAGCCAAGGAGGAGGAGGACAGCGAAGAGCATGTAGCAGGAGGAGAGGAGGTGGCAAGAGGCTTGCCTGCAAGCCGTGGAGGTGTCACAATTTGGTCCGCTGCGCCCTGCTTGCCATCGTTCACCACCAGGTTCACCCAATGGGCTGTGTACGTAATGTAGCGGCCCTGCCCGTGCTTGGCAGACCAGGCATCCGTGGTCAGGTGTACCCTTGACCCAACGCTCTTCGCAAGAGATGACACCACTTGCCTCTCAACTTCACGGTGCAGTTGGGGTATGGCCTTTCTCGAAAAATAAGTGCGGCCTGGCATCTTCCACTGCGGTGTTCCGATGGCCACAAATTTACGGAAGGCCTCAGAGTCCCCCAGCTGGTATGGTAACAGCTGCCGAGCTAACAGTTCCGCCACGCCAGCTGTCAGACGCCGGGCAAGGGGGTGACTGGCCGAAATTGGCTTCTTCTACTCAAACATTTCCTTCACGGACACCTGACTGCTGCTGTGGGCAGAGGAGCAGGAACCGCTCAAGGGCAGAGGCGGAGTGGAGGAGGGTGCCTGTGAAGGTGCAAGGGAGAAAGCGGCATAAGCAGATGATGCACCTGAAGGAGGAAGAGGAGAAGGAGGGTGACTTTTCTTTTGTGTGCTGCTGCTGCTTTTGCTCAGGTGGCCATCCCATTGCTGTTTGTGCCTTTTCTCCAGGTGCCTTCGTAAGGCACTTGTCCCTACGTGAGTGTTGGCCTTTCCACGGCTCAATTTTTGTTGGCAGAGCGAACAGATGGCTTTGGTCCGATCTGAGGCACACACATTAAAAAATGTCCACACCGCTGAGCCACCCTGGGATGTGGGCACTATGGGGACCTCAGCAGCTGATGCTGAAGGGCAAGTTGGCTGGCTGTACATAGGTGGCGATACATGGTGCCGGACACTGCCACCAGCTGTTTCTGACGAAGAGCTGCCCCAGCTTCTTTCAGCAACTTCTCTCCTCCTACTACTCTCTGACTCCCCCTCTGAACTGTCCCCCTCTTCATCTCCTCTATTGGGAACATACAGAGGATCCCTATCATCGTCATCATCGTAATCATCCTGCCCAGCTTCGCTTGCCTCAGACAAATCCAAACATGCACCATCAGTAGGTCCTTCATCCTCCTTACACGTTACATCCATAGTGTTGCCGGGTAACTCAAATATATGAGCTGGTGAAAATTCATCTGGCTGTAACAACAATGGCTGTGCATTAGTTATTTCAACACTAAATAATTCTTGCGAAGTGTCAAATGCAGCGGAAGTGGTGCTAGTAGTAGCGCTGGTGGCTGAGCAAGATGAGGTGTTCTGTGTCGCTAAATACTCAACCACGTCCTGACAATCTTGGGAGGTGATGGGACGTGCCTTCTTCCGAGCACTGTACTGTGGGCCAGGTCCACACGAAATTACATTTACACGACCTCGCGCAGACCTGCCGGGTGGCCTTCCTCTGGCTCTGGCACTACCTCTTCCTCTACCTGTTTTGTCCATATCGGGTATGCACGGAGTGGTATATCACACTGCGTGCACTCACGTAGGTAGGTGGGTTCACTTAACTGCACAGGTATGCGCACTGATGCGGTGGGTTCACTGAACACAACAGGTATGCAGTGGCGGGTTCACTGGACACAACAGGTATACAGTGGCGGGTTCACTGAACACAACAGGTATGCAGTGGCGGGTTCACTGAACAGGTATACAGTGGCGGGTTCACTGAACAGTACAGGTATACAGTGGCGGGTTCACAGAACAGGTATGTAGTGGCAGGTTCACTGAACACAACAGGTATGCAGTGGCGGGTTCACTAAACAGGTATACAGTGGCGGGTCCACTGAACAGAACAGGTATGCAGTGGCGGGTTCACTGGTATGCAGTGGCGGGTTCACTGAACACAACAGGTATGCAGTGGCGGGTTCACTGAACAGGAATGCAGTGGCGGGTTCACTGAACAGTACAGGTATACAGTGGCGGGTTCACTGAACACAACAGGTATGCAGTGGCGGGTTCACTGAACACAACAGGTATGCAGTGGCGGGTTCACTGAACAGGTATGCAGTGGCGGGTTCACTGAACAGTACAGGTATACAGTGGCAGGTTCACTGAACACAACAGGTATGCAGTGGCGGGTTCACTGAACAGGTATACAGTGGCGGGTTCACTGAACAGAACAGGTATACAGTGGCGGGTTCACTGAACAGAACAGGTATACAGTGGCGGGTTCACTGAACACAACAGGTATGCAGTGGCGGGTTCACTGAACAGGTATGCAGTGGCGGGTTCACTGAACAGTACAGGTATACAGTGGCGGGTTCACTGAACACAACAGGTATGCAGTGGCGGGTTCACTGAACAGGTATACAGTGGCGGGTTCACTGAACAGAACAGGTATACAGTGGCGGGTTCACTGAACACAACAGGTATGCAGTGGCGGGTTCACTGAACAGGTATGCAGTGGCGGGTTCACTGAACAGTACAGGTATACAGTGGTGGGTTCACTGAACACAACAGGTATGCAGTGGCGGGTTCACTGAACAGGTATACAGTGGCGGGTTCACTGAACAGAACAGGTATACAGTGGCGGGTTCACTGAACACAACAGGTATGCAGTGGCAGGTTCAATGAACAGGTATACAGTGGCGGGTTCACTGAACAGAACAGGTATGCAGTGGCGGGTTCACTGAACACATCAGGTATGCAGTGGCGGGTTCACTGAACAGGTATGCAGTGGCTGGTTCACTGAACAGTACAGGTATACAGTGGCGGGTTCACTGAACACAACAGGTATGCAGTGGCGGGTTCACTGAACAGGTATACAGTGGCGGGTTCACTGAACAGAACAGGTATACAGTGGCGGGTTCACTGAACACAACAGGTATGCAGTGGCGGGTTCACTGAACAGGTATGCAGTGGCGGGTTCACTGAACAGTACAGGTATACAGTGGCGGGTTCACTGAACACAACAGGTATGCAGTGGCGGGTTCACTGAACAGGTATACAGTGGCGGGTTCACTAAACAGGTATACAGTGGCAGGTCCACTGAACAGAACAGGTATGCAGTGGCGGGTTCACTGAACAGAACAGGTATGCAGTGGCGGGTTCACTAAACAGTACAGGTATACAGTGGCGGGTTCACTGAACAGAACAGGTATACAGTGGCGGGTTCACTGAACAGAACAGGTATACAGTGGCGGGTTCACTGAACACAACAGGTATGCAGTGGCGGGTTCACTGAACAGGTATGCAGTGGCGGGTTCACTGAACAGTACAGGTATACAGTGGCGGGTTCACTGAACAGTACAGGTATACAGTGGCGGGTTCACTGAACACAACAGGTATGCAGTGGCGGGTTCACTGAACAGGTATACAGTGGCGGGTTCACTGAACAGAACAGGTATACAGTGGCGGGTTCACTGAACACAACAGGTATGCAGTGGCGGGTTCACTGAACAGGTATATAGTGGCGGGGTCACTGAACAGAACAGGTATACAGTGGCGGGTTCACTGAACACAACAGGTATGCAGTGGCAGGTTCAATGAACAGGTATACAGTGGCGGGTTCACTGAACAGAACAGGTATGCAGTGGCGGGTTCACTGAACACAACAGGTATGCAGTGGCGGGTTCACTGAACAGGTATGCAGTGGAAGGTTCACTGAAAAGTACAGGTATACAGTGGCGGGTTCACTGAACACAACAGGTATGCAGTGGCGGGTTCACTGAACAGGTATACAGTGGCGGGTTCACTGAACAGAACAGGTATACAGTGACGGGTTCACTGAACACAACAGGTATGCAGTGGCGGGTTCACTGAACAGTACAGGTATACAGTGGCGGGTTCACTGAACACAACAGGTATGCAGTGGCGGGTTCACTGAACAGGTATACAGTGGCGGGTTCACTGAACAGAACAGGTATACAGTGGCGGGTTCACTGAACACAACAGGTATGCAGTGGCGGGTTCACTGAACAGGTATACAGTGGCGGGTTCACTGAACAGAACAGGTATACAGTGGCGGGTTCACTGAACACAACAGGTATGCAGTGGCGGGTTCACTGAACAGGTATGCAGTGGCGGGTTCACTGAACAGTACAGGTATACAGTGGCGGGTTCACTGAACACAACAGGTATGCAGTGGCGGGTTCACTGAACAGGTATACAGTGGCGGGTTCACTGAACAGAACAGGTATACAGTGGCGGGTTCACAGAACAGGTATGCAGTGGCAGGTTAACTGAACACAACAGGTATGCAGTGGCGGGTTCACTAAACAGGTATACAGTGGCGGGTCCACTGAACAGAACAGGTATGCAGTGGCAGGTTCACTGAACAGGTATGCAGTGATGGGTTCACAGAACAGGTATGCAGTGGTGGGTTCACAGCACAGGTATGCAGTGGAAGGTTCACTGAACAGGTATGCAGTGATGGGTTCACAGAACAGGTATGCAGTGGCAGGTTCACTGAACAGGTATGCAGTGGTGGGTTCACAGAACAGGTATGCAGTGGCAGGTTCACTGAACAGGTATGCAGCCAGCCAGGAACAAGTTAAGCCTAACTAATCTTTCCCTGAGAGACAGTCTGCAGCAGCTCGCCCTACTCTCACTAACGCAGGCAGCACACAAGTGACCGTAATGGCCGCCGCTGCCTGCCTTATATAAGGGGGGGTGGGGCTCCAGGGGCTAGTGTAGCCTAATTGGCTACACTGGGCCTGCTGACTGTGATGTAGAGGGTCAAAGTTGACCCTCAAGGTGCATTATGGGGCGAACCGAACTTCCGCAAAGGTTCGCCAGCGGGACGCGAACACGAACCACCGAAGTTCGCGTGGAACCGTTCGCCGGCGAACCGTTCGGCCCATCTCTAATCACAGCTAGGATAATGGTGTGCCAGAAGATGTAAAGGTGGAACGATCTGCTAGTGTAGGGGCACTAGCAGATCGTAAATCAGAACAGAGTAGCTCTATCAGTACAATAGTCAGTATTTATTCAGAGTGTGATCACACGTGTTTACTGTGCACAGTAAGTGATATAGGAGTACTCCTAAGTGATAGCCCTTGGCTGTAGGGACTATCACTGGATAGAGTGGTCGTACAGGCAAATGTCGGTAACAAATCGGTCAGGTAGGAGTACAGTATCGTCAGGCAAATACGTAGTCAATATACAAGCCGATGTCGGCAACAATCAGATGAGCAAAGGTACAGAATCAGAAGGCTAAATCAGAGACGCGGTCGGGCCGAGGTCGGTGACAGATCAGATTGGCAAGGTACAGAATTGAGAGGCAGTAAGAATAATCAAAGGTTCAGGCAAAGAGTCATACACATAAATAAATACAATGATATGTTTTTTCCTAGTCTAAGTGTGAATCCCCGGGGTCCTGCCGGATCAAACACACACGGATCTGACTAAGGTCTGAGAGCTTTCACTGCAAAGTTTTAGCAACAGCAGACAATGAGCCACTGATGGCTCAGGCCTTAAATACCAGATGACATTCAGAAAGTTCCGTCCCGTGGATTCCAGCCAATCGGCGGCGAGAACCAACCCATTGCTGTCAGCTGACCGACAGGTCAGCTGACCCGCCTCCTCAAAGCATAAAGGTCCTGTCTCCTGGTGCGCGCATGCGCTGCTCTGCTTTGATGCACCCTGGAGAGACCTGCTCTACCGGAAGAGGACGCCTGAGATGATGCTGCAAGAACCTCGGTGACGTCAGACGCGGGGGCGGCGGCCGCACTGCTTCCCGCTGCAGAGATAACCCTATCAATCCTGACAAAAGGTACCAGCTGCAGGAGTTCAGTGGAAACTTGTATTTTGCTGCAAATGAGTCTAACAAATCCATTCCACCCATGTATTTACTATAAAGGCTCTATATAGTAGGTAGAGACATATACAAGTTAAACAAATTAGCTAATTGCCAGCACCTAACCACAGGTATACAAAAACGCTAATTAAATTAGCTGTTACAGAACAACAGGTGGTAACAGGGGATAACAGTTGATATAACAGGGCCTAAAAGGTTGGGAAGTCTGCTAGCAGCACCCTGTGATGTACAAATCGGGTGCCTGTTTCCAGTGGACACATCAAACAATGAAAAATGTCATCAATTACCATATGTATTGGCAGGTCTGAGGGCTGCAGGCAGGGGTGAGCCTGGGGTGCCTGGCACCTGGGTGCAAGATTTTCTCTGGCGCCTATGGGAGTGGTTAAATTAACCGTGCCCAACCACATAACCACACCCATGTCCTGCCTAATCACACCCACACCTTCCACCTCTTTACGCATGCATGTGATACCCCATTCCTACCCCTCTTCCATGGGCTTGCTCCTGGCTGGCTTTGGCTTCCTGCGAGTCTGCTAGTCTCTGGACTGACTCAGGCTGAGAGGCTCTGCGAGTGCGACGCAGTCACACACTGCGTATTTATGGCTGCCTGCGGCCACCCTACTCTCGCTCGCTGACGTCGGCTCCTCCCCCCCTGCCAAGCCCAAGGTGGGCTGCCTGTATCTTTCCCGTTGCACCACGCAGCCTGCCAGTGTTGCCACCCTTTCACGTTATTTTTTACTGACAAATACCTAAAAATTTACTGACAAAAGATTATTTTTACTGACAAAATTTCCCCACTAAATGCACATAAGAGACAGCTTTTCCCCATGTAAATGCACATAACAAGAGACCGCTTTTCACAAGTAAATGCACATAACAAGAGACCGCTTTTCACCAGTAAATGCACATAACAAGAGACAGCTTTTCACCAGTAAATGCACATAACAAGAGACAAAAAAAAAACATTTATATTGCGCTTTTCTCCTTGCGGACTCAAAGCGCCAGAGCAGAGCAGCAGCCACTAGGGTGCGCTCTATTGGCAGTAGCAGTGTAAGGTAGACTTGCCAAAGGTCTCCTACTGAATTAGTGCTGGCTTACTGAACAGGCAGAGCCGAGATTCGAACCCTGGTCTCCTGTGTCAGAGGCAGAGCCCTTAACCATTACACCATCAGCCAACTGACAGCTTTTCACCAGTAAATGCACATAACAAGAGACACCTTTTCACCAGCAAATGCGCATAAGAGACAGCTTTTCACCAGCAAATGCGCATAAGAGACAGCTTTTCACCAGCAAATGTGCATAAGAGACAGCTTTTCACCAGCAAATGCGCATAAGAGACAGCTTTTCACCAGCAAATGCACATAATAAGAGACAGCTTTTCACCAGCAAATGCACATAATAAGAGACAGATTTTCACCAGTAAATGCACATAATGACAAACAGCCAGTGTCCCCAGAATATATAGCCAGGGATATATGTGCCCAGTATATGTAGGCAGGGGTATATGTCCCCAGTATATGTAGGCAGGTGTATATGTCCCAGTATATGTAGGCAGGTGTATATGTCCCAGCATATGAAGGCAGGGGTATATGTCCCAGCATATGAAGCCAGGGGGCATATGTGCCCAGCATAGGTAGCCAGGGGGCATATGTGCCCAGCATAGGTAGCCAGGGGGCATATGTGCCCAGCATAGGTAGCCAGTGGGTATATGTGCCCAGCATAGGTAGCCAGGGGGTATTTGTGCCCAGCATAGGTAGCCAGGGGGTATATGTGCCCAGCATAGGTAGCCAGGGGGTATATGTGCCCAGCATAGGTAGCCAGGGGGTATATGTGCCCAGCATAGGTAGCCAGGGGGTATATGTGCCCAGCATAGGTAGCCAGGGGGTATATGTGCCCAGCATAGGTAGCCAGGGGGTATATGTGCCCAGCATAGGTAGCCAGGGGGTATATGTGCCCAGCATAGGTAGCCAGGGGGTATATGTGCCCAGCATAGGTAGCCAGGGGGGTATTTGTGCCCAGTCTAGGTATCCAGGGGGTATATGTGCCCAGTCTAGGTAGCCAGGGGGTATATGTGCCCAGTCTAGGTAGCCAGGGGGTATATGTGCCCAGTCTAGGTATCCAGGGGGTATATGTGCCCAGTCTAGGTAGCCAGGGGGTATATGTGCCCAGTCTAGGTAGCCAGGGGGTATATGTGCCCAGTCTAGGTAGCCAGGGGGTATATGTGCCCAGTCTAGGTAGCCAGGGGGTATATGTGCCCAGTCTAGGTAGCCAGGGGGTATATGTGCCCAGTCTAGGTAGCCAGGGGGTATATGTGCCCAGTCTAGGTAGCCAGGGGGTATATGTTCCCAGTCTAGGTAGCCAGGAAGTATATGTGCCCAGTCTAGGTAGCCAGGGGGTATATGTGCCCAGTCTAGATAGCCAGGGGGTATAGGGTCCCTGTTTAGGTAGTTAGTGACAGGAGCGCTCCCCTCCCCTCTAGCCGCTGCTGCCGCTCCCCCCCTAACCTTGCCGCAGCTTCAGACCTCAATCAGCTGGCGACCCGACCAGTAAGAGGGCGCTGGACGCACCCGCTCTATATGCGGAAGTGATGTCACTTCCGCATATTAGTGCGGTGTGCTAGGTCCTAGCGCCCGCCCACCTGATCGAGGTCTGACGCGGCGGCGCCGGCGGCTAGAGGGAGCGAGCGAGCTTCGGCCACAGGGGGAGAGCGGCGGCCACAGGGGGAGAGCGGTGGCCAGGCGGCGCCTCTCAGAGGCAGGCGCCTGGGTGCCTTGCACCCGCAGCACACGCCCAGGCTCGGCCCTGGCTGCAGGAGATTTGTGAAAGTTAATGGCTTTCCTGTCAGACAGGAACAGCCAGGTTTGATATTAAGTTCATCTTTCATGTTTCAACTTCACACTTTCCATTCCACAACTCTTATCAGGTAGACATATTATTCAATTAGTCATGCAAACACTTTCATCCTCGCCTCAAAGAAAACTATAACCTTCTCAAGTTTACTGTGCAGACAAAATCTTGCTACCACTATGACCCACTGTTGTAAAATTAAAACATAGAAATAACCATCTCTAAATCTCTCAATATCAGTATATTTGATGATGTCAGAAAATCTGCATGATCTACACATATTAATTATCACAGAAAAAAGTAAGTCAGACTTTTTATTTACTTGAGTCTTGATGTATCCCGTCCAAAACAACAAGATGATGTACACCAAAGCAGGCAACAGGGTTGTATGACTTCATGGCCAGATAAACAGAACTATTTATACATTCAACCATCCAATAATGTTGCAGAACTGAACAATAGGTCCTATTAGTAATGTACATGAGGTTTTAAAAAGAAGAGAATGCGGGAGGGTTTATTTTTGTAGCCTTAAATGTGATGTTGTAATATTACAACATTGGGTCTCTGTAGAGATGAGCGTAATGGCGTAATTACGATTTCGCGAAATTTCGCGTAATTAGTGTAATTACGTTTATGGACGTAAGTACATAATCGTAATGAAGAAGGATTTCGCGAAATTTCGCGTAAGCGTAATTTTCACGTAATTTTCGCATTGCAACGGGCATTACGAAATTAATGCGTATGGCCATGCTCCCGAATCAATGTTAGGTAGCCGCCGACTTTAAGGGTTAATAGCAAAGCCCCCTTAAATGCTAAGAGCCTCAAATTTGGAGAATATATTAAGGAGATCAGAAGGAATAAGAGGAAAAAATTTTTTTGCAAAAAGACCTTATAGTTTTTAAGAAAATCGATGTTAACGTTTCAAAGGAAAAATGTAAACATTTAAAAACCCGCCGACTTTAACGGTTAATAGCAAAGCCTGCTTAAAGTTTAGGAACACCAAAATCCCAGGGTATATTAAGGGGATCAGTGGGAATAAGAGGAAAAATTTTTTTTTCAAAAAGACCTTATAGTTTTTGAGAAAATCGATTTTTAAGTTTCAAGGGCGAAAATGTCTTTTAAATGCGGAAAATGTCAGTTTTTTTTGCACAGGTAACAATAGTGTATTATTTTCATAGATTCCCCCAAGTGGGAAGAGTTTTACTTACTTCAGTTTGAGTGTGGGAAATATAAAAAAAACGACGTGGGGTCCCCCCTCCCAGACCTCTTTAACCCCTTGTCCCCCATGCAGGCTGGGATAGCCAGAATGCGGAGCACCGGCCGCGTGGGGCTCCGCACCCTGACTATACCAGCCCGCATGGTCCATGGATTGGGGGGTCTCGGAAGGGGAGGGGCAGCCAAGCTTTCCCCTCCCCCTCCGAGCCCTTGTCCAATCCAAGGACAAGGGGCTCTTCTCCACCTCCGATGGGCGGTGGAGGTGGAGGCCGCGATTTCCTGGGGGGGGGTGGTTCATGGTGGAATCTGGGAGTCCCCTTTAAAAAGGGGTCCCCCAGATGCCCACCCCCCCCTCCCAGGAGAAATGAGTATAGAGGTACTTGTACCCCTTACCCATTTCCTTTAAGAGTTAAAAGTAAATAAACACACAAACACTTAGAAAAAGTATTTTAATTGAACAAAAAACATAACCACGAAAAAAGTCCTTTAATATTCTTAATTAACCATTAATACTTACCTGTCCCTTTAAATAAATGATCCCTCGAAATAGCCTCGGAAATGTTCTATCAGTTACAATGTAACAAAGTTATTACAATGTAACAACTTTGTTACATTGTAACTACGCCGCACCCGACGTCACTCGCCGCTCAGCCGCCGCAGCAATTACACGTCCGTGCAGGACGCTAAGTCCCTGCAGCTCCCGCTGTCCACCCCGCCCACATCTGTCACCCACATGTGAGTGACATGTGGGTGACATGTGGGAGAGGCGGGGAGGGCATCGGGAGCTGCGGGGACTTAGCGTCCTGCACGGACCCGACAGAGCTCTGAGCTATATAGCTCAGAGCTCTCTAAAGCATCTTTGTATTTGGGCTCCAAGGAGCCCCATTGGTCCTTAGCAGACCAATGGGGTTCCTTCTGATTTGAAGGAACCCCATTGGTCTGCTAAGGACCAATGGGGCTCCTTGGAGCCAAAATACAAAGATGCTTTAGAGAGCTCTGAGCTATATAGCTCAGAGCTCTGTCGGGTCCGTGCAGTGCAGACGCGTATGCGGCGGCGGCGAGTGACATCGGGTGCGGCGTAGTTACAATGTAACAAAGTTGTTACATTGTAATAACTGTTACATTGTAACTGATAGAACATTTCCGAGGCTATTTCGAGGGATCATTTATTTAAAGGGACAGGTAAGTATTAATGGTTAATTAAGAATATTAAAGGACTTTTTTCGTGGTTATGTTTTTTGTTCAATTAAAATACTTTTTCTAAGTGTTTGTGTGTTTATTTACTTTTAACTCTTAAAGGAAATGGGTAAGGGGTACAAGTACCTCTATACTCATTTCTCCTGGGAGGGGGGGTGGGCATCTGGGGGACCCCTTTTTAAAGGGGACTCCCAGATTCCACCATGAACCCCCCCCCCAGGAAATCGCGGCCTCCACCTCCACCGCCCATCGGAGGTGGAGAAGAGCCCCTTGTCCTTGGATTGGACAAGGGCTCGGAGGGGAAAGCTTGGCTGCCCCTCCCCTTCCGAGACCCCCCAATCCATGGACCATGCGGGCTGGTATAGTCAGGGTGCGGAGCCCCACGCAGCCGGTGCTCCGCATTCTGGCTATCCCAGCCTGCATGGGGGACAAGGGGTTAAAGAGGTCTGGGAGGGGGGACCTCACGTCGTTTTTTTTATATTTCCCACACTCAGAACGAAGTAAGTAAAACTCTTCCCACTTGGGGGAATCTATGAAAATAATACACTATTGTTACCTGTGCAAAAAAAACTGACATTTTCTGCATTTAAAAGACATTTTCGCCCTTGAAACTTAAAAATCGATTTTCTCAAAAACTATAAGGTCTTTTTGAAAAAAAAAATTTTCCTCTTATTCCCACTGATCCCCTTAATATACCCTGGGAATTTGGTGTTCCTAAACTTTAAGCAGGCTTTGCTATTAACCGTTAAAGTCGGCGGGTTTTTGAATGTTTACATTTTTCCTTTGAAACTTTAACATCGATTTTCTCAAAAACTATAAGGTCTTTTTGCAAAAAATTTTTTTCCTCTTATTCCTCCTGATCTCCTTAATATATTCTCCAAATTTGAGGCTCTTAGCATTTAAGGGGGCTTTGCTATTAACCCTTAAAGTCGGCGGCTTTTTTATATTATACGGAGCGTTACGGTTTAACGCGAAATTACGGTAGCGTTTAATGCGAAATTACGGCATGAACGAAACGCGAAATTACGCGTTGAAAATTACGCTTACGGTATTTTCAATTACGATTTTAATGGCAATTACGCTACCGTAATTTCGCATCGTAATCGCAAATTTCGCATGCGTAATTTTAGTAATGCGAAATTACGAAAATTTCAGCTCAACTCTAGGTCTCTGCGCGTCCTACTGTCTCTCACGTTTGTTGCTTCCGTGCCACTATCTAGCTATCTCATTCTCTGCCGTTTCCTCTTCCTATTTCCGTCAATCTTTTTCAGCATCAAGGTCTTCTCCAATGAATCCAGCTGCACCATGGACCTGATTCAGTTCTCTTTTTCTCAAATTTTCAGTGATATTTTCATACCTTATCAATAAAATCTCTTTTAAGCACTTCCATACCAGCAGTTTCTGCCCCCTTAACCACTTCAGCCCTCAATGTATTCTTTTCTTTTATGGACCAGAGCAATTTTCACATTTCAGTGCTCCTCCCATTCATTTGCCAATAACTTTACCACTATTCATCACAACAAAATGTCCTGTATCTTGTTTTTTCCTACACCAATTAGGCTTTCTTGAGGTGGTACCGTTTGCTAAGAATTATTTTTTTCTAAATGCATTTTAATGGTAATGTTAAGAAAAAAATGAAAAAATCATTATTTCTCAGTTTCCAGCCATTATAGTTAAAATAATACATGCTACCATAATTAAAACCCATGTATTTTATTTCGCCATTTATCCTGGTTATTACACCATTTAAATTATGTCCCTATCACAATGTATGGTGCCAATATATACTGGTTGAACTCGATGGACGTATGTCTTTTTTCAACCAAAATAACTATGTAACTATGTAATATTTTATTTGGAAATAAAGGTGCATTTTTTCAGTTTTTGTGTCCATCGCTATTTACTAGCCCATTATTTAAAAAATAATAGTAATATACCCTCAGTCCCTAAGGTAACTGTGTTTTTTTTATGCAAAATTTTTATTCGGGTATTTATTGGAGAGTGTCGGAGGTAAGGGGTTAATTTTAAATTATGTGTAGGTCTCTTTATTAAAATAAACAAATGTAGGTGTAATTTTACTATTTGGCCACAAGATGTCCTCAGTTATTAGCTTCCTGCATGTGCTTTTAGTATGCAAACAGGAACTAATGCGTGCAAGTGTAACTTACAGTGTTAACAAATGACTGCAGGCATCTAATTGATGCCGCGCTCATTGACACGGGGAACTAAAATAATGAATGGGAACTGCATTCTCATTCATTGATCTCCAAGTGTGTGAGCGAGTGCACAAGCGAGCGAAAGCGCCAATTGTGGCAGAGTACGAATATCTACTCCCCTGGGGCTTAGATTTTTTAGGGGAGTAGATATACTGTACTGTAAACATAAAGTGGTTAAAAGAGTCATCAGGCAATATAAACTACCCCTCATCTACTTATCTGGGGCTTCCTCCAGCCCCTTGCAGCTGACATGTCCCACACTGCAGCTCCTCTCTCAGCCGCCAGCCTGGGGTCCCCACCGGTACAGAGGACAACCTTGAGGTCATCCTCACTGTGCCTGCGTGAAACGCTGCTGTCAATAAAGTCCACATTGTCAGCAGCATACTGCGCAGGCACAGAAATACTGCACTTGCGCAGTACACTGCGGACAGCGTGGATTTGATTGACAGCAGCGCTCACGCAGGCACAGTAGAGGAGGTCTGCCTCTACACACGGCGCAGACCACAGGCTGGTGGCTGCGATCAGAGATGTGGCACAAAACATGGCTTAAATTTCAATCAGTGCGCTCTGGAAGTAGAGATGTCGCGAACATAGAATTTTCCATTCACGAATGGTGGACGTGAACTTCCGCAAATGTTCGAGAACAAGTGAATCTGGCGAACCGCCATAGACTTCAATGGGCAGGTGAATTTTAAAACCTACAAAGACTGTTTCTGGCCACAAAATGACAGTCAGGAAATTCTGGGATAGTATCTCCCTCTTTGCCGACAAACTATGAAGAGAAAATTTTGCTCTACAAGTTGACAAAGCCATCCTTAGTTATGCGGACAAGAGGGATAGCACCGGGTGCTCTTTGATTAAAGAGTTTGGTACTATTGTAGCCAAAAGTATTATCACCAACTACTGCGAGAGCCCCGGCCCCTCCAGATCTAAAAGAATGGATTGTCAGGATAGAAGCATTGTGTGAGAATGATGAGTATGGCAGCTCCAACATAATCTCCAGAACTTACAAATAATTTTAATTGAGTGTCTCTCTGGACGGGAGGCGGAGTAGGGACAGGGGGCGTACTTTTCACAACAGGCACAAAGTGATTGTATAGGTATGAGGTAGTATGGTTGGATGGTGATCGGTTGTAAGGATAAAAAGTGTAAGGGTGGGTCTGGATTAATTTTGCTCAAGACATAGATTAAACTATCGGACTATATTGGACTGCACTAGAATGTAAGATAAGTATAGATAGGTGGATACAGTATATTAATTTTAAGAGGATGGTTGTGTGTGGATCCCATGATTGGTAGAGGTAATGAGATATTATCTTAAATTGCATAAAGAAATTGTGCCCTGGGGGATCTGGGGGGTGTGGTGTCAGGGTGGGGGAGAGGAGGGGCTATTGTCCTTCCCCCTCTCCCCTCCGCTCCCCTGGTTTGTTTTGCTTCTCACCACATACTCTGTCGGTTCCTTTGCTTTTCTTTTCTTTTTTTGTTTTTTTGTTTTTCTTTGGGAAATTTAATAATAATAATTCTCAATTAATAATATTATCAATTAAATATAAACAACTAAAATCCACTTATTTTTGAAACCATGATGATCATACAATTCAACTCAGGAGTCAGGCAAGGGAAAAATACTGCTGCTATGCCACTAGTTGAATACTCACTAATCTGGAACTGTGTGCTGAGTTTGAAAAAAAAAAAAAAGAAAACGTTGTTTCAAGGGGTCTAACACCTGGACAGGGGCATGCCGGAGGGAGATCCATGCCAAAAGTCCCACCAAAAATTACGGAGTTGACGCAAAGTCGGGTTTTAATACATAAAGGGCAGAAATCACATTATGCACAGCTCCGAGTGTCAGTGGGCTGTGGAGTGTCACACAAAAAAACCCACAAGAGACCGACGTGCTAGCCCTCAAAATGCCTGTTTGGGGTGCTTTCACAGCAATTGAGGAACAAGAACACAGGCCTAGCTAATGCTTTCCCTACATATCTGCAGCAAGTCTGACCCTGCTCTCACTAACAGTCAGCAGCCAGTAGAGAATTAATATGGCCACTGCAACTGCTTTTTGATAGGGGGGTGGGGGGTCCAGGAGGGGGTGCTAGCTGATTGGCAGCCATGTGTCTGCTGACTGTGAGGTAAAGGGTCAAACTTTAGTTCAATGATAATGTATAGGGGTAGTGAATCGAACACACCAAATGTTCGCTGTTTGCAGATGTTGCGGATATTCGCAGAATACTGCTCGCTGGCGAACAGTTCGGACCATCTCTATCTGGAAGTGGTTAAGCTATCAGCAAGCAAGAAAATACTACTTTTTCATCTACTTTTTGACCTGTACAATCTGCCCTGTTCGCCGGCAGTCAGTTCCTGGCAAACTTCGGATGGCAAACATGTTTGACCCGCCCCCCCCCCCATACATCATCATGGAGCTAAAATTTGACCCCTCACCCCAGAGTCAGCAGACACGTGCCAGCCAATCAACTATTCCTCCCTCCAGGACCCCACCACCATAAAATCATCAGCACGACAGCCATTTTACAGTCTGTATTTTCTTGCTGTGCTAGGAAGATTAGGAAGAGCTGTGCAACTGAGAGGAATAGTGTTATCTTGCTGTGTTCTGTGTTTGCAGTGCAGTTACTTGCTGCTACAGTACCAATTCATCATCTGCATGACCCAAATAGCCCTTGTAAGGGTTGTGCTTTTTCTTGTGATATTGCTGTTCAGTGTGTGCCCACAGTGCACTTTAGCTGTTGGAGACAGGTGCAGTCAGTGCTGCTAGTGCTACAGTAGTTTACCCATTACTAGTCTTCTAAGGGCTGATTTTCCTTTTCTTGCTATTGTTATATTGCTGTTCTGTGTGTCCAGTCCACACATTAGCTGTTGGAAACAGGTCTGCTGGTCCTAGTAGTGCACTGACTAGATAACCCAATAATCCTTCACTACCACCACTGCTGGCATCTAGTATCCACTACTGCCCGCTGAATAAGGCCTCACTGGCAGGGCCTATAATTTGTGGTAATTGTTGCACATAGCATAAACTTATCTGTTACCTGGTTAAGAAAAGGTGGGGGGAAAGGCTGCGCGTCCCTAAACATATGTTGCAAATTAATGGTTAATCGCACAGGCATACACCGCCTCTGTTAGACTGAAAAATGCATGCCCTGCATCCAAGACAAGTGCTAACATTTATTAAACTAGGAGGAACTTTATCTGTTACCTGACCTGAGTGAAGTGACATTCAGAAAAAAAGAAACAAAAACAAAACAAAACACCTGAGTTTTTCAGAATCAAGGAGATCAATAAAGGTAACTAGGTGAACACTGTGCCCACACTGCAGAATCAGTGTTTTTTTGGTCACCTAACTTTTATTGAAATACCTAAGGCTGACTGGAAATCCGCTATTGCCTGCACCCCCTCAAACATGCGCACAAGCACGGCGACCACTACACACCACTACACAAAGATTGCCGCCGAGAGGACTAACATTTATATCCCCGAGGTGTCAACTAGTAAAAACAATAATTCTCTCACCTGAGGTCATTGCTAAAGCTCTTTACGGTTGTTTGCTGTGCGGTAAATGTGTCATTTAGTCTGTCAGTGTGAACTAGATCTAACCCTTACACTACCTGATCAATGTATACACATGCCAGACCTTTTAAAGCACTTTATTCCACACATTTAGGAATGTAATGTGATTTCTGCCCTTTAGAGATTAAAACATGACTCTGCGTTAACTACATCATTTTTTGTGGGCCCTGGATCCCCCTCCGGCATGCCACGGTACAGGTGTTAGGCCCCTTAAAACAACTTTTCCATCACTTTTGTGGCCAGAAACAGTCCCTATAGGTTTTAGAATTCGCCTGACCATTGACGTCTATGGTGGTTCATGGACGTTTGAGGCAAATTTGTGTTTGCAAACTGAAAATTTGATGTTCACGACATCACTACCAGCAAGTAAGAACATACCCAAATATTAACATTACAGATGATCATGTTTCCTTTACTGTATTGCAATAGGATACATAATTGGACTAAAATGGTGAAAAGACCTGCATTTCATTTTTTCATTTTTTGTTTTACTTATTCTAATGATGGATTTCTTTCTACAAAAATGCAATCTCGCTACTTCACACTGATTTTCTGCAGGCAAAAATGTCAACCCATTTAAAAACACCTTTATAAAAAATAGGTCTATAAATGCCCTTATAACGTTTCCGAGAAAACTGTTAAAGATGCAGTTTTATTGGAAAAACCTTACAGATTATAGTACCTGTGAACAGTTGTGAAACAGAATTTTAAATAGTAATTCCTCTGTAAAAAATGTATTTATTAATACGATGAGCTACAAATTGTGTGGCTACCTCATTGTCAGTAGGTGTTGAATTAAAATTGACAGCTTTCCAAATCTGATTTTAGTTCTATTTAAGTTTATTTAAGTTATTCAGTAGCCTGATGTACAAATAGATGTGAAATTCAGAAAAAAATAAAAATTGCCACAATAAGCATGTGTGAATATTGATGTTACATTGAAAATAAAAGGTTCAGTTAAAAAAAGGCAGAATATATGGATTAGATGAAAATGTTGTGGAGATTCTTTAAATTTGTCTGCACTTTATTTAAAAGGAAGTAGTAATACTTCTGAAAATAAAGCCCCTATTTCTTATTTTCTATCTTTTTACATATTTATGTGTTTATGAAACAGCAATCAAATTTTAGTTTTTCGGTAAGCTTTGTAGGCTGTAACATTTTTATCCTACAGTGGTCATCAGAAGTGTTATTAATTTTAAAGGACCACTATCGTGAAAATTGTGCAATTTAAAATACATGTAAACATATATAAATAAGAAGTACATTTCTTCTAGAGTAAAATGAGCCATAAATTACTTTTCTCCTATGTTGCTGTCACTTACAGTAGGTAATAGAAATCTGACAGAACTGATAGGTTTTGGACTAGCCCATCTCCTCATGGGTATTCTTTGGATTTTCTTTATTTTCAAAAACACTTAGTGAATGGCAGTTGCTCTGTCCAACTGCTAAAAAAGTGTGCAGGGAGCACAGAGGCTGGCCAGCATATTTATGTAAATCATTTTCAAGGAGTGTTGTAACGATTGTGGAATTCTCTCCATGATCGACACTGCGGAAATCCTCCACAAGCGTATAATTTGCGGGAACCCAGCAAAAGGTGCAATGTACCTGTCCTGTCGGCAGGTGGAGCTGTGGAGTGCAGAGGAACAGATCCTCTACTCTACCACAGACACCAGACAGGAATTGCATGAAGGGAAGAAATGCAATCGCAAGAGAAGCGATTGAGGATGAGCACAGAGACAGATTGTATGTGTGTGCACCAATCCAGTCGCCAACCCGCGACAGTGCACACACAACAGCAGACACGAAATAGGAACGCGATCGCGAGAAGTGCAATCGCCAGACGTGACACAAGGCTACAGCAAGGCAGAGCACGAGAGTAGCAAAGGCACAGCAAATAATACAATGAGGAGACAAGGAAAATAACAAACGCTAGCTAAACGCGAACACCGCACTCATTCGCAACAGTGCACGCGTTTATGCGCGGTCTCCCCATGATAAGCACAACAGAGACAAGCACGCCTAACTAACCACTGACAGACAAACATGAAACAGAGGACGCGAGCGCTTGCTTAACGGTTACCTCACCGAGCCTCCAGCAAGCGTTCGTAGCAGACAAGACAGATAGACGAAAACAGGAATAAGTGAGAGATAGGATCCACAGCACTAGGGCAAGAGGCTAGTGCGATCCAGAAAGACAGAACAGAAGGATCCACAGCACTAGCGCAAGGCGAGTGCGATCCAAGTACAGCAAGAGAGTAGCAGACCAGAAGGATCCACAGCACTAGCGCAAGGCGAGTGCGATCCAGGAAGACAGAACAGAAGGATCCACAGCACTAGCGCAAGGCGAGTGCTATTCCAGGAAGACAGATCAGATGAGATAGCTGGTAGCAACCGCTGCTCCAGCTATACTCCAAGAGCAAAGATCAGAACGATCTCCTGTCGACCACCGCTGGGACAGGACAATCGCAACAGACAAAAAAAACAGATAAGTGATCCTAACTGCACTAGGGAAACCTGCCTAGTCCAGTCCCAGGAATTACTCTAAGCTAATCTTCAAACAAAGAGCAAGGCTGACACTCCTCCAGGAGTGTTTCACAGGAAGAGATCCTTATGACCAGCAAAGGACTCTGGGAAACATAGCTCTTTATATTGCCAGTCATCAAAGGAAGCAGGTAGGGGATTTGCATAACGAGTGTATCCAAATTCCTCAGCAGCAAGCTGCAATACTGACAAAAGGTCTCTCTTCCAGAGACCTGCAGAATGCAGACCTGAACAGTGGTCAAAAGGCTGCCTGCCTGCGCAGGCAGCCAACCGGATCCTCACAAGTGTGTTTATAAAGAATAAAGGCCATACTGAGAATCCTCCATGAAGAGATGGACTAGCCAAAAACCTGTCAGTTCTGTCAGATTTCTACTACCTACTGTAAGTGACAGAAAAATAGGCGACAAGTATTTTGTGGCTCATTGTAATAAGGAAGAAATGTTAATAAGGAAGGATACGCAAACCACAGTGGGATAGATAAAACCTGGATTACTTTATTGGAAAAACCACATACAACAACATGAAAAAGCCACAGGATTCTGAACCCGATACGTGTCAGTTGTTCCTGTGGCTTTTTCATGTCGTTGTATGTGGTTTTTCTAATAAGGTAATCCAGCTTTTATCTATCCCACTGTGGTTTGCGGATCCTCCTTCTCCTGCTGTTACTTATGGTTTGGCTAACCTGATCCTGCACCAGTGGGTAGGTTTTTATGGGGGTCAGAGCGTTTGGCTTTCTACCAACACTACTTCTTAAAGTTGCAAGTGGCCACCAGGCTATTAAAGTGCTTGAAAAAACACCACTGATCTTCACCATTGTAGCCCATTTTATTCACCACTTTAAATTAAGGGAACACCAGTTGTCAAGTGGCTATCTTTAAAATGATGATTGGTCTGATCACCACTTCAAAATTATAGTAATTAGCACTAAACTATTGTTCAAAAATAGTGCTTAAAGCGGTATAAAACCCTGATATAATATTCAATAAATACATTTTTTCCTACTTTTAATATGCCATACGGTTATCATATTTGCTTTTGTGCATAAGTATTATTATTAATTTAGAAATTACAAGTCCCCAAA
Source organism: Hyperolius riggenbachi (assembly GCF_040937935.1). Classification (NCBI taxonomy): domain Eukaryota; kingdom Metazoa; phylum Chordata; class Amphibia; order Anura; family Hyperoliidae; genus Hyperolius; species Hyperolius riggenbachi. The sequence continues at coordinate 41,719,209 of NC_090652.1, forward strand.
GTACACTTTTATTGCTCTGAGAGCTGACTTTGCATTTTATTCATAACAGGTTTATTCATCTTTTAACTTAACCACTTCGCATTCCTGGGTTTTTACCCCCTTCAGATTCCTGACAATTTTGATACTCAGCTGTGTTGCTTTTAATACAGTGATAACTTTTTAATTACTTATGCTATCTAATTGAAACATGTGTTGTTTTTTTCAGGACAATCTAGGCTATCTCTCAGTAATATTGTTTCCAAGCAATTATTTTATTTCATATGCATATGACAAGGAAAAACAGATGTAAAAGCAGAAAATATACATTTTTGTCACTTTTCACCCTGCCTAATTTTCACATGACAAGTGATTTTGATATAAAACACTTCAAAAAATGTTCTTTGGCCCTTCCTGGTTAAAATGATGTGCCATAGGCCTTATTTTGTTACTAGCTGACCACGTAGTGGGCCTTTATAAGAGACCTGCGTACTTGGATTTTTGAAGGGCATTTTTTCCGCTTTCCTTTTTATAGCGTCACACTTCCTTCACAGAGTCCTATGTGTGTCAGAACAGAAAATAAGTACTACAAGTGCCACCATTTTGAAAAGTAGAGATCCAGGGCTATACAAAGATGGGTATATTGTGTCCGTTACATTTTTGTGGTTTTGCTGAAAATTGCACAAGTGTGACCACTTGTTTGAAAATAAATATTTTTTTGACTGTTGGTGACAGTTTGTCGCTAAGCATTTTGAAAGTGACAGGTGCCACTGAAATAAAACACTGGAAAATGTATTCTTCAGCTTCTCACGATGAAAATGATGTGCCATAGGCCTTATTTTGTTACTAGCTGACCACGTAGTGGGCCTTTATAAGAGACCTGCGTACTTGGATTTTTGAAGGGCATTTTTTCCGCTTTCCTTTTTATAGCGTCACGCTTCCTTCACAGAGTCCTATGTGTGTCAGAACAGAAAATAAGTACTACAAGTGCCACCATTTTGAAAAGTAGAGATCCAGGGCTATACAAAGATGGGTATATTGTGTCCGTTACATTTTTGTGGTTTTGCTGAAAATTGCACAAGTGTGACCACTTGTTTGAAAATAAATATTTTTTTGACTGTTGGTGACAGTTTGTCGCTAAGCATTTTGAAAGTGACAGGTGCCACTGAAATAAAACACTGGAAAATGTATTCTTCAGCTTCTCACGATGAAAATGATGTGCCATAGGCCTTATTTTGTTACTAGCTGACCACGTAGTGGGCCTTTATAAGAGACCTGCGTACTTGGATTTTTGAAGGGCATTTTTTCCGCTTTCCTTTTTATAGCGTCACGCTTCCTTCACAGAGTCCTATGTGTGTCAGAACAGAAAATAAGTACTACAAATACCACCATTTTGAAAAGTAGAGATCCAGGGCTATACAAAGATGGGTATATTGTGTCCGTTACATTTTTGTGGTTTTGCTGAAAATTGCACAAGTGTGACCACTTGTTTGAAAATAAATATTTTTTTGACTGTTGGTGACAGTTTGTCGCTAAGCATTTTTAAAGTGACAGGTGCCTCTGAAATAAAACACTGGAAAATGTATTCTTCAGCTTCTCAAGATGAAAATGATGTGCCATAAGCCTTATTTTGTTACTAGATGATCATGTAGTTGACCATTATATTCAGCCTGTGCAGGAGCAGCAGAAAGAATTTGTGGCCCCTTCATCCGCCATTGTCAATATAGTATCCTATGCAGGGCAAATGGCAACATCCACCGTAGAGACTGCATAGCCACTATGTGCTGATAAATCAAATATAAAATGAAATGAAATATCCACTGCATTTTGCCAGCTTTCGCTGTTTCCACCAGGCACCACGTGGAGGTAGCAGCAATGCCTAGCTCTTTTTTTTTTTTTTTTTTTACTTTTTTTGTCTTTTTACTTTTCTTTTTACACTTTTTTTTATTGTTTGATATTCATTTATGTGTATAACTGCAACATAAAAAAAACATGAACAAAATACAGTCATAAACAATGACCAACTGTAACAATAAGAATATAATGTGGTGGCCCGCTGGGAATGGTGGCCCTTAATTAATGGCACATGCCTTAGGCTGCCCCTGGTCTATTTTCTTTATTTTTGGAAAAGTTTTTTTTTTTTTTTTTTTTTTTTTCAAATGGAGCTGGTGGCTACAGAATTTTTTTTGGGAGATAGGCATGGTTCTAATAATTGGTGACCGTATGGTATATTTTATAACACGGAGTAAAGCAGAGGCCTGGGTGGGAGGGACAATCTGGACAGTAATATCTTGTGTCCCTTCTTATTTGATGTTTGGCACACACTTTGCACCTCTTCTGAGGATATTTTTTCAGGGGATTAGGAGGGAGTGCTTCCATAAAGTGCCTGTCGCAGAGTCTGATGATGTCTTCGCATTGGGATTGGTCACTGCGTACTGGTGTTGTGCCAGATCCAAAAAGGAAAGATGCAATGATCTGTTCCTGGAACTGCAGGTATGACCCGGTATTGCCTGCTTTTCTGTATGCCACATGGGCATTGAACATTGCCATTTGTAGCAAATAAATCCCTACCTTCTTGTACCAGGATTTCGTTTTTCTAGCTACCAAATATGGGGCCAACATCTGGTCGGACAGATCCACTGCTCCCATATGCTTGTTGTAGTCATCAATCGCAGGCTTGACAGTCTCTGATCGGCGAGACGTCACTAGCACTGTGACCTCTGTGTGCATGGTGGACAGCATAAGCACATCTTTTTTGTCCTTGTATTTTAGTGCCAGGACTTCATTGCTGCGCAGACTACAAGTCTCCCCCTTTTTCAATTTTTTTTTCAGGACTTCTTGCGGAAAGCCTTTTCGGTTTGCCCTGATGGTACCACAGGCAACGGTGTCAGCCGAAAAAAGAAATTTAAAAAGTGGCAAGCTGGTGTAGAAATTGTCTACAAATAGATGATACCCCTTATTTAGTAAGGGGGTCATGAGGTCCACCACAATTTTTCCATTGGCTCCCATATCTGCTGGGCACCCCTCTGGCTGTAGCAGGCTATCTCGCCCCTCATAGATGCGAAATGCAAAGGTGTACCCTGATCCGCTTTCGCAAAGCTTATAGAGCTTTACCCCATACCTGGCTCGTTTACTGGGGATGAATTGTTTGAATCCAAGCCGGCCATGAAATGGCATTAGAGATTCGTCTATTGCGATTTCTCTTCCTGGCACACAAATTTCACAGAATTTTAAATTCAGGTGATTTATAAGTGGCCTTAATTTAAAAAGCCGGTCTCTGCCTGCATTGTCTGGACTCTTGTTTTGACTATTGTCATTGAAATGCAGAAATCTCATGATCATCTGATAACGCAGCTTTGGCATAGTTGATGAGTACAGAGGGGTGTGGTGTATGGGATTTGTACTCCAGTACATTGCGAGCTGCGATTTTTTTGTTAGCCCCATGTTGAAAGTTAGGCCTAGAAACACTTTCAACTCAGACAAGTTTGTTGGTGTCCATTTCCGGGTATAAGTGGACCTGGGGTGGGACTCAATGAATTGAGAGGCATACAAATTTGTCTGCTCGACAATAAATTGCAAAAAATCGTCATTGACGAATTGCTGGAAAACATCGACTGGTGACATATTCCCTGTCATGTCAACCATTAAGCCACTGTTTGCAATGAAAGGAGGGATTTGGGGTGCTTGCATGTTTGGCGGTACCCACAGTAGGTGTGACATGTCCAGTGGTACTTGCTGACTTTGCTGCTGGCTGCTAGCCCCTGGAGCACTAGTGCCATCTAAAATGTCCATGGGTTCCTGAGGACTTTGCTGCTGGCTGCCTGCCCCTGGAGCACTAGTGCCTGCTGTGCTCCCTCCTCTGCGATCTGATGACGCCTGTGTCTCAGAGTCGCTGCCACTGGGAACTGATGCAGTGACAACAGGATGCCCAGTAGCAACTCTTGCCTGCTCTGATGGCCCTTCACCTTCATCAGAGCTGGAGTCGCCGTCTGACAGCGGGTCAGAATGTTCAACCGGCAGCCATTCTTCGCCGTCAGATTCGCAGTCAGATTCTTCGTCGCTGCCGCTGATTTCCATCAAGGCAACGATCTCCTGTTCTGTGTATCGCCTCTTTGCCATTTTTTATAAATAGGGTACAGAACAAGATAAAGAGATAATAGATAGAAAGATTTTTTTTTTTTTTTTTTTTTTTTTTTTATATGAATGAGGATGAGGAAAAGAAGTGCTGGGAATGGAAGTAGAAGAGAGCACGGTGATGTGAGTGGGAGAGAGATGAGATCAGAAGATCAGATGATCAGATGACGATCAACTGATCAATAAGGGATCAGCAAACTAAAACAGTAATAGGGGGGGAGGAGGGCAGTATAAAAAGGGCCTAGGACAGCTAGATCAGCTAGATTAGTACAGTGTGATCAGTACAGTGTACTGAACACACAAGGGATAGTTAGGCTGGGAAAGGGTTAGAAAACAGCAATAAAATACAATTTATTTCCACAGTAGATCACACAGCTCACACAGCTCTGCACACAAGCTGCTCCACCTCAGATCTCACACTGACGAGAGATCTGAGGCTTCAGCAGCTTTAGGTGGCAACAATGTAATGTTTACATTGTCACAGTGTGAATGAGAGCTGCCATTGGCTATGGCAGCTGTCATTCACAGTAAAAACGATCTCATTGGTTCTGTGAACTTCTGTTCACATGCACCAATGAGGGGATCGCGCGGACTCGCGTGCGCGCGCACAGCGCTGTTTACACTGCAGGACGTGAGTTTCACGTGAGTGAATGCAGGCAGGGACAGAGCATGACGTGAAACTCACGTCCAGGAATGCTAATTGGTTAAGCAAAAATACTTTCTGAGTATCTATCTGTGTTCAGGAGAGTCTGCACAGTCAGAGAATGTGTCACATTTCTCACTTGATACAATTAAGTAGACACAAGATAACATTATCTCCAGTTCGGATGAGTCCAGCTTTCCCGGCAGGGAATTTGTAAAGTCCTGTGTTTAATCCTTTGAATGCTCTTCTAGTAAAAAAAAAATGGTGGTAGCATATAATATTCTGTAAATAATCTTTTAGAGCAAAGAAGAAATGTTGGGATTCACTCCGCTTTAAGGATAAATTGGTGATCTTGGTGAAAAAAACTTTTTTCCCTACATTTTATAGGGCATGTAGTTTTTTTTATTACTTCCTTGTGTCCACGGGTAGTGCCATCTGTTTAAGCTTTCCCTGCTTATAGAACAAAACTGCTAAGCATTACTATTCCATGTATATTATATAACCAAATGCATGTTAGCAGCTGTGTACAGGTTCTCCTCCCTAAAGTCACTGGGCAATATGTATCAAAGCATTACCAACAGTTTTTTTCTTTTAAAACTGCTCCAACCAGCAGAGGGAACTGTTCTGCATGATGACAACAAACTTCTCAAGTCCTACGTAATAGCAGCAGTTTAGTGTGGATTTCTAGAACTGAACTACAGGTAAGAAAAGTGCAAATCCATCCCTAAACTGCTGCAGATTAAGAAGTGCTTCATAGCAGTTCTCCAGATAGTGCAGCAGTGCAGGCTAGATGTGATTTGTGAAGGGCTCCTCAACCCTCACATCTGCGGACAGCAGATGTGTTGGTTACCTCAGCAACAGTAACTTCCCTCACACACTGCACTGCCTGAGAGACCTTCCTAAACCCCCCTATTCCTAACAGTTTGAGTAAAAGAATCTGCACTATCTAGTGATTTCTTAGGATGTCTGAGACAGCTCTGCATGGATTTCTAAAAACCTACTAACATTGTGTCTCTTGATAAATGTCCCCCAATTAATCTAACAGGAAAAAAAAAAAGAAAACTGCTCAGTATTTGTTTGTCTTATCAACTACAGTTAGTGTTCAAAAAGCAATTATGTAACACTGCAGCATGTAACTTATAAGCTTCAAAACAAAATTAAACACAGTTCATGAACTGTTTTAGTAATCTTTCTTTGAAAAATAACAATCTGACATAATTATCTGATGTTATCATGGTGTGGCTAATCCTTTAGAATGGAGGGGAAATTTTGACTATGGTCCCACTTAGAATTGAGGCTTTTTTACTTTAATAAGTATGGCCATGAGAAAGTGCCCTTATTTCTGCAGAAGCAATGTTTTGTTTCTGGCAAAACAAAAGTTTGCTTTCCTAAAACAGAAAGAATTTGCGATAATTCAGGTTGGAGTGAACTTGAGATGTCTCCCAGTGCATCACTGCTGAATATATGCAAATTAACCATTGTGCCCTTAGAAGCTAAACACACCTCCAGAACCGCTGGAATGTAATGATGTGTCAGCTTGTTAAATTGTACAGAGCCATAATAATCCAACATGCATACAGACTGTTTCGGATTGTTTGATCCTCATCAGTGCATGGCATGGATTAATTTGGCTCTATGGAGTAGGGCTTGTAAACCGAGAGGTACAGACTAACCAGCAAGCTCATGGTGACCCAGAACTCATTGGAGTGTGTAAGGGACTACAATGGTCCTAAAAGCCCCCTTACTAAGATGTTAAGAAAAACAAAAATTTGCTTTCCTAAAACAGAAAGAATTTGTGATAATTCAGGTTGGAGTGAGCTCGAGATGTCTCACAGAGCACCACTGCTGAATATATGCAAATGAACCATTGTACCCTTAGAAGCTAAACACACCTCCAGAACCGCTGGAATGCAATGATGTGTCAGCTTGTTAAATTGTACAGAGCCATAATAATCCAACATGCATACAGACTGTTTCGGATTGTTTGATCCTCATCAGTGCATGGCATGGATTAATTTGGCTCTATGGAGTAGGGCAAACAGACTAATCTGCCTTTTTGTGAAAAGGCCACCTAATATTCCACAGAAGTAGACATTTTGCAGATGTTCTAAGTAAAAAAAATGAGGCTCATTGAGCATACAGTTTTAATTAATTGATATTTTTCTAAAAGGTTTACCAAAGGAAAATTAAGTCACTCTTATTTCAAGATAGTTTATGACTTAAAAAAAGTACAATAAATAAAATTTACCGTTCTAATTAAAAATGTTTGTGTTAGCATGAATCAGTTTTATTGATGATGGTAACAGCTAAGTAAAATTACACAACATTTCAGAGTTTTCGCAGTTATGCCTATACTTGTATGTAATTACGATTTGTAAATTCAATTGATTTCATATAATCATTTGTAATTCTGTGTAAATTTTCACTTAATTTTTGTGTAATTTGATGACGACTTTAGCAGTGAATAGCAAAGACCCCATACATGCTATTGTCACAAAATGTCAACATATGTTAAGGAGAATAGTGGGTACAATAAAAAAAAATCAAAAAGACTTTGTAGTTTTTAAGAAAAACTATTTTAAAAATGCAAAGAAAAATGTTTTTTTTTTTAACTCAGAAAACTGACAGTTTAAAAAACATTTATCTTAGCATATTTAAAATTGATTTTCTCAGAAACTACAAGTGTAACGTTTGCGGAATTGTTTTCGTGGTCAGCGCACAAGATGCACACTGACACAGCAAAAACCTTCCACAAGCGTATAATTGGGTGAACCCAGGCTAGGTGCAATGCACCAGCAGAGGGCAATTCCCACCGGCAGATGGCGCTGTGGAGGGCAGACGAGTACAATCGTTGCACGACCACAGATGCCAGGTGGGGATTGTACAGATCAAGACAATGCGGGGCTGAACAGCCCATAAAGAGAAAGAGCACAGGGACAGGACGAATGTGTGTTCACCAATCTAGTCGCGACCCTGCGACGGTGAACACACATCAGCAAAAACAAAAGTAGGAACGCGATCGCGAGAAAGGCGATCGCCAGAAGTGACACAAGACAGACTAGAACAGAACACAAGAGGAGCAAAGGCACAGCAAATCATACAATGAGAATGAGCGAAAATAACAAACGCTAACTAAACGCGAACACGGCACTCATTCGCAACAGTGAATGCGTTTATAGTGCGGTCTCCGCGTGTTAAGCACAACCGAGACAAGCACGCCTAACTAACCACCGACAGACAAACACAAAACAAAGAACGCGAGCGCTTGCTTAACGGTTACCTCACCGAGCCTACAGCAAGCGTTCGAATCAGACAAGACAGACAAACTGAAAACAGGAATAAACTAGGAAAGATCCACTGCTCTTACCGCCAGAGCGAGTGCAATCCAGGTACAGAAACAGAATTGCAGATCAGAAGGATCCACAGCCGCTATCGCTAGGGGCTAGTGCGATCCAAGCTAGACAGGCAGATGAGATAGCTGGTAGCAACCGCTGCTCCAGCTATACTCCAAGAACAAAGATCAGAAGGATCCACAGCCGCTACCGCTAGAGGCTTGTGCGATCCAAACACGACAGATAGATAAGGTAGCCGGTAGCAACTGCTGCTCCAGCTTACACTCCAAGAACAAAGATCAGAACGATTTCCTGTCGACCACCGCTGGGACAGGACAATCGCAACAGACAAACAAAACAGATATGCAATCCTAACTGCACTAGGGAACCTGCCTAGTGCAGTCCCAAGAATTACTCTAAGATAACTTTAACAAGAAGTAGCATGGCTGACACTCTAGGAGTGTTTAATACAAACCCTGAAGGAATGACCAGCAAAGGACTCTGGGAAACATAGCTCTTTATACTGCCAGTCATCCAAGGAGGCAGGTAGAGGATTTGCATAACGAATGTATGCAAATTCCTCAGTAGCAGAACAGACCAGAAACTTGCAATGGAAAGACAGGTCTCTCTTCCAGAGACCTGCAGCCCACAGACTAGAGGAATGGTCAAACAGCTGTCTGCCAGTGCAGCCAGCTGAGCGGATCCTTACAACAAGGTCTTTAAAAAAATTATATTGTTTGACTTGTTCCCAATATTCCCCTTAACATACCTAGCAATTTTGGCGATGACGGCTTGTATGTGGGCTTTGCTATTACTGGCAAAATCGGCACAAAATTAAGCAAAATTTAGCATAATTACACACAATTATGGATGGATTACATTAATATGCAAAATTAATTATTAATTTCCCCCAAATTTTACATCATAATTGTGAATAACGATGCAAAATTACAATAATACAAAATTTGTGCTCACCACTAATCAGTTTATTACTTTACTACTGTAAAATTAGTTAAAAAAAGAACTGAGCCAAACCTAGTTAAATGGTTGTTTGTATACATCTTAAGATTTAAGAAGGTAATCAATCAAAGTAAGGATGAGCGGGCAACACTTGCAACTCAAATTTGCAGCGAATCCAGCAGATTTGCCTATCTGCTGCTCATGTACAATACATTAGAGTGCAAAACCTCCCAAAATGCTGCATGTCCTCCATTGGCGATTTCCCTAATTACACTCATTCCAGTGGGATCCGCTCCATCCAGTCATATTGACAAAGACTTGGGAAATCGCTAGAGATTAAAAGGGATACCAAAATGCTGCCAAGGTGGGTCCCAGCCCTAATGGTGGAATTTGGAAGCCCTCTTCAGGCCCTGTTCACACTTGTCCTCGAGGAAAAAGCAAGCAATTGTCTGAACAATGTAATATTCAGCACATAATAATTCTATTATTTTTTGAAAGTACATTTATATATTTATGCTCTCACTGCCACTGTTTCATATGCTCATTACTCTAGGCAACAGTTATGGCACTATTAAAAATGCTCACCATATGCAGAAAAAAGAAGACAGGAGGCAGTTTTTGACCACAAATCAAATACGAAATGAAAATGCAAAGAAACGGGATTGGTTGAAAAGGGCGCCCGAGCTGCCTGTATGAAAAGAGTGCCGCCATAGACATCAATGTTATTTCTGGAAATATGGGCTACAAGGTGTAGAAAAGGGCGCCCGAGTTTTGATATAGGCTACAAGCAGGCTCCCCTTTGTAGCCCATATTTTTTCGGCTACAAGGTTTTCGGCTACAGTAGGGCGCCCCTTTGTAGCCCATATTTTTTTTCGGCTACAAGGTTTTTGGCTACAGCAAGGTGCCCCTTTGTAGCCCATATTATTGCCTTTTTTTTGTAGCCTATGTTTTTATATGGGCTACAAGTACTGGAAGCCGAATTATTTCATTCCCCCACTATCCATGGCGGCCTGGAGGGGGAATAGTAATTTACACATCCCGGAGTTTTTTTGTAGCCGAAGTTTTTATATGGGCTACAAGTGCTGGAAGCCGAATTATTTCATTCCCCCACTATCCATGGCGCCCTGGAGGGGGAATAGTAATTTACACATCCCGGAGTTTTTTTGCAGCTGAAGTTTTTATATGGGCTACACCAGGCGCCTTTTTTTTTGTAGCCGAAGTTTTTATATCGGCTACTCCACGCGCCTTTTTTTGTAGCCGAAGTTTATATGGGCTACACCAGGCGCCTTTTTTGTAGCCGAAGTTGCTATATATGGGCTCCACCAGGCGCCCTTTTTTACCGGCGCCCTTTTCATGTAGACCCCAAAGAAACACACACACACACAAAAAAATCCTGGATCTCAAGCAGGAAACCCTATACCTATACATATAATTAAAATTTATTTCATGCTGTAGACCTGGATGATGACTGCTTATGATGTCACTAACTCCCACCATCCACACAGTCCACTCACCTAGACTGTTACACCACCCCTCCATTCACCCACCCCACAAACTAACACCATCCCTGTATGTTTTGCATGGGAGTAATGGCTGAGTAGGCTTCCCTGTAGACCATTTTGAAAGGCTGCTTGAAAATTAGCTCTTAAACCATTCTGTTTAGTTTTTGAACGTTTGTTGGTGGAGATGTTGTGGGTATTCTCCCTAGTGGTGGAATAGTAATGGGTATTGGGTAGTTCCTGGGTGGGGAATGCCTGCAATGCTACTACCCTCCATTGGGGTTGCAATTAGATCACCCTATATTAGAGAACTCTATAAAGAAAAAGCACAGAGAAAACGGAGACAACAGGAGCATACATAGATAGTGCAGTATGTCACAATAAATGATAGGTGGAGAAGAGTAGTTAGTAATACGCACAAAGCCAGGTTGCAGAAGGGCAACCAACCACTGATGGCATGTGGAGATGTGTATTCAGTACTCCAATCAGGTGTTCAGGCAAACTGGATGTGGTCCTAGATATGGCAAGGCCACTAGGGGCCAGAAGGTAACACTTCTCCAAATGGAGACTGAAAGGCGCAAGAAGGGGAGAAGAGCCTCCCAGAGTGCATAAAACTAGGCCAAAAACAATAAAATAGAAAAAAATGTGGTGGCTTACCTCAATTAAGACAAATGTATGCAATACATTAATTTTAATATGCACAATGCATATTTAAATTCATTTATTACATGAATTTGTCTTCCTTTTTTCTATTTTATTGCTTTTGACCTAGTTTTATTCACTCTAGGTGCCTCTTTCCCCCTTCTTGTTCCTCCATTGGGGTGCATTTTACAGATGGCAGTCCCAGCCTTTAATTTATGTTTAGCCTAGGCTGTTTGTTATGCTCCCTTCTCCTCCCGGTGCACTTTGAGTGGCCAGGAGTTGTTTCTGATCACTTCAAAACACACATTAAATAAACATTTCAAAGTGATGCACCCCGCCAGCAATAAAGATGTTGCCACATGTGATACATTTCAGAATGTAAATCAGAGTGAGGAAAGAGTTTATAATAGTCAAAGACGAAATAATGTATAAAGAATTATGTAAAAAAAAATGTGAGAATTTTATTTATTATGTTATACTAATGAAATTCTGTTTAAAAGAACCTGAGTAAACCATGGCTAATCTTTTGCTCAGAGTCATAGCCACCAGGAAGTACATTTTTAAAACAGATTGACGTGTAATAAATGCGTTTCAGTTCAAAAGTACCAGGAAGTTAATACAGCAAAATAGTTTACCTCTTTATCTGATAAGACAAGACACTTTTTTATGATTATGGCTTTGAAGACAGAGCCTGTCTGTTAATCTAAGATTATCTTACACAAATTTACATATTACTAAAGAAAAATATTGCTTGAAAAAAGCTATGGAAAATCTACATTAGCCTAACGTATCATTAAATAAGGATTATTGCTGTGCACTCAGGTCATCCATAAAACTCTGTCTGTAAATGAGGAGGTACTTCCTCGTGTTTCTTCTGAGATTATGTTTAGAGTACTGGACAAAAAAAAAAGTGAGACGTAATAGGGGTGTAGAAACACAACGATACAACTCAGCCCCAGCACAGAGCCGGATTAAGGATAAATGGGGCCCTAAGCAAAGTAACTGATTTGGGTACCCCCATCCTGTCGTAATAGAATCAGAAGATGCTGCTGCACAGCAACATGCCGCACACACCGGGGCAGCCGAGCTACTGGTTGCTATGGGCAACAGCCCGCTTTCCTCTGTGGGTGCAGAATGCAAGGAATAGCAGCGGCAAAATGCAGAGTAAGAGATGAATGGCTGGGAAATTTGCACTCAGGGGCTGGTGCACCCCTGTGAAGAGGGCGCCAGATATCACAGCAGCAGCACTTTCCCCCTGCATCTCAAGCCTGGCAATAGCAGAAAGCTCTGGACAGCGCCAAACCGGAAGCCGTTCCCCAGACAGAATTACATAACCACTCCCACCACCGAACAACCAATTTCCTCCCAAACTAGACAGCCACCATGCAGCCTCCATCCCAGTGAATACGATAGTCCAGCAGAGAAGGCAGCCGCAGTGGGGGAGAATGACAGCACCAGATGACTCACATTCACCTATTGCGATCCAAGCAATAGAGGTTCCGACATCCGGAGCCCATCTGTCTCCTCTAGAGTGCTGCCGCTCTGTTACTACTACTATTACTACTTCCTACTTCCTGTCTGATCTGACAATCAGGAAGTTCAGAGCGAGCAGCTGCACTGTAGAAGAGACAGATGGGTTTCAGATGATGGGATCTCTATCGCTTGGATCATGGATAGGTGAGTGAGCGTTTGCCATCTGCTGCTATCATTCTTGCTGCAGCTGTGGTTCTTTGTGGGAAGGGAGGGAGGACTGGGCAGCGGCAGAGCGCACAGTAGCAGGAGGGGGACCTAGGAGGAGAGCCTGGCTCTGAAGACAATCAGCCGCGCACGGCATCATTTGACAAGACAAGACAAATAACATTTATATTGCGCTTTTCTCCTGGCAAACTCAAAGCGCCAGAGCTGCAGCCACTAGGACGCGCCCTATAGGCAGTAGCAGTGTTAGAGAGACTTGCCTAAGGTCTCCTACTGAATAGGTGCTGGCTTACTGAACAGGCAGAGCCGAGATTCGAACCCTGGTCTCCTGTGTCAGAGCCCTTAAAGGGACTCCGAGCAGTGCCTGTGGGTATGCCTTTAAGCATACTCACAACTATTTAATTACATCCTCACACCTACCAGCATGATGTTTGTAATTATATCCCCCTGGGTTCCTTATATTTCATTGCATTGTGCTGAATCGAGCTGCCGACTTTGGAGAAAAGTCATCCTGTGTAATACAATGTAACTATGGAAAGATGCATATCATTTTGAAGCTCTCTTTCTCCTCTTTCCAATGATAGATAAACTGCCACCCTACGTCTTTTAGTTTTCACTATTTTCGCGATCGAAATTGCTGTGGCTGCATTTTCGCGAAAATAGCGAAAACTAAAAGGTGTAGGGTGGCGGTTTATATATCATTGGAAAGAGGAGAAAGAGAGCTTTAAAATGATATGCATCTTTCCATAGTTACTGCACTTCTCAGAGTCCCTTTAACCATTATACCATCCAGCCAACGCTGACAGGATGGCGAGGCCTGGTTTATGTGCTGATGGTGCCCCTTTGACTCTAAATGGGGCCCCAAGCGACTGCTTTTGTTGCCTGGTTGGTAATCCGGCCCTGCCCCAGCAGCCAAAACCAAAAATACTCAATGCTGCAGGACCCCAGGCTCCCCCAGCCAGGCACAACACAACATAAAAGATGGACCCACCATTCCAGGCTGGAGGTAGAATTCACAAATATATTTATTCAACCAGAAATTGGAAATAGAGCTCTCATGTAATGGGCAAGACTAATGAGCCCTTATAGCTGAGCTTCATTTAATGTAACCTAAGGAATATAATTGCTTATTTTCTTATACTATTTATTTATAAATGGTTTGGACAAAGTTTGCTCATTGTAAAATCTTTCCTTACCCCAAAAGACATTCTTAAATGTATCTGGCGACATATTTACTACCAGTAGGTACATCACTATGGAATGTTTGTTGTGAAGTGAGCAGGGACAATGCCTGGTCTCCCACAGTGCTCTGGGACAGAGGGCTGTGTGACCTCATAGCCTAGACTAAGTATCACTGAGAGGGAAGGGCTACATACCAGCATACAGCAGATTGAGCCTAAAGCAATTCAGGGCTCATAAATGTTCAAATAATCAATTTGTGCTAGTCATCTTACCAAATGTTAAAGGGGTTCTGTGGATAGTTAAAAAAACAAAAACTGACACTTACCTGGAGCTTCTATCGGCCCCCTGCAGCTGTCGATCCTCGTTCCCCACCGCCGGCGCTGGTCAATTATTTGCGTGGTTGGGAGCTTTCTCGTACTGCGCCTGCACAGTAAGCCTGCGCAGCCGCAGTTGCGTCAGACGGCTAAGTAGACCAGGACCGGTGGCCGGGAATGGAGGATCGTAGGAGGACAGTGTGGGACCTGACAGCTGCAGGGGGCTGATAGAAGCCCTAGGTAAGTTTCAGTTTTTGTTGTTGTAATAATCCACAGAACCCCCTTTAACATGTAACTGTTGTATAAAAAATGAAACACATTTATATTAGTTATCTCTATGTGCTGTCTTTACCTTACAAAGTTGATACAAATACAGTCATTATTTTAGGTACAGGATAAACCAGTGTTTCTCAACATTATTTTGGTATGTTCCCCATTTGAAAGCCTGTCCTCATCAAGTACCGCTTGATATAGTAGAGATTATCTCAAGTAGCCCTTGACACAGTTATATTTAAAGCTAATGGGAACCCGTGTAAAAAAAAAAAAAAGTCAGATACTAACCTATGGAGAGGGAAGGCTCGGTCCTAATGAGCCTTCCCTCTCCTCTCCCGGTGCCTGGTCCCACGCAGGATCCCCCGTAGCAGTATTCGACCATTTCGGTCAAATACTGCCACTTCTGCAGCCGAAGGGAGGTTTCGGAAGTCTTCGGGAGCACATTTGGGCTCCAGAAGACGGGCCGCTGCATACTGCGGATGCGCGAGTGCCCTCTATGACGCGCTCGCGCGTGTCTATGACGCATACGCGAGTGCGCAGTATGGAGCCGCCGGCCTTCGGGAGCCTGAGTGCTCCCGAAGATTTCTAAAGTCCCCGCGGCGGCGGATTTGCACGGAGGATCCACCGGGCACCGGGAGAGGAGAGGGGAGGCTCATTAGGACTCAGAGCCTTCCCTCTCCTTAGGTGAGTATCTGACTTTTTTTAATGAAGTTACATTAGCTTTAATAATGGTAAATATTAATTATTTCTAAACAATTTTCAGACCCTTACTATTGCTCACGAGGCTGGCCTCTGCAGCGGCGGGAACTGGGAGCCAGCGGCTGAGAGCAAAGCTGCAGCATGAGACATGTCGGCTGCAAGGGGCTGGAGCAATCCCCGGGTAAGTAGATTTTTTTTTAGATATCCTGGACATTCCCTTTAAGCATATTTATTTTTCGCATTCTTTGCTTCAGCACTTTTTGTGTGAAGACTGGCAAGGAGGATAAGCAGCATCCCCAACAGAGTGGGGCCTGGAGAGAGGGATAATGCAAGTAGGGGGAGCCTGATAGGATTTGGAATGGAGGGATGACAAATACATATAGTAAAGGAGAAATGTCTAGCAGGTAAGCTGAGCACGGAAAAGGGGAATGGAAGAAAAATAATAGAAGGAATAGGGAGAGAAGGGAATTACAGAAGAGGGAACTGTCAGATAAAGTACAACAGCAGGGACTGGCAGAGATGCATGTTGAGTCTGTTCTTGTTTGAGTAAAAGTGCACATAGCATGTTGGATCTGAGCACAATAAAACTTAACGGTGATATTGGATGGAAGATCTTTTGACTTATCCTGTTAAGCTCTGGACATCTGCAGCAACCAATCAGTGAACAAAGACAAACAGGGTCATAAGATCAAAAGTGAGGAGAAACATTGTTCTACATTAACTACTGATTAAGGATAAGTGTCACAACTTAATGAAAAGCAAAACTGTACTCACTTGCAGGCATGCTCGAATGTACCCAAATTCGATTTGAGTACATTCGAATTCGGGTCCGGGGAAAATTCGGGTTCGAATTTGATCGCAACCACCGAATTCGATTCGAAATCGAATTTGGTTCAGGTTCAGTAACAAAATTCGGGAAAAAGTTATGTTCGCGAATTCGGATGTGTTTTTTTTTTTTTAAAGAGAAATCAGTGAGGAAGATCTTGTCTTCCAGGGATTTGTAGGATGTCAAAAGCACACTCACATACATTGGCCAGGAATCAAACCTGGGTCAACTGCTTGGAAGGCAGCTATGCTCACCACTATACCACCAACATTACAGGCTGAAGCTAGCCTACCTGCCCTGGGAAGGATGAAAAGCTAGGTGGCCATGCAACCATTCCTGCTAACCTAAAGCTTACTTGTGGCTTACAACACATTGGCTTAAGACTTTACCAAATCCAATGCTCCAATATGGGGAAGCTTCTCTGTTTGCTGTTTTTTTTTTTTTTCTTTAAGTGTGGTGTCACAGTTCACTCATCTCTTCAACCACAAGAAAGGCCCAGGAGTAGTCTTAGCTACCGTAATATCTATGTTACAGCAGGGCCCTTATAACACTTTCTCTTACAGGGCTATGGAAACCGTTTTGCCCATGCAATAAAGCGAGGTGCAAAAATGAAATCATAGCAGAGGATGGTTTCAATCATTCAACCTCTGGGTTATGGGCCCAGCACGCTTCTGCTGTACCACTCTGCTGCCACATAGTGAGTGCTTAATTGTAGGAAAAAGTGGCGTCTTCTTGGAGCAGACTTACTTCCTCCCTCCAAAAGACACACATACATCCCCATAAAACAATTTAGCAGCAACTGCATGCACAGTCTCTGTGGCACAAGTTAGGGCGTTCGGCTGTTAACCGAAAAGTTGGTGGTTCAAACCCACCCAGGGACGGCCTTGCCTTTTGTGTTCAACAGATGTCCGAAGAGAACCCCAGATAGCCATGTAGATTCAAGGTATATCACAATAGTACTTCAGCAGGCAGTGTTGGTGGTATAATGGTGAGCATAGCTGCCTTCCAAGCAGTTGAGCTGGGTTTGATTCCTGGCCAATGTATGTGAGCTGGCTTTTGACATCCTACAAATCCCTGTGGTTCAAGCTCATCCAGGGATGGCCTTGCCTTTTGTGTTCATTATTTGTCTGAAGAGAACCCCAGATAGCCATGTAGATTCAAGATATATCACAATGGTACTTCAGCAGGCACTGTTGGTGGTATAGTGGTGAGCATAGCTGCATTCCAAGCAGTTGACTTGCGTTTGATTCATGGCCAATGTATGTGAGCTGGCTTTTGACATCCTACAAATCCCTGGAAGACAAGACAAGGGAGGAGGAGAAGGAGACTTCTAGTTTTATTTGATCCGAATCGAACCCGAATTTGCGAACATTCGGCCGAATTTGAGAAGCACTATTCGGGTAGATTCGAATTCGACAATTCGAATTCGGCAACCATGAAAATAGATCAGAATTTTCGGGTACATAACAAATTCGCGAATTTGGAGAGCAACCCTGCCCACTTGTGTCCGAGGAGGAGACTGAAGCAGAGAACGTTTATTAACCTGGATGTCCACCTCTTACTGCAGTGCTCTATCCTGCACTCCATCTTCCTGACACTTCCTTTTTCACAGCAAACATCCTGCTTGTAAAGCAGGAGATATTGGGAGGATGGAGTGCAGTAGGGAGTGCCACCGCGTTGCATGTTTGTTTCAGAATACATTTCTGCTCTCCAAGACTAACTATAAATAAAAGCAAACAATGCTGTAAACACAATATCAACAGTTTCTAGAGTCTTCAAGGTCATTAACAGTGAAAGCACACCCCACTGCAACGAGTAGATGACTTACAGCACAACCAGGCTTGTTACTGAATAGCCAGCAGTTACATATCATACATATGTTAAACCAGAAATGAACAGCAACTTGACCAACTGTCCTTAGGTTAAAAAAATGAAAAATTGTTTTTTACAATTTTAACCACTTAACGACCGCCCCCAGCCGATGGGCGGCGGCAAAGACCGGGCCCAAACGACCGCAATACGCCCATCGGCGGGGGCGGCTGCGTGGGTGGCTATGCGGCGATCGCGTCATTCGTGACGCGATCAGCCGCCGGGGACTGGCTCCGCCCACCGCTCGTAGTAACCCGCCGGCCGTTCGGAAGCGCCGGCGGGTTACTAGCACCCGGATCGCCGCATGGAAATAGTATAATAGGCTTTGTAATGTATACAAAGCCTATTATACTGGCTGCCTCCTGCCCTGGTGGCCCAGTGTCCGAGGGACCACCAGGGCAGGCTGCAGCCACCCTAGTCTGCACCCAAGCACACTGATTTCCCCCCCCCTGCCCCCTGATCGCCCACAGCACCCCTCAGACCCCCCCCTGCCCACCCCCCAGACCACTGTTTGCACCCAGTCACCCCCCTAATCACCCATCAATCACTCCCTGTCACTATCTGTCAACGCTATTTTTTTTTTATCCCCCCCCCTGCCCACTGCCCCCTCCTGATCACCCCCCCACCCCTCAGATTCTCCCCAGACCCCCCCCCCCAGACCCCTCCCCCCGTGTACTGTATGCATCTATTCCCCCTGATCACCTGTCAATCACCCGTCAATCACCCGTCAATCACCAGTCAATCACCCCCTGTCTCTGCTACCCATCAATCAGCCCCTAACCTGCCCCTTGCGGGCAATCTGATCACCCACTCACACCAATAGATCGCCCGCAGATCCGACATCAGATCACCTCCCAAATCCATTGTTTACATCTATTCTCTCCTCTAAACACCCACTAATTACCCATCAATCACCTATCAATCACCCCCTATCACCACCTGTCACTGTTACCCATCAGATTAGACCCTAATCTACCCCTTGCGGGCACCCAATCACCCGCCCACACGCTCAGATTGCCCTCAGACCCCCCTTTATCAATTCGCCAGTGCAATATTTACATCTGTTATTCCCTGTAATAACCCACTGATCACCTGTCAATCACCTATCAATCACCCCCTGTCACTGCCACCCATCAATCACCCCCTGTCACTGCCACCCATCAATCAGCCCCTAACCTGCCCCTTGCGGGCAATCTGATCACCCACCCACACCAATAGATCGCCCGCAGATCCGACATCAGATCACCTCCCAAATCCATTGTTTACATCTATTCTCTCCTCTAAACACCCACTAATTACCCATCAATCACCTATCAATCACCCCCTATCACCACCTGTCACTGTTACCCATCAGATTAGACCCTAATCTACCCCTTGCAGGCACCCAATCACCCGCCCACACGCTCAGATTGCCCTCAGACCCCCCTTTATCAATTCGCCAGTGCAATATTTACATCTGTTATTCCCTGTAATAACCCACTGATCACCTGTCAATCACCTATCAATCACCCCCTGTCACTGCCACCCATCAATCACCCCCTGTCACTGCCACCCATCAATCAGCCCCTAACCTGCCCCTTGCGGGCAATCTGATCACCCACCCACACCAATAGATCGCCCGCAGATCCGACATCAGATCACCTCCCAAGTGCAGTGTTTACATCTCTTCTCTCCTCTAAACACCCACTAATTACCCATCAATCACCCCCTATCACCACCTGTCACGGTTACCCATCAGATTAGACCCTAATCTGCCCCTTGCGGGCACCCAATCACCCGCCCACACCTCAGAACGTCCTCAGACCCCAGCCCTGATCACCTCGCTAGTGCATTGCTTGCATCTATTTCCCCCCTCTAATCACACCTTGAGACACCCATCAATCACCTCCTGTCACCCCCTAGCACACCTACCCATCAGATCAGGCCCTAATTTGCCCCGTGTGGGCTCCTGATCACTCGGCCAAACCCTCAGGTCCCCCTCAGACCCCCTTCCGATCACCTCCCCAGTGCATTGATTGCATCTATTTTCCCCTCTAACCGCCCCCTGAGACACCCATCAATCACCTCCTGTCACCCCCTAGCACTCCTATCCATCAGATCAGGCCCAAAACATCCTGTCATCTAAGAGGCCACCCTGCTTATGACCGGTTCCACAAAATTTGCCCCCTCATAGACCACCTGTCATCAAAATTTGCAGATGCTTATACCCCTGATCAGTCATTTTGAGAAATTTGGTTTCCAGACTACTCACAGTTTTGGGCCCGTAAAATGCCAGGGCAGTATAGGAACCCCACAAGTGACCCCATTTTAGAAAGAAGACACCCCAAGGTATTCTGTTAGGTGTATGATGAGTTCATAGAAGATTTTATTTTTTGTCACAAGTTAGCGGAAATTGATATGTATTGTTTTTTTTTTCACAAAGTGTCATTTTCCGCTAACTTGTGACAAAAAAAAAAATCTTCTATGAACTCACCATACTCCTAACAGAATACCTTGGGGTGTCTTCTTTCTAAAATGGGGTCACTTGTGGGGTTCCTATACTGCCCTGGCATTTAAGGGGCCCTAAACCGTGAGCAGTAGTCTAGAATCCAAAGGCCTCAAAATGACCTGTGAATAGGACGTTAGGCCCCTTAGCGCACCTAGGTTGCAAAAAAGTGTCACACATGTGGTATCGCCGTACTCAGAAGAAGTAGTATATTGTGTTTTGGGGTGTATTTTTACACATACCCATGCTGGGTGGGAGAAATCTCTCTGTAAAAGGACAATTGTGTGTAAAAAAAAAATCAAACAATTGTCATTTACAGAGATATTTCTCCCACCCAGCATGGGTATGTGTAAAAATACACCCCAAAACACATTATACTACTTCTCCTGAGTACGGCGGTACCACATGTGTGGCACTTTTTTGCACCCTAAGTGCGCTAAGAGGCCCAAAGTCCAATGAGTACCTTTAGGATTTCACAGGTCATTTTGCGACATTTGGTTTCAAGACTACTCCTCACAGTTTAGGGCCCCTAAAATGCCAGGGCAGTATAGGAACCCCACAAATGACCCCATTTTAGAAAGAAGACACCCCAAGGTATTCCGTTAGGAGTATGGTGAGTTCATAGAAGATTTTATTTTTTGTCATAAGTTAGCGGAAAATGACACTTTGTGAAAAAAAACAATTAAAATCAATTTCCGCTAACTTGTGACAAAAAAAAAAAATCTTCTATGAACTCACCATCCTCCTAACGGAATACCTTGGGGTGTCTTCTTTCTAAAATGGGGTAATTTGTGGGGTTCCTATACTGTCCTGGCATTTTAGGGGCCCTAAACCGCGAGGAGTAGTCTTGAAACGAAATTTCTCAAAATGACCTGTGAAATCCTAAAGGTACTCATTGAACTTTGGGCCCCTTAGCGCAGTTAGGGTGCAAAAAAGTGCCACACATGTGGTATCGCCGTACTCAGGAGAAGTAGTATAATGTGTTTTGGGGTGTATTTTTCCACATACCCATGCTGAGTGGCAGAAATATCTCTATAAATAGACAATTGTGTGTAAAAAAAATAAAACAATTGTCATTTATGGAGATATTTCTCCCACCCAGCATGGGTATGTGTAAAAATACACCCCAAAACACATTATACTACTTCTCCTGAGTACGGCAATACCACATGTGTGGCACTTTTTTGCAGCCTAACTGCGCTAAGGGGCCAAAAGTCCAATGAGCATCTTTAGGCTTTACAGGGGTGCTTACAATTAGGCACCCCCCAAAATGCCAGGACAGTGAACACACCCCACAAATGACCCCATTTTGGAAAGTAGACACTTCAAGGTATTCAGAGAGGAGCATAGTGAGTCCGTGGCAGATTTCATTTTTTTTTGTTGCAAGTTAGAAGAAATGGAAACTTTTTTTTTTTCTTTTTTTGTCAGAAAGTGTCATTTTCCGCTAACTTGTGACAAAAAATAAAATCTTCTATGAACTCACCATGCCTCTCACTGAATACTTTGGGATGTCTTCTTTCCAAAATGGGGTCATTTGGGGGGTATTTGTACTATCCTGGAATTTTAGCCCCTCATGAAACCTGACAGGTGCGCAGAAAAGTCTGAGATGCTTGAAAATGGGAAAATTCACTTTTGGCACCATAGTTTGTAAACGCTATAACTTTTACCCAAACCAATAAATATACACTGAATGGGTTTTTTTTTATCAAAAACATGTTTGTCCACATTTTTCGCGCTGCATGTATACAGAAATTTTACTTTATTTGAAAAATGTCAGCACAGAAAGTTAAAAAAATCATTTTTTTGCCAAAATTCATGTCTTTTTTGATGAATATAATAAAAAGTAAAACTCGCAGGAGCAATCAAATAGCATCAAAAGAAAGCTGTATTAGTGACAAGAAAAGGAGGTAAAATTCATTTAGGTGGTAGGTTGTATGACCGAGCATTAAACCGTGAAAGCTGCAGTGGTCTGAATGGATAAAAAGGCTCTGGTCCTTAAGGGGCGAAAAGACTGTGGTCCTGAAGTGGTTAAAACACATATTTAAAAATAAAGTAATGCTTTAAAACCATTTTCAATTAACTTAAGATAATTCCTATCCCCCTGATGTCAGCACCATTGCCAGTTCTAGGCAGTATAGAGTCCTGGGCAACAATGACATGGAACCTCCTAACCCCCCCCCCCCCCCTTTCAGGAGCAGAATCTGTCTGTTTTGTTTTCTACATCCTTAGTTAAAGTAACCTTCATTAGTACACTGCTGTCTGCGCTACTCTGCATGTGGGTGGATAAAGGGAGAAGGGGCAGGCACCCACAGCCCCCACTTTTCCCCAATAATGTCTACTGAGCCTTGACTGCTGCAGATAAAGCAGGCAAGCAATTTTAGGAAGTTTAAGACAACACATGGAGATGGTAAACTTCTTGAGGACCCCAGGCTTATACCCCCCTAGTGAACAGGCAATGTTTTTTTTTACAATTCAGCACTTCACAATTTTAACAGTTTATTGCTCGGTCGTTCATACAATTTAGCACCCAAATGAGTTTTACCTCCTTTTCCTTCCACTAGTAGAGCTTTCTTTTGGTGGTCTCTTATTGCTGCTGTAATGTTTATTACTTTATTTTTTTCTTATTAATAAAAGATGATCTTTAAAAAAAAAAAAAAAAACTCTATTACTTTTTATCCCCTTCTCCCCCAATTAGCCCTAGACTGCGTTCTATGCACTACATTACACATACATAGGCATATGCTTATGATAGAGAATAGATTATGAGCCGGTAGGAGGGACAGATAATTGACAAGGCTGTCCCCCATGTTTATATGACTTTTTTTTATATATATATTTCAGCCCGCTAGCTCCGATTGCGGCTGGCAGTCTGATAACGGATCCCCACTGTGTTTACCCACAGGGAACAGGCACACGAGCGCTCACTCCCTGTTAGTCCCACCTCCTACATTATGACACCAATCGGCTTTAGGTGGTCCTGGGGGCACCACTCTCCCACAGCCCGCCAGTGTTAGGCAGTCGGGAGGTGGTTAAAGAACTACTATCATGAAAAATTTTAAAATGTAAAATGCTTGAACACAAATGCAGATATGCACAATAAATTATTTTTTCCGATGTAGCTGTTATTAGGATCTAAAATTCTGACAGATTTTGGACTAGTTTGTCTCCTCAGGGGGGAGGGGCTGTGTTCTTAGTATTTTCTTTATTCTTTACAAAAACAGTTCCCTAACTGGACCTATACAACTGCCCTGAAATAAGTGCGTTCCAAATCAAAGTCCCGAGAATACTCTGTGATGTGATAGGCTGATTCAAACCCTGTCAGAGGTGTCAGTTTTTTATTACTTACTATAAGTGACAACATCATAAGAAAAAAAGGAGGAATTTTCCTGGAACAAATATACATTTTACATTTATACTTCAGCTTTATTATTTTTTGGAATAGTAGTCCTTCAAAGTGAACCTGAAGAGAAGAAACTCACTCCAGGGTAGATACTTACCTATGAGAAGGGAAGGCTCTGCATATTACAGAGCAGGGCTGTCCACTAGGTAGATCTTCTTTCTGAATATAGAATTTAGATCTCTGTCTCCCCTGTACATCTCCTAACTAGCTTCCACTTTCCAGATACCGAAGCAACCACAATCTCCGCTCTGCACATAACCTTCTTTTATCCTGATCTAGAATAATTTCCTTGCATCATATATACAAGATTTCTCACCAACCTCCCCCCTCCTCTGGAATCCCCTTCTAAAACACATCTGTCACTGTACAACATTTAAGTGCTCTCAAAACTGCCTTTTAGACAAGCATATGCTTTAGCTTAGGCCATTCCCCTTCAACATCTGGCCAAGTTGTACTCCTTACTAAATATAGCCCCAAAAGACACTGCCTCCAGGTATGAATATTGTGTATTTCACTACCTCTTGCTTCCCCTATTTTTCTTTAGTTTGCAAGCTCCAGTGATGCTCATTTGGATTTCGGGTATATCTGAACTACCCAGATAATTCTAACATTTTAAGCTATCCGACCTCAGATTTGGATTGCAGATAGCGGGCCAAATCCGGAATGCGGTATCCAGATTCGCAGTGGTATCCGGATTCGCAGCGGTATCTGAATAGGAATTCGGATACCTGACTCGGATATCCAAATCCGGGTAGCATTACCAAGATGACGTCACTGAGCCAATCAGAGGGCTCCAGGACCCCATTGAGCCAATCAGTGGGCTCCCAGCCAAAGCCAAAGCCCTAGCAACCAATCACAGAGGGGAACCCTGGCCAGCCCCTCCTGTATATAAGGCAGGAGCCATGATGGGAAAATTGTCCTTGCTGTGACTGCTCACTGAGAGACATCTCCAGTGCTGTTGGCTAAGCAAGTGCTGTATACTGTAGCATTTTGCACATAAACACCTGCACTATACCACTATTTTATTGCTTTTTAGTTAGCTAGCTTGTGTAATTTTGTGATTTCAGTCAGTGACAGTCAGACTCTGTGCTGCAGCAGCTGCTATAGGCCCTGTGTGTGTGCAGGCCATTGCCTGCTGCTGCTGGCCTGCTATTAGCCTTAGCTGCAGTATAGGTTAGGGAATAGGATTACTGTGTTATTGTGTAGTTAGTACTGTAGTGCTAGTAGTTGTTAGAGTAATACTGTGTTAGCTTACTACAGATTACTGCAGTGCTGCTGTGTTGTGTGTCAGTGTGACAGATAGACAGTTAGTGTGCACTGTCTTCTTGTACTCTGCTGTCTGTTACTCTGTGCTGATTGTCGTTAAAGTCCAAAGCCGATTTTAATAAAGTACAAGTACCCCACATCCATCTGGTGACATCATCACACATATAAGTTGTACTATGTCTGCTGGCACTGGCAGCCGGGGGAGGGGCAGCAAGGCCAAGAGGAGAGGGAGAAACATTGCGGACACCGTCAGCAGTTCTGCCGCCTCAGTGTCCATTCTGCCGCTAGCCACTGGCCATCCAGCTGTTAGGGGTAGTCACGCTGCAGAGGCGCAGCAGCATGTAGTGGCCATTTTCCAGCTGATTGTGGATGAGCAGGCCACCACCAGCTCTACAACTGAGACCTCCACCCCCACCAGCACTCCTGTCCACAGGAGCAGCAGCAGCCGCCCAGCAGTTCCTGGGGACTTGGTCATCACGTCGACCCCAGCGGGCAGCCTACCCTCACTGAGTGAGCTTTTCACTCCTGGCACCACGATCGAAATCAGGGCTGTTATCCGCAGCGAGTTTGAGGAGGATATTCTGGGCGCATTGGGCTATGTGGAGGAGTGACAGATGCAGATGGGTGGTTGTTGGGGGGGGAGGGGTCCTTGCATGTGGCAGCAGAACAGGAGTTTGGGGAGTCATCATCCCAGCAGCATTTGTTTGAAGAGGGGGAGTATGATGTTGATGATGAGATGAAGGACCGTGGCTACCATCCACAGGAGGGGGATGTCAGCTCTGACTCTGACGAGGAATATGCGTCAGTGGGTTTGGCACTGATGATCAGCATTGCAGACAGGGGCAGGAGCAACAGTGGCCGTGGAATGCGGGACCCACGGCCTGATGCTTCATCTTCTGCCACTACCACCAGCTGCACCACTCAGCCCCCAAACGCCACAGGGAGAAAAGCAGCAGCATCCCATTCAGGCCGCAGGGGAATCTTCACATCTCCAATCTGGCGGTTTTTCACTCTACCCTCACATGCCACATGCAATGTGTGCTATGTGAAGCTGAGCAGAGGTTGTAACCCCTCCAACTATGGCACCTCCAGCTTCATCACCCATCTGTCCAAAAGACATTTTGTTGAGCATGAGGAGTTCAAGAGGCTGAAGCAAGCTGGCGCTGGCAGTGGTCGGACTCAGATCACCAGAACCGCTTCTGCCACTCCTTCCGACATTGAGTCCTGTTCAGGCAGCCAGTCCTCAGTGGCCTACTTTGCTCCCTCCTTCGCTTCCCGTGCAAGCAAGAAACGCCACCAGACCCTGTTGGGCGAGTCTTTCCCTGTTGGCAAGAGAGGGACATGAAGTGGCTGGGAATCACTATGCTGGCCTTACCACCCTTTACCACCACAACCTCCATCCTGGCTCCTCCTGATTGTTAACTATTACTAACTAAGCCTGGTTCACAATTTTTTAACAGCCGTGGTACCAACGCTACGTGCCATGGACACGGTACAATCTGTCCTGGCACATGTTACACCTGCTGCTGCTGCTGCATTGCCCTGCTCCTGCTGCCTGTGCTGCTCCCACCGCCATGGTGCCACAGGCCACTGCTGCTGATACCACCTATATTTAATCCAAAACACAATTGCTGTGTCATTTTTTTTGAGGTGTCTGGGCTGAAAACTGTCATGTCCCAGTTGTGCGGTTGGAATTTGGACACAATGTGCGCTGCACGACCGCTGTCTGGAACCTAGTCCTGATGTTAATTTACAGCCATTTTTTAAAAATTGTATTTTATTTTAACTCCCCACATAATCAATTAGTGTTTCTCTTTAAAAAAACATGATGCTTCATGCATCATTTACTTTAAAAAAAAAAAAACATTTTAGAAGCAATTTAAAGGCCACTTCCGGTTTTCTATCCAGATATGCAAATTAATTCGGATTTACCCGGATAATGGGTTCGAAAATGCGATTCTATGCGGATTACGGAACACTTGGATTCGGATATCCGATCTGGATCCGGATCCAGATCAATTCAGATTTTAAAAAGGGGTATCCGAGCATCCCTAGCAAGGGCAGGGCTCTCTCACCCATTTGTGTCTTGGAACTTACATTACATGTTGTTCATTATCATTTTGCATATGTCACTGTATTTACTATGTCTACCTATTATTCTGTATTATGTTTCAAAGTCTATATTTGGTGTATGCCATTGTCTGTATTGTTATGTACCTCATCAGTGTTGCTCGGATCCCTCATTATCCTATTCGAGTTTGGTCGAATTCGGATAGTAAACTATCCGAATTCACTCGAAGTTCAATATCCGATGTAATCGAATATCCGATTCGACCTCGGATATCCGACGTCACTATCTGAGACTGTATTCGAGTAAAATTTTCGAGCTGACCTTAAATAGCTTGTAAAACTTGTATTGGAGGTCAATGATGCATGAAACCACCTTTTTTATGAAGAAAAACATCAAGTGATTATGTGGTGATGTAGTAGTTATAAAAAAGGTCTCAAAAAAAGTTAATTAACTTCATGAAAAGTGTTTGCATGAGAAGGTGTGTCCAAAATGGTTGTTGGAAGTCTTCATTTACGTCGTCTTCATCTTCTTCTTCTATATCTTCTTCTTCTATATCTTCTTCTTCTTCTTCTATATCTTCTTCTTCTATATCTTCTTCTTTTTCTATATCTTCTTCTTCTATATCTTCTTCTTTTTCTTCTATATCTTCTTCTTCTTCTTCTATATCTTCTTCTTCTTCTATATCTGCTTCTTCTTCTTCTTCTTCTATATCTTCTTCTTCTTCCATATCTTCTTCTTCTTCCATATTTTCTTCTTCCATATCTTCTTCTTCTTCCATATCTTCTTCTTCTATATCTTCTTCATCTTCTTCTATATCTTCTTCTTCTTCTTCTATATCTTCTTCTTCTATATCTTCTTCATCTTCTTCGTCTATATCTTCTTCTTCTTCTTCCTCTTCTTCTCTATCATTATATAATGTGTCTTGGTTTTCCTTTTTTTTGTAATATTTTTTTTTACTTCATTTGTGGAAATATTTTATTTTAATAACACCATAGTTATATTTGTGTTGATGGCATAATAGATAGGTAGTGGCACATTGCAAGCCACAGCGCCTTTTTCTGTGTACCCTGGCGGTGGTAAAACACAGACATCAGCAGGAGGAGGAAGTAGTTGCAGGCTTGCAGCTATTTGTAGTGTGTGGTAATAGTCGGTCGGTACTCGATAGGAGAGTGGGTGGGCAGGTGGCAGTAGAAAATAGTTCTTCTTCTGTTCTCCCTGGCAGTGGTAGCAGCACACAGACAGCAGAAGCTCAATGCAGATACAGGAGGAGGAGTAATGTGTGTCAGGCAGTGTGATGTGACTGACATAATAGGCCCTGGTACCTAGCGGTGGTACCAGGGCCATAAATGAATATCATGAGGTCGTGAAGCCCACATTGGAGGAGACACAGACAGCAGGAGGAAATATAACAGCAGGCAGCTTGAGGAGGATAAGTGTGTGGCAGACTGGCATTTGGCAGCAGGCAGGAGGGCAGGCAGCGAGACATAGTAGGCCCTGGTTCCTAGCGGTGGTTCCAGGGCCGTAAATGAACAGCATGAGGTTCAAGACAGCGGTCGTGAAGCCCACATTGTGTCCAATACACAATTGGGACAGCACAGTTTTCAACCTGGACACCTCTAAAATAATTACAATATTTTTTCAAATTAATGCAGCTATTGTTGAGCGTAATAGCTGGTGGCGCTTGGGCAGCAGCACCTTGTAATGTGTTCCTTGACAGTGGAGACACAGACAGCAGGATGAAATATAACAGCAGCAGCAGCAGCAGGTGTATGTGTGTGTGCCAGTCGTCACTTCATGTACCCCTCTCGCCGACAACAGGGGCCATGAATTCGCCTTCCACCGAAGCCTGGTTCATTTTGAGAAACGTCAGTCTGTCCACAGACTTGTGAGACAGACGAGATCGCTTCTCAGTGACGACTCCACCGGCTGCACTGAAGCAACGCTCTGACAGTACGCTGGAAGGGGGGCAGGAGAGCACTTCCAGGGCGTACTGCGCAAGCTCGCTCCAGATCGGCAGGTGCTTGACCCAATACTCCATGGGATCAACAGGAGCCACGCTGTCAAGCCCGCTGAAGGACCCCATGTAGTCAGCCACCATGCGGGTCAAGCGCTGCCTGTGACTGGAGAAGGATGCTGCTGCAGGCACCTCCTCTCTAGTCCTTGGCAGCTCTTCACTCATGTAGAGCTCTTGGGTCAGAGACAGCAGGTCTGTGGTGCACGAACGCTTGCTGCTGGTGGATGCAGGCACCTGCTGCTGCCTCTGTGCTGGCTGGACAGTGGGTGTGGATGTCTGAGGGAAGGATTCTTCCAAGCGCTCA
This sequence comes from Hyperolius riggenbachi, assembly GCF_040937935.1. Taxonomy (NCBI): domain Eukaryota; kingdom Metazoa; phylum Chordata; class Amphibia; order Anura; family Hyperoliidae; genus Hyperolius; species Hyperolius riggenbachi. Next base: position 41,748,793 of record NC_090652.1, read on the forward strand.
ACAAGGGACAGCTGCAAATCCCTCATTTGTTGCGCACGGTCTCCTCCTGCAGGCAGGAACTGGCTGAACTTCCCCTTCAGACGTGGGTCCAGCATCATGCAGATCCAGATGTCCTCCCTCTGCTTCATCTGGATCACCCTTGGGTCCTTGCGCAGGCACCTCAGCATGTGCGCTGCCATTGGGAACAGTCTGGCCACGTCTGTTGGCACATCATCGGCAGCCCCAGAGCCGACATTGCTGTCCTCCTCTGCCTCCTCCACCTCATCCTCTCTCCACCCCCGCACCAGTCCAGCTGCGCTCTGCTGCTCCCCCTCTTCAGCAGCAAGGTCAGGGACCTCCACCAACTCCAAGCCCTCCTCCTCAGAGGTGGCCTGTGAAGCTGCCTGCAGCTCCTGCTGGTCCAAGGCTGCCGCTCCCTCTTCCACCAGTGCATACAGGGCCCTGTCCAGCACACACACCAAGGGGACCCACTCAACCACACCATTGCATGGTCCCTGCTCACCATGTTGGTGGCCTGCAGGAAGGGTGCCAGGACTGAGCACACCTGCTGCATGTGCCCCCAGTCCTCCATGGAGATGATGGACGGGAGGTTGGTGGCGGCACGCCCAGTTGCAGTGAGGGAGGCAACTGTTGCTCGTGCAAGGTACTGGCTGACAGCCTGCCTCTGTTCAACCAGACGCTCCAACATCGCCAGGGTGGAATTCCAGCGAGTTGGAACATCGAGCATGAGCCGGTGCTGTGGCAGGTGCAGCTCCTTCTGCACCTCTTCCAGGCTTGCCACGGCTGCAGGCGAGTGCCGGAAGTGATGCACAACCTTCCTTGCCGCCTCAAGGAGTCGGTCCATCCCCTGGTAGGTCCGCAGGAACTTTTGGACTACCAGGTTCAGGACGTGCGCCAGGCAGGGGATGTGGGTCAGGTCTCCCCTGCTGATGGCAGCAACCAGGTTTGCCCCATTGTCAGACACCACCTCTCCGACTCTGAGGCCTCTGGGGGTCAGCCAATTCCTCTCCTGCTCTCAGAGTTTGGCCAGGACGTGGTTCGCCGTCAGTTTGGTCTTCCCCAGGCTGACCAATTCCAGCAGCGCTTGGCAGTGGCGGGGCTTCACGCTGCTGCTGAGGCGGGGGGTTTGGGCTGGTGTGGCGGAGGATGGAAGCGGATCAGAGGAACCTGCTGCTTTTCCGCTGACCCTGCATGGTGGCACCACCCACTGCGTGGTTGGTGCTGCTGCTGCTCTGACAGTGCCCGATGCTGCTCCCCCTCCTCACCCCCTTCCACCAAGCTGACCCAATGCGCGGTGAAGGACAGATAGCGGCCTGTCCCAAACTGGCTGCTCCACGAGTCCATGGTGACGTGGACCCGTTGACCCACCGCGTGCTCCAGCCCTCTCCCGACATTGGCCATCACAGAGCGGTGAAGTGCAGGGATGGCCGTGCGTGCAAAATAATGTCGGCTGGGGATTGGCTAATCGGGGGCTGCACACATCAGGAGCGCACGCATGTCGCTCCCCTCCTGCACAAGGGAATAAGGCAGGAGTTGGGAGCACATGGCCCGTGCCAGCAAGCCGTTCAGCTGACGCACGCGACGGCTGCTGGGAGGCAGAACCCTGACCACACCCTGGAAGGTGTCGCTGCGCAGGGTCTGGCGAGGTCTTTTGCTGGCACAGGAAGCAGTGGAGGGAGCAGAGGAGGCCACTGAGGACTGGCTGCCAGAACAGGCCTCAGTGTCGGCGGCAGGAGTTGCAGAGGGAGGAGGAGCAGTGCATTGCTGACGCACTCCTGCTGCCGACGGCTTCGCAGTGGTGACGGGTCTGCCACTGCCAGCTTCCTTCAACTTCACAAACTCCTCATGCTCATGAAAGTGTTTCCCTGCAAGGTGGTTGACCAGAGAGGTGGTGCCAAACGCAGAGGGCTCCTCCCCTTTGCTGAGCTGCTTGCGGCACTGGTTGCAGGTGGCATACTTGCACTCCAAATATGGAAGGGTGAAAAAATTCCACATTGGGGAGGTGAAGTTGCCCCTTCGGCTGGAAGGTGCTGCTGCTGCTGGTCTCCCTGTGGTGGTTGGGGGGGGGGGGTTCTTGGTGCGGCTGGTGGTGGCACTGGCAGAGCTCGTCTCCTGATCAGCACGCTGTGTGGCCTGCATACCACACCCACTTGTGATCCTGCCCATGCCTGCGATGCTGATCCTTCTAGCAAGGCCCGCAGACGCATCCTCCTCCTCCTCAGAGCTGACAACCAGTCTTTGTCCTTCACAATGTCATCATCATCCTCCCCCTCCACAAACATGTCCTGCTGGGATCCCCCAAACTCCCCTTCTGCATGCATGGGCGGATGGACAGTCACCACTGTCTGACTGTCCAAAGCATCATCCCCCAAAGTGCCCATGAGCATTCCTTCCTCCGCCAATTCTTCCGCAACAGCACTCCATAACCCTGCTGTGCTTGGGGATAAGAAGGTGCTGAGTGACAGGGTGCTGATGTCGCACGCTGGGGCTGGAGAACTGCACTCCTCCTCCTCCTGCTCACCAGGCAGTGCTGGGCGGCTGCTGCTGCTCTTGCGAACAGGAGTGGTGGCGGGGGTGGAGGACTCGGTTCCAGAGCTAATGGTGGCCTGCTCATCCACCATCAGTTCCACCACAGCATCTGCGTCCTTCTCCTCAATAGGACGGCTACGACCTGGCGGTGGGAGGAACATCTGGGCCACACGCTGCTGCTGCTGCTCTGTCTCTGCAGCGTGACTCCCAGCTGTTGGGCGGCCAAGGCGTCTACGGCCAGTGGCTAATGGCAGAATAGCCACTGGTGCAGACGCAGAACTGCGCATGGTGGTGGTGGCGCGGCTGCCACGCCCCTCGACCTCCTCTCTTGGCGATGCCCTTGTTGCCCTTGCTGCCCCTGCCCAGACCGCGGCTGCCAGTGCCAGACATTGTATATTTTTAATATTATACAAATGAAAAAAAAAACGTATGTATGTAAAGGCGGGTGGGACAAGTGGGGTACTTTAATGGGGTGGGACTGGTGGTGGTGGGTGTGTGAGGTGACGGACAGGTGTACTCTACAGCAGAGATCGGTGTAGCGCTAACGAGAGAGTGCGCACTGCACACACAAAGACCCTAGCTGACGCTGACTGACGGTGTCCCTATACACAGACTACAGTACAAGTCAGCAAATACACAATAGAAGTAATAGAAAAAAATAGGACGGGTGTAGCACTAACGAGAGGGTGCGGACAGCGCAGATGTGCACTGCGCACACAAAGACCCTAGGCAGTGGCGTAGCTAAGGAGCTGTGGGCCCCGATGCAAGTTTTACAATGGGGCCCCCCAAGAATTCTATACATAACAATTGATACGGCGTACCAAAACCTGCCAAAAGGCCAGCGCTACCATTAAGGCAAAGGAGGCAGCTGCCCCAGGGCCCCAGAGCTTGTAGGGGCCCCCAGTGGCTACAAGAGGAAAAAAAAATTCAAATCGGCCTTATATAGTTTGAGAAAATCGATTTTAAAGTTTCAAAGGAAAAAAAAAACACATTTAAAAACCTGCCGACTTTAATGGTTAATAGCAAATCCACCTTAAATGCTAGAAACCCTAAATTTGCAGGATATGTTAAGGAGATCATTAGGAATAAGACCTTATAGTTTGAGAAAATCGATTTTAAAGTTTAGAAGGAAAAAAGTATAGTTTTAAATGCGGTAAATGTAACTTTTAGTAGCAAACCTAACGGTAGTGTAATTTTACATGTATCAAACGAAAGCGCAATAAATTTCCTGACGGGGTTTCCAGGGCGGTCTATACGCAGCTGCAGCGCTTTGGCCAGGGATCGCTACACAGCCGCAATATGGCTGTATGAAGATCCCTGGCATTTTTTCCTATTTTCCCAATTTTTTGTATGTTTAGAGTGTGGGAATTTTTTTTTTAAATTATGTGGGGTCCCCCCTCCTGAAACTTTTTAACCCCTTGTCCCCCATGCAGGCTGGGATAGCCAGAATGTGGAGCTCTGACTGATTGGGACTTCACACCCTGACTATACCAGCTGCAAAAAAGGTCCCCTAATGCCGATTTTTGTTCCGGGGTATATGTTGGGGGGCCCCCCAGGTTTATTTTGCCCTGGGGCCCCATTGTTGCTTAAACCGGCCCTGCCTGCCAATGGCAACTACAGTGTCAGAGGTGCAAGAAGGGAATGGGAAACAGTTTGTTAATGATTACCACTATTCAAAGTATCTATAGAAGTGATTATTATGAGCACAGGACCAATAGAGAGCTAATACCGTCGTTGAGGAAGGGCCCTCTGGCTCAAGGGCCCCGATGCGGTCGCTACCTCTGCACCCCCTATTGCTACGCCCCTGACCCTAGGTAATGCGGTGACGGACGGTACCTATACACAGACTAGAGTACACTGACTACAGTACTACTAACTAAACAATAGAAGAATCTAGCTAAATAATACAACAGGTGTGACTAGATTACAGAGAGCAGATACAGCAGGACAGGTATAGCAGTAAAGCTGGGCCTTGCTAACTACAAAATACTATAGTACAATAATCTATCTAACACAGAAGTAGTAGTACAGGAGTAGAGTAGGACAGTGTTGGGCGAACATCTAGATGTTCGGGTTCGGGCCGAACAGGCCGAATATGGCCGCGATGTTCGGGTGTTCGACCCGAACTCCGAACATAATGTAAGTCAATGGGGACCCGAACTTTTGTGCTTTGTAAAGCCTCCTTACATGCTACATACCCCAAATTTACAGGGTATGTGCACCTTGGGAGTGGGTACAAGAGGAAAAAATTTTTAGCAAAAAGAGCTTATAGTTTTTGAGAAAATCGATTTTAAAGTTTCAAAGGGAAAACTGTCTTTTAAATGCGGGAAATGTCTGTTTTCTTTGCACAGGTAACATGCTTTTTGTCGGCATGCAGTCATAAATGTAATACATATAAGAGGTTCCAGGAAAAGGGACCGGTAACGCTAACCCAGCAGCAGCACACGTGATGGAACAGGAGGAGGGTGGCGCAGGAGGAGAAGGCCACGCTTTGTGAGACACAACAACCCAGGCCTTGCATGAGGACAAGAAGCGTGCGGATAGCATGCTTTGTACCGCCATGCAGTCATAAATGTAATAAAGATAAGTGGTTCAATAAACAGGGACCACGCGGCAACGCTAACCCAGCAGCAGCAGACGTGATGGAACAGGAGGAGGCGCAGGAGGAGAAGGCCACGCTTTGTGAGACACAACAACCCAGGCCTTGCATGAGGACAAGAAGCGTGCGGATAGCATGCTTTGTACCGCCATGCAGTCATAAATGTAATAAAGATAAGAGGTTCCATAAACAGGGACCGGCAACGCTAACCCAGCAGCAGCAGCAGCACACGTGATGGAACAGGAGCAGGCGCAGGAGGAGAAGGCCATGCTTTTTGAGACACAACAACCCAGGCCTTGTATGAGGACAAAAAGCGTGCGGATATAGCAGCAATGCTTTTTGCCGCCATGCAGTCATAAATGTAATACAGATGAGAGGTTCAATAAACAGGGACCGGAAACGCTACACCATCCCAGATGTTCATTGGTCATGTTACTTGGTTGGGGTCCTGGAGTGTTGCGTAGTCATTTCCAATCCAGGATTGATTCATTTTAATTTGAGTCAGACGGTCTGCATTTTCTGTGGAGAGGCGGATACGCCGATCTGTGACGATGCCTCCGGCAGCACTGAAACAGCGTTCCGACATAACGCTGGCTGCCGGGCAAGCCAGCACCTCTATTGCGTACATTGCCAGTTCGTGCCAGGTGTCTAGCTTCGATACCCAATAGTTGAAGGGTGCGGATGGATTGTTCGACACAGCTACGTCATCTGACATGTAGTCCTTGACCATCTTCTCCAGGCGATCGGTGTTGGAGGTGGATCTGCACGCTTGCTGTTCAGTGGGCTGCTGCTGCATGGGTGTCAGAAAATTTTCCCACTCCAAGGACACTGCCGATACCATTCCCTTTTGGGCACTAGCTGCGGCTTGCGTTATTTGCTGCCCTCCTGGTCGTCCTGGGTTTGCGGAAGTCAGTCTGTCGGCGTACAACTGGCTAGAGGAGGGGGAGGATGTCAATCTCCTCTCTAAAGTCTCCACAAGGGCCTGCTGGTATTCTTCCATTTTGACCTGTCTGACTCTTTCTTCAAGCAGTTTTGGAACATTGTGTTTGTACCGTGGATCCAGAAGGGTATAAACCCAGTAATTGGTGTTGTCCAGAATGCGCACAATGCGTGGGTCGCGTTCAATGCAGTCTAGCATGAATTGAGCCATGTGTGCAAGAGTCCTACCAGAATCCTCATCATCCTCTTGTGAGCGTTGTGATAGTTGTTGTGATGCATCATAGTCGTCACCTTCCTCCTGGTCTGCTTCTGCTGACCATTCGCGCTGAATTGTGGAAGTCCAACGTGCACCGCTCTGGCCCTCGTCAGTGGTGGCATGAAATTCCTGCTCCAACTCCAGCTGTTCCTCCTCCTCTTCTTCGTCATAGCTGCTGGGGCCAGCGTTCCCTGAGGCGGATGGCCTGATGTTGGTACCATCACGCTGATCGTTTTCTCCTTCAGATTCCCCCAGTTGCATCATGACAGCTGTTTCCTTGATTTTCAACATTGACCTCTTCAGTAAACACAGCAGTGGTATGGTAATGCTGACTGAAGAGTTGTCACTGCTCACAAGCAACGTGGATTGCTCAAAATTTTGGAGGACTTGGCAGAGGTCCAACATGTTGGCCCAATCGGATCCACAGAAGCTTGGCAGCTGTCCGGATGCGCCTCGGTACTGCGCCGTCATGTACTGGACCACTGCACTCTTCTGCTCACAAAAGCGTGCTAGCATGTGCAGCGTAGAATTCCAGCGCGTAGGGACATCACACAGCAAGCGATGGTGGGGGAGATTGAAGCGCTCCTGCATCTTGGCGAGTGCCCCCGAAGCAGTACTGGAATTTCTACAATGTTTGGCCACTCGACGCACCTTCAACAGAAGATCGGCCACGCCTGGGTATGTCCTCAGGAACCGCTGAACTACTAGGTTCATCACGTGCGCCAGGCAAGGGATGTGTGTCAGCTTAGCCAACCTTAAAGCGCGAATGAGATTACTCCCATTATCACACACAACCATGCCCGGTTTCAGGTCCAGCGGTGCCAGCCACAAATCCGTCTGTTCCTTTATTCCCTTCCAAATTTCCTCCCCTGTGTGCTGCTTATCCCCAAGGCAGATCAGCTTCAGCAACGCTTGCTGACGCATGCCAACAGCTGTGCTGCACTGCTTCCACGATCCTACTGCTGCTGGGTTAGCGTTTCCGGATGAGGTACAGCTTTGAGATGCGTTGGAGGAGAAGGAGTCAGAGAGGTAGGTGCTGCTGTTGTTATCCAGTGGGAGGGACGGCGGTGCAGCTGTTTGCGGCGTGGGCAACACCCGCGCCGTAGCAGGTGAGGAATCGCTGCCAGGCTCCACAAGGTTCACCCAGTGCGCGGTAAGGGAGATGTATCGACCCTGGCCGAACGCACTCGTCCAAGTGTCAGTGGTGAGGTGAACCTTGCAGGCAACGGCATTCTTCAAGCTTCTGGTTATTTTGCTGACCACGTGCTCATGCAACTCAGGCACTGCAGAGCGCGCAAAGTGGTAGCGGCTGGGAACCACGTAACGTGGGATGGCCACTGACATCATGCCCTTGAAGCTGTTTGTCTCCACCACTCGATATGGCAGCATTTCACAGGCCAGAAGCTTGGCTATGCTGGCTGTTACTGCCACGGCCCGGGGGTCATTTGCTGGCAATTTCCTCTTGCGCTCAAACATCTCCGACACAGACAACTGAACCGTAGCGCTGCACACGGAAGGGCTGTTGGTTGTTGTGTTTGATGAACACTGGGAGACCTCAAGAGCACTACTCCGGAAAGTGACAGTGTCAGCGTCGTCTGATGTTTGTGAATGTTGTGAACCACGCAATGGCTGGGCTACTGCTGCTGCTGAGGCGGGTCTGGTGGTGAGTCTGGTGAACCCAAGGGAGGCAGTGTTGCTGGTACCCTGTCCTGCCGCGTTTGCCCACAGAGTGGGATGTTTGGATAGCATGTGGCGGCTCATGCTGGTGGTGGAGAGGTTGTTAATACTTTTCCCCCTGCTCAGGCGGGTCTTGCACACCTTGCAAATCGCCATGGTAACATCCTCAGTGCAGTCTTCAAAGAAAGCCCAGACTTTGGAGCACCTGCCTCCTTGCTGGCGATTTCTGTTTGCTCCTCTTTTGCCTCTCACTTGAACTTCCACGCTTGTGGTGCCTGAAATTGCGCGCCGCCTACCTTGTGGCACAAGGCGAACTCGTACAGCAGTGGGTTCTTCAACAGACTCATCTGTGCTGCTGCTACAACGGCGATGTTCTCGTTCACAAACAAAATCTGGGTCTATGTCCACGTTGTCCATACCCTCCTCTTCCATCTCCTCAAACTCGTCATATGTCATTGTGGGGGGCCGCCGCCGTGGAGTAGAGCTCCCCAGAACAACCTCTGCGCAGCTCACTCCAACGTCGTCTTCCAGATCTTGCCGGCCGACCTCCTGCAATTGCAACCCCTCCTGCCCAACTTGCTCTGGGATTTGGGTTTCCGAGTCCTCCTCGGACTCGCCTTGTATTTCAGTGCGCGGTGCATTTCCCACAGTTAATGGTTGTGAATCCGGGCACAACATTTCTGGCTGTTCCTCCATTGACCTTTGAAAGGTGGAAGTTTGTTGGGCTGGGAATAGCTCCTGCGAATACCCCATTGTGTCCTGAGGTAATTCATCGGACTGGTTATCTGGCAGTTGTGTGCGTGGTGTCGCTGCCGGTTGTGTCAGCTTTGTGCCCACTGGCTCCTTGTAACTGGCTGAGGACTCGGACCTCGTGCGTGATGTGCTGGTGCTGCTTAACCCACTGCTGGACGCTTGAGAGGTCATCCAAGTAATTATCTGGTCCTGTTCTTTTGGATTTGTGAGGGTTGTTGTCCTGGACAACATGGGCGGTATTGAGTGGGTTTTCTTGGGTGCTCCCCTGTGGCCTGTACGTGAACCGTCAGGGGAAACACCTCTTCCCTTGCCCCTTCCTCTTTCACCGGATTTCTTCCTCATTTCACTTATCCTTACAGTACACGCTGACTGGCAGCAGTACAGTGGCAGTACAGAAATGCTATACAGTACCACTATTCCCAGCAGCGACACAGAGCACAATGCTATACAGTGGCGGGTGAGCGGTGTACCACTATTCCCAGCAGCGACACAGAGCACAATGCTATACAGTGGCAGGTGAGCGGTGTACTACTGTTCCCAGGCCCAGCAGACACAGAGTGGAAGTAAACACAATGCTATATAGTCTGGCTGAGCGGTGTACACAGAGTGGCAGTACACACAATGCTATATAGTCTGGCTGAGCGGTGTACACAGAGTGGCAGTACACAATGCTATATAGTCTGGCTGAGCCGTGTACACAGAGTGTCAGTAAACAATGCTATATATAGCGTGGCTGAGCGAGGTACACACAATGCTATATAGTCTGGCTGAGCGGTGTACACACAGTGTCAGTAAACAATGGTATATAGTCTGGCTGAGCGGTGTACACAGAGTGTCAGTAAACATTGGTATATAGTCTGGCTGAGCGGTGTACACAGAGTGGCAGTACACACAATGCTATATAGTCTGGCTGAGCGGTGTACACAGAGTGGCAGTACACACAATGATATATAGTCTGGCTGAGCCGTGTACACAGAGTGGCAGTACACACAATGCTATATAGTCTGGCTGAGCGGTGTACACAGAGTGTCAGTAAACAATGCTATATATAGCGTGGCTGAGCGAGGTACACAGTGGCAGTACACACAATGCTATATAGTCAGGCTGAGCCGTGTACACAGAGTGTCAGTAAACAATGGTATATAGTCTGGCTGAGCGGTGTACACAGAGTGTCAGTAAACAATGGTATATAGTCTGGCTGAGCGGTGTACACAGAGTGGCAGTAAACACAATGCTATATATAGCGTGGTTGAGCGAGGTGCACAGTGGCAGTACACACAATGCTATATAGTCAGGCTAAGCCGTGTACACAGAGTGGCAGTAAACACAATGCTATATATAGCGTGGCTGAGCGAGGTGCACAGTGGCAGTACACACAATGCTATATAGTCAGGCTGAGCCGTGTACACAGAGTGTCAGTAAACAATGGTATATAGTCTGGCTGAGCGGTGTACACAGAGTGTCAGTAAACAATGGTATATAGTCTGGCTGAGTGGTGTACACAGAGTGGCAGTAAACACAATGCTATATATAGCGTGGCTGAGCGAGGTGCACAGTGGCAGTACACACAATGCTATATAGTCAGGCTAAGCCGTGTACACAGAGTGTCAGAAAACACAATGCTATATATAGCGTGGCTGAGCGAGGTGCACAGTGGCAGTACACACAATGCTATATAGCCAGGCTAAGCCGTGTACACAGAGTGTCAGAAAACACAATGCTATATATAGCGTGGCTGAGCGAGGTACACAGTGGCAGTAAACAATGCTATATATATAGTGTGGCTGAGCGAGCGGTGTACTACTGTTCCCAGCAGCGACACACAATGACTGGGGGGGACCCTGGCTAGCGTGGCTGGAGAGCGAACTACCCTGCCTGCCTACCCAAAGCTAAACCCACAGAGAAATGGCGGAGATATGACGTGGTTCGGGTATTTATTTACCCGAACCACGTGACCGTTCGGCCAATCAGAGCGCGTTCGGGCCCGAACCACGTGACCCGTTCGGCCAATCACAGCGCTAGCCGAACGTTCGGGGAACGTTCGGCCATGCGCTCTTAGTTCGGCCATGTGGCCGAACGGTTTGGCCGAGCACCGTCAGGTGTTCGGCCGAACTCGAACATCACCCGAACAGGGTGATGTTCTGCAGAACCCGAACAGTGGCGAACACTGTTCGCCCAACACTAGTGAGAGCACAGGTAAGGTAGAGACTAGAGCACAGAGCAGGGCAGGCTGCCTTGCCTAGGCACAGGGCCTAGCTGCTGGCTGCAGGCCTGCAGCAGCACCAGTGACAGTCTCCCTCCCTAGTCCCTAATCACACAACCTAAACTGCCTAAAATACAATCTATCTATAATACAAAGCGATACAGTTGAAGATCAAGTGTTGGAGTGTAAAAACGCTAGGTTTAGAACAATAGCAATGCACTTGCACACAGACAAAAAGCACTGGAGCAGTCTCTCAGTACAATCAGTCAGTAAGTCGCAAGCAGGACGAGTGAGGCAAGATGGCGTCCGCTATTTATAGAGGGGGGCTTGGCCTGGCTCCCCCTCTGTGATTGGCTACAGTCAGAGGGCTTGGAGCCCTCTGATTCGCTTGTGAGGACTCAAGGTGACGTCTGTCGTGACGCTATCCGAGCTCGGATAGCTAGGATATCTCCGGATAGCTACTTGCTATCTGAGTGCGCTCGGATAGCACAGCCCGGATAGCTAATACTATTCGAGCTCGAATAGTGAAAAAAGAGCTAGGATATCCGAGTAACTCGGATATCCTAGCTCAGATGAGCATCACTGTACCTCATGTTTGTTTCTTTTTATGTACAGCGTCACAGTATTTTTTGGTACTTTATACATCAGTTGTAATAATTGACGACTCCCCTCATTCTGGATTAGTTGTAGATTTCCATAGTCTGCTTACCACAGTGAACATCAAGGAAATAGCAACAGCAGGTGAATAAGGAAAGAGGGGAAAAGTCTAAAAGAATACCACACCTCTAAATGCCTCTATTTTTCATGAAAAATGAGATGCTATTCACAGGATTAAGGTTCATCTTAAGGGTTTAATTTTCCTGTTGCAACCTACTTATCCTGCATTCTCTTATCTGTTATAGCTGTTATAAATTCCATATTCTTGTTCTTTCCTCGTTCAAAGTACTGAAGAACATTGGTCAGGCTATGTAATTACTCATCTTGGGATTTACCAGACTGGTGGCAGAAACATGACAATTCAAAGCTGAAAGGAAGGTAAGCTTACAATGTATCTAAATTCACTTTTAAAGCAAAGCACAGTGAGCATATTTATCAAAGCAAGGGAAATTGGAGTATACTTGATGCAAAATAGGTGAGGACATTTTTGGCAGATTCTTCTTCTATTGGGTTGGATACATCTCTGATACTATATTCTGTATGTAGTCTTCTTTTTACTTTTGCAGTAATTAAGTTGATTGTATTTGCTTAGCATGGTGTCTACATGGGTAGTACTTTTGTTTTACAGTTATGAATTTATATAGCACCAACATATTGCGCAGCACTGTACAAAGTGTATCGCCCTATTGCTTACTATCCCTCAGAGGGGCTCACATTCTAATCCCTGCCATAGTCCTATATTTATGTATGTATCATGTAGTGCATGTAATATAGTCTAAGGTCAATTTAGGGGGATGCCACTTAACTTATCTGTATGTTTTTGGGATGTGGGAGGACACCGGAGTGCCCAGAGGAAACCCACACAGACACAGGGAGAACAAACAAACTCCTTGCAGATGTTGACCTGGCTGGGATTTAAACCGAGGACCCAGCACTGCAAAGCAAGAGCACTAACCACGAGCACTAACCACTACACCACCATGCTGTCTAGTTCTGGGATATTAACTACTGCACCTCATGTTCCCTAATTCAGAATACCAGCTGAAATGTGTATACCTCCTATCTTGGTACCTCAGTTTACTTCCACAACCCCAGATGTATTGGACGTTTTACTTGCTTCCCCCCAAAATCCTAGAAGGCTTCAAATCCTGACACCCACAAATATATATAATTCCTAAGTACTGAAGTACTGTTAGGGGTCCACTTTTTATTTGAACTAATGCAAGTTGTCATAGGGTTAGCTCTTTGTTACTGTTCTTCCGTCGTTGGGGGGAGCGCGGAAAATGGATCGCATTAAATTTGATTGTTGTTATGTAAGATATTGGATAATACAAATGTAATTCTGCCCTTCATGTTTGTTTTAGTGCACTGTATGTTTCAGTAACTGTTTGTTCATTAGGCCTGTCTGATTTCTTATGTCAAGTTATGATTCATGTGCGGAATAGATTTAGCTGGTATGTGCGCTTACAATTTATATGGTGGTTATTGAATTGCATTTACAGTATCTTTTCACTATTAATGGGTTTGACATTTTGCAATCCCCAAAAGATGGATGCATCTGGAGGATCAGTGCATATGTATGCATGGGTCTCACACTTCTGCTTTGCAATTATTATTATTATTATTATTATTATTGATTTATGTAGCACCAACATCAGCATATTCTGTAACAGTACACATACTTCCCTCTGTAGTTTCCAGGTACTGGTACAGGATAAAATGGCGTAATACTTTTCTAACTTGACACACTAAGTTATTTGCTTTAAAAGAAGTAATAACAATAATAATATCTTTAGGTAACAATAACAATAATATGTTCAGGTATTACAAGTTATCGGCAGTGAGAAAGATAAAGAAAAGGGTATAGTTTGGTGTAAGAAGTAAAACAGCTATGCTTTATACACAGTGGCATAACTTAGGAGCTTGTGGCCCCGGTGTGAGTTTTATTTGGGGCCCCAAACACTCTATTGATATAGAGCCCCAAAACCAACGAAGAAAAGCACGGTAAGAGAGGTGTAATCAGAGTAAAGGTGGCCACTAATGATCAAATCTTTTTCATCCAATGTTACCAAATCTATATAGTAGAAGGGTAAATTGAGTGAATATATTGAATGAATAATTTCAGTAGTTCCCTTATATTACATAGAAATGATACAATTGGATGAAAAAGATTGGATCATTAGTGGCCACCATTAGGAAGCAATTTGTTAAGGATTACCACTATGCATGCAAATATAGAGGAGTTCATTACCAACACAGCACCAATGCAAAGCTAATAAGATTGGATTATAGTTTTAAAATAATACATGCTACCCTAATTAAAACCCATGTAATTTATTTGCCCGTTTGTCCCAATTATTACACCATTTAAATTATGTACCTATCATAATGTATGCCGACAATATTTTACTGTATTTGGAAATAAAGGTGTATTTTTTTCCGTTTGTGTCTGTCACTAATTACAAGCCCTTATTTGCAAAACTAACAGTAATATAACCTCATGACTTTTATATTAAAAATTTGAGTCCCTAAGGTAACGATTTAGGATTTTTTTTATGTAATTTTTTTTTAATAGAGGTGTTTTATTTTGGTAACTATGGGAGGAGAGGGGAAGTAAGGGGTTAATTAATGGGTATTTTATGTAATATCATTTAATGGGATGTGTAATGTAGGTGTCATTTTACTATTTGGCCACTAGATGTCCCCCCACTCGTTGTGTAACTTTTACTGCATACACCCGTTACAGGAAGTAACACGTGTATGCTTTCACTTTATGTTTTGTCAATTCCGGTTTCATTGATAAAGGAGAGCTCAGGTCAATGAATGGGAACTGCATTCCCAGTCACTGATCTCCTTACTAATGGGAGCATGCACACGTGCAAGCAGGAGTGCGCACAGTGGTGGTCACGGTGAGATACGTAAATCTACACCTCTGAAGCCAAGATCAAGTCTGCAGGGGTGTAGATATACTGTATACATTTCATTAAGTGGGTAATATGTAAAGGAAATCATTGTCATTCTTTTTTTTACACCAAACTTATTTACTGTATTAAAAGGTTAAAGTAAATAATTATAAAAAAAAATTGTAATAAAATATATATTTTTTAAATTCACTATTAATAAAAAAATATATTTTTATCATCTGTTCCATCTTTTCTTTCATCTGTTTATAGTGATGACAGGAAACTTGGGTGTCTGCGATCAGTAGGCGCAACCATAGGTGCCCAATTGGCAATGTGGAGGCCGCCTGCAATGAAAAATACAGCTACGAAAAGCAGGAAAGATAGGTTAGGTTAAAGTTAGGCATGGGAGAAGGTTAAAGGACAAGTGTAGTGAGAGGTGTATGGAGGCTGCCATATTTATTTCATTTTAAAGAGACACTGAAGCGAAAAAAAAAATGATGATATTATGATTTGTATGTGTAGCACAGCTAAGAAATAAAACATTAAGATCAGATACATCAGTGTAATTGTTTCCAGTACAGGAAGAGTTGAGAAACTCCAGTTGTTATCTCTATGCAAACAAGCCATTAAGCTCTCCGACTAAGTTAGTCGTGGAGAGGGCTGTTATCTGACTTTTATTATCTCAACTGTTCCTGGACTATTTACTTTTCCTCTGCTAGAGGAGAGGTCATTACTTCACAGACTGCTCTGAAAGACCCATTTTGAATGCTGAGTGTTGTGTAATCTGCACATATTATAGAATGATGCAATGTTAGAAAAAACACTATATACCTGAAAATAAAAGTATGAGAATATTTTCTTTACTGCTAATCTTCTAGTAATTATTCATAGTACACAACCAATTCACTATATCATATTTTTTTTTTCGCTTCAGTGTCTCTTTAAGCAATACCAGTTACCTACAGGAGTTGGACAAAATAATGGGAACACCTTGAAAATCACCAAAATATATTTTAATATGGTGTAGGTCCACTTTTTGTGGCAACTACAACCTCAATTCTCAGAGGTGTTGATTCATACAAATTGTGAATAGTTTTCAAAGGAATTTTAGCCCATTCTTCAGTTAAAACACCCGCCAGTTCTTTTAGAGACGATGGCGGCGAAAATTGACTTCTTACTTGAATCTCTAATAACGACCATTAATGCTCATTGCTCAATAATGTTGCGGTCTGGGGATTGTGGTGGCCAGATGAGATGCTCAACTTCATTCGAATTTTCCTCGTGCCATTCTTTAACAATTCTAGCTGTATGGATTGGGGCATTATCATCTTGAAAGATGCCCCCCCCCCCCCCCCCAGAAACAGTTCTTAAACCATAGGATGAACTTGGTCACCCAAAATTCCTAAATAGTCTCGGCTGTTAATTCTTCCATGAAGGGAAATCATTGGCCCGGTGATTTTCCAAGAAAAAGCACCCCAGATCATTACAGAACAGAACCCCCGCCATGTTTTACGGTTTGGAGAAGGCAGTCTGGATGAAATGGATATAAAAACAACAAGCGCACACAGACCATATAATATAATATCCAATGAGTGTTTAGTAAAGCAGAGACTGAACCAACACTTTAAACAAAATGGAGCGCTTCCTTGCTATCAGTGTTATAGCGTAGAAGAGTTATTAAATACAGGATTAGCGCTCTACAGAACAGTCTTTGTTGCTAGCAGGATGATGTCACACTTATCACAGCGATGTGGGATGAGGTGGGCCCGTCAACTCCTCAGGGGTATCAGGCCACCCCTCAGCCACACTGGCAATATCTGCTGGGCACTTGTGGTCCACTCCGGTCTTGTTACACTGGCTAGTGTTAGCTTGTAGTCCACTCCGTTCGCGTGGCACTGACCTCCTGCTGCCTTTAGTCAATGCACATCTCCCCTCAACTGCAGTGCACCTGATCCCTAACACCAGACTCTGCACTGCAGTATCATATATCAATACATATATATATATATATACAGTATATATGTACTCTATATACACACAGTATATACATATATATATATATATACAGTGTATGTGTAAAACACATGAAGATCTTTTTTTTTTATCTTCTGCCCTGAGCAACTCTTCAGGGGCACTTTAATTTATTGTCCCGCCCCCGCCCCGTGACGTCACGCCGTGCTCTGATTGGCCACCGGATCCTCGGAACAAGAGCGGGGCTGTGGGGATCCCGGCAGCCAGCGATGTACGGACAAATGCCGGGGAGAGCCGGGAGAGATGCTGGAGTCCCGCTGCACAGTAGTGATCGCCCGGGGGACTCCTAAAAGGCAGGGAATTCCCTAGCCCGACCTGAGCTGGGCTTACCGCTCGCAGCTCATCTCTCCAAGTCTGAGCTCAGGTCGGGCTTACCGCCAGGGAGGCTACAACATGTTCAAAGATTATGATGCCAAAATGTTCATTGAATGTTTCCATTATTTTGTCCAACCCCTGTAGCTATCCTGCTGATCCTCTGTCTCTAATACTTTTAGTCATCATAGCCCCTGAACAAGCATGCAACAGATCAGGTGTTTCTGACATTATTGTCAGATCTGACAAGATTATCCGGATGCTTGATTCTGGTGTCATTCAGACAGACACTACTGCAGCCAAGTAGATCAGCAGGGCTGCTGGGCAACTCGTAATGCTTGAAAGGAAATAAATATGGCAGTCTCCATATTCCTCTCACTACGGTTGTCCTTTAAGGCTAGCTGTGGAGGGGGTGGGAAGATGTGGGGGTGGTTAAGGTTAGTAGTTGGGGGGATGGTTAAGATTAGGCATGGGTGGGGAGTGGCAATGGTTAGGCATCCAGGGGGAGTGGTTAAGATTAGGCATTGGTAGAAATAGGGCTTAGTGTGTGAAGTGAGTTAGGTTTAGTGGTTGGATAGTGTACTGGCTAAGTGCAATGCCTTTGACATGGGAGACCTGGTCCTTAAGTGGATCAGTACCTATTCAGTAATGAGTTCAAGGCAAGACTCTCTAACACTTCTGGATGGCTTCTTGAGCGTACCCTTAGTTAGTGGCTGCAGCTCTTGAGCGCTTTGAGTCTGACAGGAGAAAAGCGCTATACAAATGTTCAGCAGATTATTTAGCTGTAGTAAAATCTTGGTATCTATTATCGATATTTTACTATTGTTATTAGCACTGCAGAAGTAGCATATCAGTAAAATTACTGATATTCTACTATTAGCTATTTCTGAGCACCCAAATTTCCAGCCACTTTTTTTTTCAGTACGCCTTTTTTCATCTGTATACTTATGCGTTCTCTTCTTTAACAGTTCAGGACCACAGGCTTACACCCTCCCCCCCCCCTCCCCCAGTGATCAGGCTATTTTTTTACAATTTAGTGCTCTGCAGCTTTAATAGCTCGCTGCAGGGCCATAGAACACAGCACACAAACCAATCCCCCCTCTTTTTGACCCACCAACAGAGCTTTCTGTTGGTGGGCTCTGATCATTGCTGGGGTGTGTACTTATTTTTTATTTATTATTCGGGCTGCCACCTTCCCGACGCCTCTCAGCGTTAGGCGGTCGGGAAGGGGTTAATTGATTGGGGACTGTACGGCTCTGGCCACTTAAGGACCAGAGTCTTTTTGCATGTTTTACTTTGTAATCACTGTGATTGGTTCACAGTGATCACAGCCACAGGGTCGGCTCCTGACTGCAGTACAGAGCTTAGCTGTAGGTGAGGAGGACGTGCAATTGTGTCTCGTGTGAGTGAGTCGGTATGGTAAAATCTATACTTCATCAGGCTTCAAGGAAACCTTAAAGAGAACCTGAACTAAAAATAAAAAGTCAAAATAACCATACACAGGTCATATTTACCTCCTGTGTAGTCTCCTTCTCAATCTCTCTATCCTCCTCTGCGTCCCTTTAGTCCACTGTGATCAATGGAATGCTCCGTCCTCCATTTTAAAAATGGTCATTACCCCATTACAGCTTCCTGGTCAACACACTGTTAAACTTTATTATCACCCACTTGAACCATAGGGAAACATGGACATTACCTTGCACATTCAGTTGTAACTGACAGCTGCTTACATATAACTGACAGCATCTGGTACATTTCAGTTCTGACAAAATATTGTCAGAACTGCAAGGGATCACTGTAAGAAGAAAATGGTGAGCTTCTGAGAGGAACTGACAGTGAGGTAAGTATGTAATATTCATTTGCAGCTACATCATGTGTTTAAATAAATTTAAATAATTTTACTCGCTTCAGGTTCCCTTTCAGTGACATGTGACATGATGAGATGAACGTGTGTATGTACAGTGGCAAGCACACAAATAAATATGCTGTGATCAGTTATGTTCGAAAATGTTAATATTCTTTTTGCATAAATTATGTTAAATTCAATTTTGACATTTCGTGTTTTCACCGTAAAATCAATTTGTGTGTTTTCGCGATAAACACGAAAATGTACGAATTTTTTTTATGAAAACAAAAATAGCATTTTCAATGTAAAAATAACTTTGGCTAAAATTCGCAATGTGTCACTGATCATATCACTTATGTGTATAGAACAACCAACCAATCCTTACTATGTCTACCCATATAGGTCTATCAAGAGACGATATGATCCATATTTCCACAGGATTCAATAGTAAAAATACTGATAATAATACTAATAGCAATAAAAGATAATAATTATAATAATAATAATACCGGTAGAAGTGATACTGTCATTATATTAATATCAGTAATTAATTTAATATCCCTAAATAGAAATCCTGTGTAAGGAGTAATATGAAAGGTCATCTAGGATGGTACACATCATATACATAAAAAGATTACACTGAACCACTGGTGGCTAGAGATGTGGCGAACCTCCGATTTTCGGTTCGCGAACCCGGTTCGCGAACCTTCGCGGAAGGTTCGGTTCGCGGAAAAGTTTGCAAACCGCAATAGACTTCAATGGGGATGCGAACATTGAAAAAAAGAAAAAATTATGCTGGCCACAAAAGCTGGCCACAAAATTGATGGAAAAGATGTTTCAAGGGGTCTAACACCTGGAGGGGGACATGGCGGAGTGGGATATATGGCCAAAGTCCCGGGGGAAAAATCTGGATGTGACGCAAAGCAGCGTTTTAAGGGCAGAAATCACATTGAATGCTAAATTGCAGGCCTAAAGTGCTTTAAAACATCTTGCATGTGTATACATCAATCAGGGAGTGTAATTAGAGTTCTGCTTCACAACAAACTCACTGTGTAACACACCGCAAACAGCTGTTTGCGTAGTGACAGCCATGCTGGACTGGTGCGCACCGTGGCGAGAGTGTAGGCCGTGGCGGTTTTAAAGCCCATATGGTCGCCGGGCTGTGGTAGCTCAATGATAGAACAACAGTGACTGTCCAGCTGATCAAATTTGGTCTGACCACAATGAAGCAACGACCTTATTATCTTCTTGTATGTAGGTAGGCATAGGTAGGAGTCCCAGTATAGGTAGGTAGGCATAGGTAGGAGTCCCAGTATAGGTAGGTAGGCATAGGTAGGTCCCCTAGTATAGGTAGGTAGGTAGGTGTCCCCGTATAGGTAAGTAGGTGCCCCAGTAGTTAGGTAGGCATAGGTAGGAGTCCCAGTATAGGTAGGTAGGCATAGGTAGGAGTCCCAGTATAGGTAGGTAGGCACCTCAGTAGTTAGCTAGGCATAGGTAGGAGACCCAGTATAGGTAGGTAGGCATAGGTAGGAGTCCCAGTATAGGTAGGTAGGCACCTCAGTAGTTAGCTAGGCATAGGTAGGAGACCCAATATAGGTAGGTAGGCATAGGTAGGTGCCTCAGTAGTTAGCTAGGCATAGGTAGGAGACCCAGTATAGGTAGGTAGGCATAGGTAGGTCCCCTAGTATAGGTAGGTAGTCCCCGTATAGGTAAGTAGGTGCCCCAGTAGTTAGGTAGGCATAGGTAGGTGTCCCAGTATAGATAGTTAGGCAGAGCCTGGCTGGCACAGTAATAACAGTTACCAAGGTCCAGCTGCAACAGATAGGGCTGTATAATGTCAGTGAGCAACACACACACAAAAAAAAACATCAGGAGAACATTAGCTCTCAAAAGAGCTGTTGAGGGGTGCTATTTTAGCAATAACAATCAGCCAGGAGCAAGCCAAGAGCCTAACTAATCTTTCCCTAGGAGAAAAAATCTGCAGCAGCTCTCCCTAGTCTGTCTATTTGCAGCAGGCACACGAGTGAGAGTCATGGCCAGCGAGCCTGCCTTATATAAGGGGGGGGTGGGGCTCCAGGGCTTAGTGTAGCCTGAATGGCTACAATGTGCCTGCTGACTGTGATGCAGAGGGTCAAAGTTGACCCTTATAGTGCATTATGGGGCGAATCACACTTCCGCAAAAGTTCGCCTGGTGCAGGCGAACGCGAACCACCAAAGTTTGCCTGGAACCGTTCGCCGGTGAACTGTTCGCTACATCTCTACTGGTGGCTAAAAATAACATATTATTGACAACACCCTAGTAAAATCATATAACAACCAGTAACTTAATGCCCCTTTTGAGATAACAACCAACAATCACGTCACATAAATATAGTAATTTCCCCTTTAGAAATAGGAGAATTACTAAATTCAATTAGAAAAAATTCTCTCAACCAGTTAGGGGAACTGTAGTGAGAAGTATATGGAGGCTACCATATTTATTTCCTTTTAAACAATACCAGTTGCCTGGCAGCCCTGCTGATCTATTTGGTTACAGTACTGTGTAAATAACACCAGAAACAAGCATGCAGCTAATCTAGTCAGATCTTACAACAATGTCAGAAACAGCTGATTTACTGCATGCTTGTTCAGGGACTATGGCTAAAAGGATTAGAGGCAGAGGTTCAGTGAGGTAGCCAGGCAACTGGTATTGCTTAAAAGAAAATAAATATGGCAGCCTCCAAATCCCTCTGGTTACAGTTGTCCTTTAACATCAGCATTTTTCCAGCAGGAAGCGCCTATATGAGCAACTCCCTCCATCCGGAAGGTATAAATAGACCCTGGATCAGTGTCACTTCCGGTGAAAAAAAAACCCGGAAGTACAGCATAAAAACGGAAATGGCAAGTGCATGCATACATTCTTAATGAATTTTTCACAAAAAAAGCAAAAATATATTGTCTGCATTTAAAATTTGCAACATATGTAAAAAAATTACAAAAAAAAACCATATGCAGACACTGTAGATTTGCCTTTTTTTGTGTATTTCCATTTTCCCCCCTATTATAAATATTTTCGAATGCAGACATTCTGCAATTATTTCCGCCTATCCTTTCAAATTTTTGCGAAGATCCCATTCATTCCCAGCCACTTTCTAGTTCTGGTACAGAGTGGTGTCAGTTGGTGAGGTAATTTTGTATGCACCTTGCAATCACATCATCTTTTTAGGCCCCGTTCACACTTGCGTTTTGGCTTGCAAACGGACCGGATCCGGATCGTATCAGGACCTGATCCGGATTGGAACCGTATGGTTCAGATCCGGATCCGATCTGGATCCGGTCCGTTTGCATCAGGACTGCTTCAGGCTGCCATCCGGATCCGTGGGAAAAACAAAACAAAACAACAAAATACCTTAAAATTTGTTGGGGTCTGCAGAAGGTGCACCTGGTGCACCTGTAGAATCAGGTCCTCCGCTGTAGGCCTCACCTCCACCTCCGACATACTGCCAAAACAGCTCCAGCATGTGTGTCACTGCTGCTCCACTCCAGATATGCTGGGCACATGTGTCACCATCCGAAATGGCCGCTATGATACGCATAGGAAGTGGGGTAGAACGTCTGGTGTTGTCTCCAGTGTGTTCTGTGCTTCTGTTCCCATTGGTTTTTTATATCCGGATGGTGCAGTTAGGCTCCGGTCTGGGTGCGTGGGCCGGATGAGCCGGACCAAAAAATAGCGCATGTTGGAAAAGTGTCCGGATCCGGTCCGGCTCCGTACTGTACGGAACGTACGCATGTGAACGTCCGCATAGCCTTTGCATTGCTATGCGGAACGGACGTTCCATTTGTACAGTATACGGTCCGGATCCGATCAGGCGGATCCGGAGAGGGAACGCTAATGTGAACCGGGCCTTAGTGTTCTGTTTCGATTCCCGCTTTATGTGTGAGGCACACTCCAGAAGACCCAGTCTGTTTATCAATATGACTCCACCCTGATTCAGAAATCATTGATGCATACAATTGTATGGTGATTAAAACACCTAGGCTAAGTTCACAGTGGGACGTTAAAGTCGCACGTTAAAACAGCATTTAACGCAGAATAACTCGCTGCAATGAAAAATCAATGCCCCATTCACAGTGCACACGTTGCGTTAGTGACTAACGCTGCACGTTAAGTAAAAGTACTGCATGCAGTGCGTTATACACTTTATTAGCTGCGTAGGACTGTTTGCACATGCTCAGTAATGACTAGGAAGCATACTTTTCATTGCCTGTATTTTTTACTGTATCTGCTGTATGCGACGGTAACGCTGCATTGCCACTTTTTGGGTGCGTTGCGTTGTAAGCTTGCGGTGCGACTTTAACGTGGCATCAAAACGCAACGTCCCACTGTGAATCTAGCCTTACATTATTTTACAAGATACACAAGGGAGAAATAAACTAATAGGAAACAAGAGGTGAGAAAATACATTAAGTTTAAATCCAGGATTGTCAGTGAGCTATATTAAGAAAGGAGTCCAGATTAAGGCTGAAAGTGGAATTATTAGATTGTATGCAAGTCTCAAAAAGTGTGAGATAAGGGTGTGCTTGAAGGCTGAAAGAATTGGAGTGAGACAGGTGTGCTTTGGAAGTATATTCCATAAGAGTGGAGAAGCTCAAGAAAAGTCCTGTAGAGGTGTATGAGAGGAGGTGATTTTAAGAAGGTTAGCAGAAGGTCATATGCAGAGCGGAATTTGGGGTTGGGTTAGTACTTGGAGACTAGTGAGGAGATATATGGGGGAAAATTGTGGAGAGCTTTGTAGGTTAGTGTTAAAAAAGTAAAGTGAATCCTCTGGTTAATGGGCAGTCAATGATGAGAGCTTTGCAAAGAGTAGCAACAGATGAAGTGCAAGAAGAGAGGTCATGTCACTAACTGTCCCACAGAGGAGCCCACAATCCCTGCCATAGTTAGTCATTTTGTTATGTTCCTATTGCTGTCTAAGGTTTTATGGGGGAGCCAATTAACCTATCTGTATGTTTAGGGATGTGGGAAACAAGACAAATAACATTTATCGTATGCTTTTCTCTTGGCAGACTCATAGAGCCAGAGCTGCAGCTACTAGGGAGCACTCTGTAGGCAGAAGCAGTGTTAGGTAGTCTAAGCCAAGCACTCCTTACTGAATAGGTGCTGGCTTACTGAACAGGAGGAGCCGAGAGCAGAGATGGTTTAACCATTTATGCTGCGTGGATGTGAGCTTCACGTCCACAGCGTCAGCTGTTAAAGCCGCAGGGACGCACTAGTCATGTCCCTGAAGCTTAGGGGGTTTGCAGGCGATCGTGGGGGCAGATGCCCGTGATTGTGCTGTTACCGGGAGCAGGGGGAGATTGGCTGCAGGGGACAAAAGTCCCCTGTGCCAATCCGTACATTACCACCGAGAATGAACACTGTTTTTGTTCAAAAACGGTGTTTATTCTTACATAGAGCTGCCGCGCTATCTCCCGCCGCTGATTTCCACTGGTTTCTGCCACCTAATCGTTAAATTTATGATTGGGAACAATGTTCCCATTCATTAATATCCACAACAGCACAACAAGGCGCCAGGTGTAATCCGGACGGACTGCTGTTGTGTACTCCTGTCACATTTTGCCTGATGAAGCGGGTATGAACCCGCGAAACGCGTTGGATTTAACCCTGGAGTGTACCAATAAATGCCCTTATTTTGAATACACAGCTTGTTGTGTCTGCTTATAGGAGGTAAGCCTACCACTGCCTCCCAAGCTATTTTAAATATTTTAATATCTGTTTTTATTCTTTTGGCGCCTTTGTTTTGTCTTACAATATTCCATAGTAGGTCAATTTTCTTGTATTTTTCCTCTCATATACAGAATTATCCCTCCTACATATGCAGCAACCCCCTCATCAATTTATAGCAATCCCTCTTCATATGACTCTCTCTATATACAGTATAGTAGCTTTCTAAATTTAAAGAGGAACTCCAGTGAAAATAATGTAATAAAAAAAGTGCTTCATTTTTACAATAATTATGTATAAATGGTTTAGTCAGTGTTTGCTCATTGTAAAATCTTTCCTCTCCCCGATTTACATTCTGACATTTATTACATGGTGACATTTTTACTGTGGGCAGGTTATTTAGCTGCTGCTAGCTGTTTAGGCTGTTGGAGACAGCTGTAAACAGCTAATTCCTGTCTGTGAACCTTGTTACATTGTCGCAAACTGTCAAAAGTACAGCGGTCCTCAGAGCTTCTTGTGGGAGGGGTTTCACCTCAATATCAGTCATACAGCGCCTCCTGATGGTCTGTTTGTGAAAAGCAATACATTTCTAATGTAAAAGGGGGTATCAGCTACTGATTGGGATAAAGTTAAATTCTTGGTTGGAGTTCCTCTTTAAACAATTTTACATACAGACACCATTTGCAGCAGCCTCTAATCCATACATGTCAAACTCTGATCTGTGGGCCAAATATGGCCAGTAGTGTCATAAAATTTGGCCCACAAGTGGTTTTTCCCACTTTGCATTACGTTTGGCCTGCGAGCACCTGGTTGCTAAGCCTATATGGCTAAACACTGAAATTATGAAGCCAGATTGTGAAGGGAGGGGGACTACTACACACAAGGGAACTGTATAGGGTAGGGAGGGGGTCACTAGACACCAGGGCACTGTATAGGGGAAGGAGGGGGCCACTGAACACCAGGGCACTGTATAGGGTAGGGAGGAGGCTACTAAGCACCAGGGAACTATATAGGGGGAGGGAGGGGGCACTAAACACCTGGGGAATAGTATAGTGGAGGAAGGGGCACTAGACACCAGGGAACTGTATAGGGGAGGGAGGGGCACTAGACACCAGGGAACTGTATAGGGGAGGGAGGGGCACTAGACATCAGGGAACTGTATAGGGGAGGGAGGGGCACTAGACACCAGGGATCTGTATAGGGGAGGGAGGGGGTCACTAGACACCAGGGAACTATATAGGGGGAGGGAGGGGGCACTAGACACCTGGGGAATAGTATAGGGGAGGGAGGGGGTCACTAGACCCCAGGGAACTGTATGTACTCTACATGTATGTTTGTACCACCTGTATCTCATGTCCCAGCTGTATATGAATTGATTTGTTGTAACAAACTGTTTTCTAATTGAGTTTTATTAATTGCCTGTACATATTGCTTATGTTCATCAAATGTTATTACAATAGCTCACAAATAAATGACGCTGGTCATACTGTGATCAGGCAGTTTCAAGATTGCACTACTAGAGTACTCTATGGTTTAATGTTTAGCATGTGAAGGCCGGTACTGAGTGACGATAAGCGCTTTAATTTGGCATGTGCATACCAGCAGGTCACCTGATGAAGGCATAAAGATGCAGAAAACTTAGTGAGACCACTAGCACTCCAACAGTGATCCAGCATCCCTGGCCACCAGAAGCCGGCAACCAAAGGCCACGGCACTGGGCGGACAAACAGTGCAGGACATCATCGCCATTACGGCGCATTGATAAGCGAATTGTCTTGGGATATCTTGTAAGTGTTTTTTAATCTTCTTTACAAATTGTGCTTAAAAGTTATTGCCCCTTTGGAGCGTTCCTCTGTTTTATTAGTCCTTTATTCAAGTGGAGCAGCTCTTTCTCTCATTCCTTTTGGGAATCCAACTCCCTAAGTTCAGCAGCAACCACTTCTATGTGCAGCCCCATAAGTGCAGCCTTCCTATTCTATTTAAGTCCTCTTCTTTCTACACCCCTATCCCCTATATGCATCAGTCCTCATAGGATGTAGGTTAACCACTTGAGGACCGCAGGCTTTACCCCCCTTAACCTTCTGCCGCCCGCGTCACGCCAGTAGGCGTGGCCGCGACGGCATCCCCTGGACCGCCTAACGCCAAGTGGCGTAAAGTCCTGGGGCTCTGTTTTGCATGAGATTGTGCGCATGGTGCGCGCGCATCTCATGCTCGGAGGGCGGAGCTCCGCCCCGCCTTCAGTCTCCGAGCGGCTATTGCCGCTCGGGAGACTGTTAGACGGCGATCACGCCGTCTATTTACTAGGTGCAGCGCTGCGATGAGCAGCGCTGCACTGGGGACAGCCGTGTGACACAGCTGTCCCCATGGGGGACAAGAGAGCGATCGGCTCTCATAGGCAGAAGCTTATGAGAGCCGATCGCCATAATTGGCCGGCTGTGGGGAGGGAGGGAGGGAGGGAGGGAGGGAAGGGTCTTAAAGAAACAGGGGTTTTTAAACTAAAAAGACAAACAATAATATTTATTTAAAAAAAAATAAACATGGGGGGAGCGATCAGACCCCACCAACAGAGAGCTCTGTTGGTGGGGAGAAAAGGGGGGGGGGGATCACTTGTGTGCTGAGTTGTGCGGCCCTGCAGCTTGGCCTTAAAGCTGCAGTGGCCAATTTTGCTAAAAATGGCCTGGTCACTAGGGGGGTTTAGCCCTGCAGTCCTCAAGTGGTTAAGGACCAGACCCTTTTTTTCCATTCAGACCACTGCAGCTTTCATGGTTTATTGCTCGGTCATACAACCTACCACCTAAATGAATTTTGGCTCCTTTTCTTGTCACTAATACAGCTTTCTTTTGGTGCTATTTGATTGCTGCTGTGATTTTTACTTTTTATTATATTCATCAAAAAAGACATGAATTTTGTCAAAAAAATGATTTTTTTAACTTTCTGTGCTGACATTTTTCAATTAAAGTAAAATTTCTGTATACATGCAGCACAAAAAATGTGGACAAACATGTTTTTGATTAAAAAAACCCATTCAGCCTATATTTATTGGTTTGGGTAAAAGTTATAGCGTTTACAAACTATGGTGCAAAAAGTGAATTTTCCCATTTTGAAGCATCTCTGACTTTTCTGACCACCTGTCATGTTTCATGAGGGGCTAGAATTCCAGGATAGTATAAATACCCCCCAAATGACCCTATTTTGGAAAGAAGACATCCCAAAGTATTCATTGAGAGGCATAGTGAGTTCATAGAAGATATTATTTTTTGTCACAAGTAAGCGGAAAATGACAGTTTGTGACAAGAGAAAAAAAAAAGTTTCCATTTCTGCTAACTTGTGACAAAAAAAAAAATGAAATCTGCCACGGACTCACCATGCCCCTCTCTGAATATCTTGAAGTGTCTACTTTCCAAAATGGGGTCATTTGTGGGATGTGTTTACTGTCCTCGCATTTTGAGGACAGTAATTTGTAAGCACCACTGTAAAGCCTAAAGGTGCTCATTGGACTTTGGGCACCTTAGCGCAGTTAGGCTGCAAAAAAGTGCCACACATGTGGTATTGCCGTACTCAGGAGAAGTAGTATAATGTGTTTTGGGGTGTATTTGTACACATATCCATGCTGGGTGGGAGAAATATCTCTGTAAATGACAATCTTTTGATTTTTGTTTACACACAATTGTCCATTTACAGAGATATTCTCCAACCCAGGATGGGTATGTGTAAAAATAAACCACACAATACATTATACTACTTCTCCCGAGTACGGCAATACCACATGTGTGGATTTCAAGGGTCATTTTGCGGCATTTGGTTTCCAGACTACTCCTCACGGTTTAGGGCCCCTAAAATGCCAGGGCAGTATAGGAACCCCACAAATGACCCCATTTTAGAAAGAAGACACCCCAAGGTATTCTGTTAGGAGTACGGTTAGTTCATAGAAGATTTTATTTTTTGTCACAAGTTAGCGGAAAGTGACAATCAATTTCCGCTAACTTGTGACAAAAAATAAAATCTTCTATGAACTCACCATACTCCTAACAGAGTACCTTGGTATGTCTTCTTTCTAAAATGGGGTCATTTGTGGGGTTCCTATACTGCCCTGGCATTTTAGGGGCCCTAAACCGTTAGAAGTAGACTGGAAACCAAATGCCGCAAAATGACCCCTAAAATCCTAAAGGTACTCATTGGATTTTAAGCCCCTTAGCGCAGTTAGGGTGCAAAAAAGTGCCACACATGTGGTATCGTCGTACTCGGGAGAAGTAGTACAATGTGTTTTGGGGTGTATTTTTACACATACCCATGCTGGGTGGGAGAAATATCTCTGTAAATGGACAATTATATGTAAAAAAATCAAAAGATTGTCATTTACAGAGGTATTTCTCCCACCCAGCATGGGTATATGTAAAAATACACCTCAAAATACATTATACCACTTCTCCTGAGTACGGCGATACCACATGTGTGGCATTTTTTTTGCACCCTAACTG
This sequence comes from Hyperolius riggenbachi, assembly GCF_040937935.1. Lineage (NCBI taxonomy): Eukaryota > Metazoa > Chordata > Amphibia > Anura > Hyperoliidae > Hyperolius > Hyperolius riggenbachi. The sequence goes on from NC_090652.1 coordinate 41,777,680, forward strand.
CGCTAATGGGCCAATGAGTACCTTTAGGCTTTACAGGGGTGCTCAAAATTTAGCACCACCCCCCACTTGCCAGTACAGTTAACAAACCCCCAAAATGACCCCATATTGGAAAGAATACACAACAAGGTATTCCATGAGGGGAATGGTGAGGTCATTGAAAATTTTATTTTTTGTCACAAGTTAACGGAAAAAAAAAAAATTCTGCTAACTTGTGACAAAAACTAACATCTTCTATGAACTCACCATGCACCTCACAGAATACTTTAGGGCGTCCTCTTTCCAAAATGGGGTCATTTGTGAAGTCTGGCCTGGCATTTTAGGGTCTCTGCAATCATTACATGTATGGCCAGTATTAGGAGTTTCTGCTATACTCCTTATATTGGGTATACAAGTAATGCACTCTGGGCTGAAAGGAAAAATGAACGGCAAACATACCTTGCTCCACATCAATGGCAGATCTTCCTCCACATCAATGGCAGTGATAACCTCAGGAGAGAGACACCCCGTGCCACCCTGCACTCAGGGTGAGCCACCAACTTATGTGACTGGGCCTCATAACTTTAGTATACAGCATTATGCCTGTAGTATACAGCAATATGCCTGCCAATATAGATGACTCTGTGTGGCATTAAAGAATCATCATAGGCCCAAAGTAAATCACATATAAACCGGGGGGTGTCCACACTCAAGGCAAATTCAAACATGCCGTCTTATATCGCCAACCCAGCACAGATCAGCAATATCAAGTATGGAAACCGATCCTTCTTCCGACTTTTATGCTTACCTGTTTGTTTGGTTTTCAAGCTTACCTCTCCTCCCCCTGGGACAATGTGCGAAATACCACTGAGTGTGTGCCTACTCCTGTGTCTGGAGTTCCCTAGGTTCTAATAGTGTACCTGCTCGTGGTACCTCTCAAAACACTCCCCTAGGCATAGGCCAGGCTGGTCAGGACATTTGGGACAATAAAAACCAGTGTCAGTCCTTCTCCTAGCACTGCTGCAGACATGACAACGTTTTCTTCGGATGCGTTGACCTGGGGTACTCGGAAGCTGATAGACGTAATGCCTTCCATGCAGTAGGCTAGTTGCATTGGGGGGGGGGGGGGGGCTGGCACTCCCAGCCTTACTGTAGAGAACAAAGCTGTTGTAAACTGCCAATTGAATCAGATAAAAAGACACTTTCTTATACCAGCGTCTTGTTTTCCAGGAAATTAAATAGGGCGCTAACCTCTGGTCATTGAAGTCCACCCCTCCCATGTTGACATTATATTTGTGGACGACAAGGGGCTTTTCAATGACCTCAGTTGCCCTTTGAATTTGGACTGTCGTGTCTGTGTGAATGGTGGACAGAAAGTAAACGTCCCTCTTGTCCCTCCATTTCACCGCGAGCAGGTCGTCATTACGCAAGGCGGCCCTCTGCCGCCGTTCAAGTCTGGTGGTAACGAGCCGTTGGGGGAAGCCCTGGCGACTAGGCCGCGCAGTGCCACAGCATCGGATTCCTTCTAACTTTAAGTGCTGATAGAGGGCCACACTTGTGTAATAGTTGTCCACATAAAGGTGGTACCCCTTCTGGAACAAGGGTGACACCAAGTCCCACACAACCTTTCCACTGCTCCCCAGGTAGTCAGGGCATCTGACCTGGATACAGGAGGTCCAGAATGATCTGTTCCTGAAATTGAAGGAAAGATCCAGTTCTCCCAGCCTTACTGTAGAGAATAAAGCTGTTGTAAACTGCCAATTGAATCAGATAAAAAGACACTTTCTTATACCAGCGTCTTGTTTTCCAGGAAATTAAATAGGGCGCTAACCTCTGGTCATTGAAGTCCACCCCTCCCATGTTGACATTATATTTGTGGACGACAAGGGGCTTTTTAATGACCTCAGTTGCAGTGCTGGGCGTAATGGAAAAAGGTACGCTTACGGATCATTAGGCGTAATTTTACACTATTACGCATTACGGAATTACGCTTACGGCATAGACATTCAATTTCGGTACATGTCTGTAATTACGCATAGCCCTTACGCAATTACGCGTAAGAATACCGTAATTCGGGTTATTACGTTACAGTCTTACGCGTAAAATCCTATTAGCAATTAATGCGTAAGGTCATGCTGCCAAGCGGAAAAGTTGACGCATGGATCAATGTTAGGTAGCCGCCGAATTTAAGGGTTAATAGCAAAGCCCCCTTAAGTGCTAAGAGCCTCACATTTGGAGAAAATATTAAGGAGATCAGAAGGAATAAGAGGAAAACATTTTTTTTTCAAAAAGACCTTATAGTTTTTGAGAAAATCGATGTTAAAGTTTCAAAGGAAAAATATATACATTTAAAAACCCGCCGACTTTAACGGTTAATAGCAAAGCCTGCTTAAAATTTAGGAACACCAAATTCACAGGGTATATTAAGGGGATCAGTGGGAATAAGAGGAAAAATTTTTTTTTCAAAAAGACCTTATAGTTTTTGAGAAAATCGATTTTTAAGTTTCAAGGGCAAAAATGTCTTTTAAATGCAGAAAATGTCAGTTTTTTTTGCACAGGTAACAATAGTGTTTTATTTTCATAGATTCCCCCAAGTGGGAAGAGTTTTACTTACTTCGTTCTGAGTGTGGGAAATATTTAAAAAAAAACGACGTGGGGACCCCCTCCCAGACCTCTTTAACCCCTTGTCCCCCATGCAGACTGGGATAGCCAGAATGCGGAGCACCGGCCGCGTGGGGCTCCGCACTCTGACTATACCAGCCCACATGGTCCATGGATTGGGGGGTCTCGGAAGGGGAGGGGCAGCCAAGCTTTCCCCTCCCCCTCCGAGCCCTTGTCCAATCCAAGGACAAGGGGCTCTTCTCCACCTCCGATGGGCGGTGGAGGTGGAGGCCGCGATTTCCTGGGTGGGGGGGGGGTTCATGGTGGCATCTGGGAGTCCCCTTTAAAAAGGGGTCCCCCAAATGCCCACCCCCCCTCCCAGGAGAAATGAGTATAGAGGTACTTGTACCCCTTACCCATTTCCTTTAAGAGTTAAAAGTAAATAAACACAAAAACACATAGAAAAAGTATTTTAATTGAACAAAAAACATAACCACGAAAAAAGTCCTTTAATATTCTTAATTAACCATTAATACTTACCTGTCCCTTTAAAAGCCAGTTCCCACGCAATATCCTCGGAAATATACTAATCAGTTACAATGTAACAAAGTTGTTACAATGTAACAACTTTGTTACTTTGTAACACCACCGCACCCGACATCACTCGCCGCTCACCCGCCGGCCGCCGCATACACGCTAAGTCCCCGCCGGCTCCCGCCGTCCACTCCGCCCACACCTGTCACCCATATACATGCTGGCACCCATGGGTTACAATGTAACAATGTGGCGGGAAGTGGGGTCTCAGAGGCAATCAAACAATCACGAGACAATCGAAGCAGATCACGGGACAATCAAATACAAATGCAGCACAATCGAATACAATTGCAGCACAATCGAATACAATCACAGCACAGTCAAATACAATGCACTCGGAAGGTGATTAGGGGGGGGGGTCTGAGGGTGATTTGAGGGGGTGGGGGGTTGATCAGGAGCCCGCACGGGGCAGACTGAGTCCTGATCTGATGAGAGGCAGACACAGAGGGTTACTGATCTAAGATCAGTTAGTGATTGCTGGGGAGGACAGATGTAAACAATGCGCAGGGGATGTAATTAGGAGGGGGGTCTGAGGGCAATCGAGGGTCTGGACAGGTGATCGGTTGCCCCCGCGGGGCAGTTAGGGTCTGATCTGATGGGTGGGGGTGCTGAGGGGTGATGGACAGGTGATAGACAGGTGATCGGAGGGGGATCAGGGGGTAAGCTTGCTGTATACAGATGTATACAGTATACAGGGGGGTAGTCTGGGATGGGGTCTGGGGGTGATCTAAGGGTGGGGGGTGGATCAGGGGTGATTAGGAGGCAGTTAGGGACCTAATCTAGGGGATAGCGTCGATAGTTAGTGACAGTTGGGGGGACGGGGTTTTAGAGGGGTGCAAGGGTGCTGGCAGGGGTCTGCTGGGGTGATCAGGGGGGGTGGGAGATCAGGGGGGCTGTTTGAAAAAAAAAATGTGTGGTGTATACTCACTAGTGCTTCCTCCTCGCTGGTGGTCTCTGGAACAATGAGACCATGAGGCGAGGAGGAAGCGTGTATAAGGCACTTTGTTTACCTAACAAAGTGCCTTATACACTTTGATTTGCTGAATTTGTGTATTCCTCCGCCCGCCGGCGCTGCTAATTGGCCGGCGGGCTAGAGGCTAAATCACCGGCCATCGATCCCCGGCGGAGGATCGCGTCACGGATGACGCGATCGCTCCGCCCATGCCCCTAAAAGGACCGCCGCCTCTGTGCGTATGGCGGTCCTTGCGGCTTACACTTTCTGACCGCCCCTGTGCAGTGGGCGGTCGTTAAGTGGTTAAGTAGTCTTTACATAAATTCTTTCCAAGTGTTAGAACAGATTAAATCAGCAGCATTAAAGCAATGGACTTGTTATAGTACGTGTTATAACTCTATGTTCTGCACCCTCATGTATTGCTTTGATCTTTTTGATTTGTAGATTAATTTTTGATATAATTATCATCTATTGCGTTCCGGCGCTTATTATTGGTGGATGGACAGAATAAATATGCATATATGCAAATTAACTTAGAACACACAGTCTTCCATCAGGTCCATTTGTGAGCTTTAAAGGGAGATCGTTTTAGATGAAATATGTGCAGTGTGTTTCTATGACGATTTGAGAAAGGACTTCTGGTCCGAAATTCCGTGTGTCTTCACACAAACATGGGACATGCTGATTCACTGATTTTGATGATTGTCCATTTTTAAAGAGCTATAAATAAAGAAGATTTTAGATGGTGCAAATCTTGTGGAACTTATGTAGTTTCCCTGTGACTCCAGGGGTGATCGCAGCATGTCATAATTTATCTGTGCACCAACCTCTGGTGATTGATTAAAATGATGGAAAAGCATCTGGCAGAACAAATCTCAGCTAGCCCCAAACATCTCATTACACTAAGGCCACATACACACATCAGACCATAGTCTTTTGAAAATGAAAGATCACAGACCAATCTTACCACCCTTCATGTAGTATGAGAGCCATACTCTACACAGTCTATTCTATGGAGCTGCACTCCCCATCAGACAGAAATCTTTGCAAGATGCTGCACACACAGATGCTGTACACATGCAACAGATCTGTTTCTGCAAAAGATCCATTCCTGCAAAATCAGAATCAGAATCAGAATCAATTTATTTTCGCCAAGTAAGTTTGCACCTACAAGGAATTTGTCTTGGCAGTTGCTTAACAAACACAAACAAAAACAATAGAAGGACAGACAGTGTGAATATTACAAGTTAAGGACGTTATAAGTATAGTGGCAGTAAGCAATGTGAGAATTGTTCATGTTTAGTTCTGTGCTGATTACTTTCAGTCCTAGCAGCTCTAGCGTGGTTCAGCATTAAGTATGGCTACCGCTTGAGGAAAAAAAATGTTCCTGTGTCTAGAGGTTTTGGTAGCGATTGACCGGAATCTTACTCCTGAAGGCATGCGCTGGAAGATGGAGTGAGCTGGGTGAGAGGGGTCAGAGGCAATTTTGGTTGCTCTCTTTCTGCACCTGCTAGTGTAAAGATCCTGCAGGGAAGGTTAGCTACAGCCAGTTATCCTTTCCGCTGATCGGATGATGCGCTGCAGCCTCCCCTTTTCTAATGCTGAGCAGGAGCCGGACCATACAGTCATAGATGTTATGGTGGATTCGATGATTGCAGTGTAGAACTGCACCATTAGATTTTGAGGTAGGCCAAACTTTTTCAGCTGCCGTAGATGGTATACATTCTCTGCTGTGCTTTCTTGACAATAGTGGCAGTGTTGTTGTCCCATTTTAAGTCGTTTGAGATCGTGGACCCAAGAAACTTGAATGACTCTACTTGGGTTATTGTGGATCCATTTATGGTTAAGGGGAGGTGCTGGGGGGGAGATCTCCTAAAGTCTATTATCATCTCTATGGTTTTGAGAGCATTTAGTTCCAAGTTGTTGCTGCTGCACCAGGAGGAAATCTGTCCCACCACATGCCTGTATGCAGACTCATCCCCGTTTTGAATGAGACCAACAACTGTTGTGTTGTCTGCAAACTTCAGAACCTTAACAGATGGATCTGTGGAGGTGCAGTCATTGGTGTAAAGTAAGTACAGCAGTGGGGAAAGCACACAGCCCTGGGGTGCACCAGTACTGACTGTCAGAGAGCTTGATGTGAGTTTACCAAGTCTAACACGCTGTCTTCTGTCGGTTAAGAAGTCGGTTATCCATTTGCAGAAGGATTCAGGTATGTGTAGCTGGGAGAGCTTGCTGTGCAGCAGTGATGGAATTATGGTATTAAATGCAGAGCTGAAATTCATAGCCTATGATATCTGCAGATCATCATACACACCTTGTTTAACAGACATTCATCTGTAGATCAGATCCACCAGGATGGATTTTTAAACCTGCAGATGTTTGTCTGATCTGCAGATGAATGTCTGTTAAACAAGGTGTGTATGAGGATCTGCAGATCTCATAGACTATGAATGCAATTTGCAGGAACGGATCTTTGGCAGGAACAGATCTTTTGCAGATACTGATCTTTTGTGTCTGTACAGCATCTGTGTGTGCAGCATCTTGCAAATATTTTTTTCTGATGGGGAGTTCAGCTCCATAGAAAAGACTGTGAAGGTATGGCTCTCATACTACATGAAGGGTGGTAAGATTGGTCTGTGATCTTTCATTTTCCAAAGACTATAGTCTGATGTGTGTATGAGCCTTAAGAGCAAGCTGAGAATTTTGACTGGTAGAGTATTGTACTGTGTAAGCCATCAGTAAAAGCAAGTTTTGAATCAGAATGATACCATTTATTGGCTAACTTAAAATAATGAGGCCACATACACACATCAGACCATAGTCTTTTGAAAATGAAAGATCACAGACCAATTTTACCCCCTTCCATGTAGTATGAGAGCCATACCTTCACAGTCTATTCTATGGAGCTGAACTCCCCATCAGACAGAAATATTTGCAAGACGCTGCACACAAAGATGCTGTACACATGCAACAGATCAGTATCTGCAAAAGATCTGTTCCTGCAAAAGATCCGTTCCTGCAAATTGCATTCATAGTCTATGATATCTGCAGATCATCATACACACCTTGTTTAACTGACATTCATCTGCAGATCAGATCCACCAGGATGGATTTTCAGATCTGCAGATGATTGTCTGATCTGCAGATGAATGTCAGTTAAACAAGGTGTGTATGAGGATCTGCAGATATCATAGACTATGAATGCATTTTGCAGGAACGGATCTTTTGCAGATACTGATCTGTTGCGTGTGTACAGCATCTGTGTGTGCAGCATCTTGCAAAGATTTTTTTATGATGGGGAGTTCAGCTCCATAGAAAAGACTGTGAAAGTATGGCTCTCATACGTATCTCCAGGTGGTGCAAGGACAACCAGCTTGTACTCAACACGGCAAAGACAGTTGAGCTGATAGTGGATTTCAGAAGGCGCCCCCACACACTCGACCCAGTCTCCATTGAAGGTACCGACGTCTCCAGGGTGTCGAGTGTCCGCTTTCTAGGTGCCACCATCACCAATGACTTGAAGTGGGCTGAGAACACCACCAAGGTTCAGAAGAAGGCCCAGCAGAGGCTATTCTTCCTGAGACAGCTGAGGAAATTTGGGATGCCGCGAGAACTGATGACAGCTTTTTACACTGCCACCATTGAGTCTATACTTTGCTCCTCCATAGTCGAATGGTATGCAGGCGCCACTGCGAGTGACAGACTCAAGCTCCAGAGAGTAATAAATACTGCAGAGAGAATCATTGGGACATCCCTTCCACCTCTGGACCTCCTACACACCTTTAGACTGTGGTCGAGAGCAAATAAAATACGGAACGACCACCGGCGTACCTACCGGGGATGCGACCCCCACAGCCGCAGGGGGGCCCGGGGCTGCTCTGGGGCCCGCTCACTGTGCGTGGGGGGGAGCGCTGCTCTGGACCCCTCAGCAAGGTGCTCAACTGGCCGCAGCGTCTAATAGACGCTGCGCCAGTTCATTCCCCGCAGCCCCGCTCCAACAGCCTGCATAGTCTCCGGCAGGCAGAGCAGGGCTACGGCAAGATGGCCGCCGAAGAAGCTCTACACTGGAGACTATTTGTGTCTCTAGTACAGGGCTTCGGCAGCCATCTTGCCGTAGCCCTGCACTCTGCCTGTCAGCGCGGGAGATGTGCTGCAGGAGGACTCGGGGAGCTGCATGCCAGATGCCGGGAGAGGAGAAGACTTCTGTCAGGTAAGTGAATTGTTTTTTTTTCACAGGTGCATTTTTTTTTCTAGTGTCTGCTGCCTACATTGTGATTTTCAGGTGTCTGCTGCCTACATTGTGATTTTCAGGTGTCTGCTGCACACATTATGATTTTCTGGTGTCTGCTGCCCACATTACGATTTTCAGGTGTCTAATGCCCACATTACGATTTTCTGGTCACTGCTGCCCACATTGCGATTTTCTGGTGACTGCTGCCCACATTACGATTTTCTGGTCACTGCTGCTCACATTGCGATTTTCTGGTGTCTGCTGCCCACATTGCGATTTTCTGGTGTCTGCTGCCCACATTACGATTTTCAGGTGTCTGCTGCCCACATTACGATTTTCAGGTGTCTGCTGCCCACATTACGATTTTCAGGTGTCTGCTGCCCACATTACGATTTTCTGGTCACTGCTGCCCTCATTGCGATTTTCTGGTCACTGCTGCCTACATTGCCATTTTCTGGTGACTGCTGCCCACATGGCGATTTTCTGGTGACTGCTGCCCACATTGCGATTTTCTGGTGAACTCTGCCCACATTACGATTTTCTGGCCCACATTACGATTTTCTGGTGAACACTGCCCACGTTACGATTGTCTGGTAAATGCTGTCCACGTTACGATTTTCTGGTGAACGCTGCCCACATTACGATTTTCTGGCCCACATTACGATTGTCTGGTAAAATGCTGCCCACTTTACAATTAATTTACAGTGAAACGCTGCCCCATTACGATTATTTGGCACCTATGGGGGGGCCCCATTTAAATATTCGCAGGGGGGCCCAGTGATTTCTAGTTACGCCCCTGGGAATGACCCCTCCCACCTCGGCAGTTGCTACTTTGACCGCCTGCCTTTGGGTCGCCGCTACAGATCCATCCCTACCAAGACCTCCAGACATTTAAATACTTTCTTTCCCCAAGCCGTCCGCCTGCTGAACTCGAGCTGCCACCCTCGGGAAACACGATAGTCTCGCACTGCGGCCCAAATCAAGTTGCACCCTTTATCAAGTTATGCATGTTATGTTATTATCAGTTTTTATCTTGCATTCTCTATATCTCTGTCTGTCTATTGTCTAAACGCCCCTTTTACATGTAACTCTAAACTTTTCTATGCCGTGTGTACCACAAAAAATTCCGGGTGCGATGCCTGTCGTACTCGGCGAATAAACTGATTCTGATCCTGATTCTGACATGGAAGGGGGTAAAATTGGTCTGTGATCTTTCATTTTCAAAAGACTATAGTCTGATGTGTGTATGAGCCTTTAGAGTAAGCTGTCAGCTGTACGGCCTTCATCAGACTCAATGATGTATGCTTACAAGCTAATGGAACAGACAAGTATATGCATGCAACATCAAAAGGGGATACATAGATTTTTTTTTTTGCAAGCATAAATACATGTCATTAAGATGTACATGTCATTAAGATCTAGATTGTAAGCCTTTGGGCAAGGTCCTCACTCCTTTTGTGTCCTACCTGATCATGCACCTCTATTACTGTGCACCCATGCTATGCATTTGAGTGAACCTAACTTGCCTAATCTCCATGCTCCCATCCAGTGACTAAGCATTACCTTGTACTCATACTGTGCTGCATGATCTGGTCTTTCTTGTATTCCTGTATTGTCATATTGCTGTTTGTCACCCCTAAATATTGTCTGTAACCTAAATTAATGTCCAGCGCTGCGTAATATGTTGGCGCTTTATAAATACAACAAATAAATAAATAATAAAATAAATAAATAAATAAATAAATAAATAATAAGATGCCTTAAATGAAACAGAACATCTAAATTGGGTAAGAGGTTGTTAGCTGATTTATGATTAATGGATAAGACTCCTTGTTTACTCAATCCTCACATAATTGGGACTCAGGCTGTCACAGAGGCATCATAAATTCAGAGTTCACAAGTTTTAGCTACAAGCAGAGAGGATGTAAAATTTGTGTAGGCTGAGAAAGAGTTATGGCAGTAACCACTTCGCCGCCCCCGTACAGTATATCTATGCCCCTTTAAACTTTACTTACGTGCCTGGGGTGTAGATATAGGTACCCCCACCGTCACCGCCGCTGTCCGTGCTACCGCTCGCCTGTACACACACTACCGCAGTCGTTCACATTGCCGCCCGCTCGCCGGAAGATCACTGAAAGGGAACACAGTTCCCATTCATTGATTCAAATCCCAGTAGTAATGATCGGCATTCTGAATAAAAAGTTTCCCATCCACAGTACACTTCCTGTAAGCATACATAGTACGCTTACAGGACACATTAAAAAAAAAAATTTCTGAGAACATCTTGTGGCCAAATAGTAAAATTAAAAAAATTCATGAAAAGCCCTTTTGTTACATTTAAAACTAACCCCTTCCCACCCACACTCTCCCCAAGGTACCCAAACATTTTTTGTATAATGCAAAAAAAAAAATTGACAATAAAAAAAATTAAATGAAAAGTTACCTTAGAAACTGGACTTTTTTTTTTAATATGTACGGTATGTCAAGAAGGTATATTACTGTTATTTTTTTAATTATGGGCTGGTAAATAGTGATGGACGCAAAACTGAAAAAATGCACTTTTATTTCCAAATAAAATATTGGCGCCAAACATTGTGATAGGGACATCATTTAAATGGTGTAATAACCGGTACAAATGGGCAAATAAATTACGTGGAGCATGCATTATTTAAAAACTATAGTGGCAGAAAACTGAAAAATAATGATTTTTTCAAATTTTTCTTATTTTCTTCTTAAAAAACATTTAGAATTGTACATATTACGTACAATAGTCCCAAGCGTACTGAAATGCCCTAACTAAGAATAACAGATACAAAACAATATCTCTCTGCACTAGAAGGAGAGCCTAATGCACTCCAAAGGATTAACTAAGATAAACTAGACTTGGAGCTCACTGAACTAGAAGGAGAGGCAACGCTCTCCACAAGATTAACTAGACTATATCACAGGAAGAACAAGACATGAAATAACATGAGCCCGGGACCACAGTCAGAGTAAACTGACAGTATGTTGGGCACAGAGTAAACTCAGGAAATTACCTTTATGCACCAGCGACCAATCAGAAGCGGACATGCAAAAAGCCAGAAGAGCAAATGGTAATAGATCAATCTGCATTCACTTAGCTTGCAGACTGGAAGTAGTGTTGGGCGAACATCTAGATGTTCGGGTTCGGGCCGAACAGGCCGAACATGGCCGCGATGTTCGGGTGTTCGACCCGAACTCCGAACATAATGGAATTCAATGGGGACCCGAACTTTTGTGCTTTGTAAAGCCTCCTTACATGCTACATACCCCAAATTTACAGGGTATGTGCACCTTGGGAGTGGGTACAAGAGGAAAAATTTTTTTTAGCAAAAAGAGCTTATAGTTTTTGAGAAAATCGATTTTAAAGTTTCAAAGGGAAAACTGTCTTTTAAATGCGGGAAATGTCTGTTTTCTTTGCACAGGTAACATGCTTTTTGTCGGCATGCAGTCATAAATGTAATACATATAAGAGGTTCCAGGAAAAGGGACCGGTAACGCTAACCCAGCAGCAGCACACGTGATGGAACAGGAGGAGGGTGGCGCAGGAGGAGAAGGCCACGCTTTGAGACACAACAACCCAGGCCTTGCATGAGGACAAAAAGCGTGCGGATAGCATGCTTTGTACCGCCATGCAGTCATAAATGTAATAAAAATAAGAGGTTCCATAAACAGGGACCGGCAACGCTAACCCAGTTTTTGAGAAAATCGATTTTAAAGTTTCAAAGGGAAAACTGTCTTTTAAATGCGGGAAATGTCTGTTTTCTTTGCACAGGTAACATGCTTTTTGTCGGCATGCAGTCATAAATGTAATACATATAAGAGGTTCCAGGAAAAGGGACCAGTAACGCTAACCCAGCAGCAGCACACGTGATGGAACAGGAGGAGGGTGGCGCAGGAGGAGAAGGCCACGCTTTGAGACACAACAACCCAGGCCTTGCATGAGGACAAAAAGCGTGCGGATAGCATGCTTTGTACCGCCATGCAGTCATAAATGTAATAAAAATAAGAGGTTCCATAAACAGGGACCGGCAACGCTAACCCAGTTTTTGAGAAAATCGATTTTAAAGTTTCAAAGGGAAAACTGTCTTTTAAATGCGGGAAATGTCTGTTTTCTTTGCACAGGTAACATGCTTTTTGTCGGCATGCAGTCATAAATGTAATACATATAAGAGGTTCCAGGAAAAGGGACCAGTAACGCTAACCCAGCAGCAGCACACGTGATGGAACAGGAGGAGGGTGGCGCAGGAGGAGAAGGCCACGCTTTGAGACACAACAACCCAGGCCTTGCATGAGGACAAGAAGCGTGCGGATAGCATGCTTTGTACCGCCATGCAGTCATAAATGTAATAAAGATAAGTGGTTCAATAAACAGGGACCACGCGGCAACGCTAACCCAGCAGCAGCAGACGTGATGGAACAGGAGGAGGCGCAGGAGGAGAAGGCCACGCTTTGTGAGACACAACAACCCAGGCCTTGCATGAGGACAAAAAGCGTGCGGATAGCATGCTTTGTACCGCCATGCAGTCATAAATGTAATAAAGATAAGAGGTTCCATAAACAGGGACCGGCAACGCTAACCCAGCAGCAGCAGCAGCAGCAGACGTGATGGAACAGGAGGAGGCGCAGGAGGAGAAGGCCACGCTTTGTGAGACACAACAACCCAGGCCTTGCATGAGGACAAAAAGCGTGCGGATAGCATGCTTTGTACCGCCATGCAGTCATAAATGTAATAAAGATAAGAGGTTCCATAAACAGGGACCGGCAACGCTAACCCAGCAGCAGCAGCAGCAGCAGCACACGTGATGGAACAGGAGGAGGCGCAGGAGGAGAAGGCCACGCTTTGTGAGACACAACAACCCAGGCCTTGCATGAGGACAAAAAGCGTGCGGATAGCATGCTTTGTACCGCCATGCAGTCATAAATGTAATAAAGATAAGTGGTTCAATAAACAGGGACCACGCGGCAACGCTAACCCAGCAGCAGCAGACGTGATGGAACAGGAGGAGGCGCAGGAGGAGAAGGCCACGCTTTGTGAGACACAACAACCCAGGCCTTGCATGAGGACAAAAAGCGTGCGGATAGCATGCTTTGTACCGCCATGCAGTCATAAATGTAATAAAGATAAGAGGTTCCATAAACAGGGACCGGCAACGCTAACCCAGCAGCAGCAGCAGCAGCAGACGTGATGGAACAGGAGGAGGCGCAGGAGGAGAAGGCCACGCTTTGTGAGACACAACAACCCAGGCCTTGCATGAGGACAAAAAGCGTGCGGATAGCATGCTTTGTACCGCCATGCAGTCATAAATGTAATAAAGATAAGAGGTTCCATAAACAGGGACCGGCAACGCTAACCCAGCAGCAGCAGCAGCAGACGTGATGGAACAGGAGGAGGCGCAGGAGGAGAAGGCCACGCTTTGTGAGACACAACAACCCAGGCCTTGCATGAGGACAAAAAGCGTGCGGTTATAGCAGCAATGCTTTTTGCCGCCATGCAGTCATAAATGTAATACAGATGAGAGGTTCAATAAACAGGGACCGGAAACGCTAAACCATCCCAGATGTTCATTGGTCATGTTACTTGGTTGGGGTCCTGGAGTGTTGCGTAGTCGTTTCCAATCCAGGATTGATTCGTTTTAATTTCAGTCAGACGGTCTGCATTTTCTGTGGAGAGGCGGATACGCCGATCTGTGACGATGCCTCCGGCAGCACTGAAACAGCGTTCCGACATAACGCTGGCTGCCGGGCAAGCCAGCACCTCTATTGCGTACATTGCCAGTTCGTGCCAGGTGTCTAGCTTCATGCCCGGTTTCAGGTCCAGCGGTGCCAGCCACAAATCCGTCTGTTCCTTTATTCCCCTCCAAATTTCCTCCCCTGTGTGCTGCTTATCCCCAAGGCAGATCAGCTTCAGCAACGCTTGCTGACGCATGCCAACAGCTGTGCTGCACTGCTTCCACGATCCTACTGCTGCTGGTGCTGGGTTAGCGTTTCCGGATGAGGTACAGCTTTGAGATGCGTTGGAGGAGAAGGAGTCAGAGAGGTAGGTGCTGCTGTTGTTATCCAGTGGGAGGGACGGCGGTGCAGCTGTTTGCGGCGTGGGCAACACCCGCGCCGTAGCAGGTGAGGAATCGCTGCCAGGCTCCACAAGGTTCACCCAGTGCGCGGTAAGGGAGATGTATCGACCCTGGCCGAACGCACTCGTCCAGGTGTCAGTGGTGAGGTGAACCTTGCAGGCAACGGCATTCTTCAAGCTTCGGGTTATTTAGCTGACCACGTGCTCATGCAACTCAGGCACTGCAGAGCGCGCAAAGTGGTAGTGGCTGGGAACCACGTAACGTGGGATGGCCACTGACTTCATGCCCTTGAAGCTGTTTGTCTCCACCACTCGATATGGCAGCATTTCGCAGGCCAGAAGCTTGGCTATGCTGGCTGGCTGTTACTGCCACGGCCCGGGCGTCATTTGCTGGCAATTTCCTCTTGCGCTCAAACATCTCAGAGACAGACAACTCAACCGTAGGGCTGCACACCGAAGGGCTGTTGGTTGTTGTGTTTGATGAACACTGGGAGACCTCAAGAGCACTAGTCCGGAAAGTGACAGTGTCAGCATCGTCTGATGTTTGTGAATGTTGTGAACCACGCAATGGCTGGGCTACTGCTGCTGCTGAGGCGGGTCTGGTGGTGAGTCTGGTGAACCCAAGGGAGGCAGTGTTGCTGGTGGTACCCTGTCCTGCCGCGTTTGCCCACAGAGTGGGATGTTTGGATAGAATGTGGCGGCTCATGCTGGTGGTGGAGAGGTTGTTAATACTTTTCCCCCTGCTCAGGCGGGTCTTGCACACCTTGCAAATCGCCATGGTAACATCCTCAGTGCAGTCTTCAAAGAAAGCCCAGACTTTAACTGGCTGAGGACTCGGACCTCGTGCGTGATGTGCTGGTGCTGCTTAACCCACTGCTGGACGCTTGAGAGGTCATCCAAGTAATTATCTGGTCCTGTTCTTTTGGATCTGTGAGGGTTGTTGTCCTGGACAACATGGGCGGTATTGAGTGGGTTTTCTTGGGTGCTCCCCTGTGGCCTGTACGTGAACCGTCAGGGGAAACACCTCTTCCCTTGCCCCTCCCTCTTTCACCGGATTTCTTCCTCATTTCACTTATCCTTAAAGTACACGCTGACTGGCAGCAGTACAGTGGCAGTACAGAAATGCTATACAGTGGTGGGTGAGCGGTGTACCACTATTGTCAGCAGCGACACAGAGCACAATGCTATACAGTGGCGGGTGAGCGGTGTACTACTGTTCCCAGTAGACACAGAGTGGAAGTAAGCACAATGCTATATAGTGTGGCTGAGCCGTGTACACAGAGTGGCATTAAACACAATGCTATATAGTCTGCTATATAGTCACCCCGAACAGGGTGATGTTCTGCAGAACCCGAACAGTGGCAAACACTGTTCGCCCAACACTACTGGGAGGGAACGCGGATTTTAGTACCTAAACACACGATACAACATGTTTTCCGGGGCCGGACTCTGAGGCACATACAGATGGTCCCGATCATCATCCTCATCATACAACTCTTCTCCTGAGTCTGACCCACCCACCACCTCTGCCACCCCAACATCCCCAGACACAGACCCCTCATCGTCCTCAACATTAACTTGGGATGCTGGCCTGAGCCAGACCTCCTCCTCCACATCAGGCCCCATCATCTCCTCAATGGCAGCCCTCATTAATCGCTCTGGCGACGGACCGATGGACACAACGTTCTCCTCCGGGGAGGGCTGCTGCTGACCACTGGCTGCTGGGGTGGATGTTATAGCTTGCGTGGGGCGTTGGCTGTTGCTGTTGTTGGGAGTGCTGCTCACAGCGGAGGTCTCTGGGGAACTCATGTTGAGCTCATATAGTGGTTGACGGTGAGTGGAGTATTACTGATCCCAGCAATATACACACTGACTGGCAGAGTATGCAATGCTATATAGTGTGGCTGAGCAGTGTACACAGAGTGGCAGCAAACACAATGCTATATAGTCTGGCTGAGTGAGCGGTGTACTACTGTTCCCAGCAGAATCAGAGTGGCAGTAAACAATGGTATATAGTCTGGCTGAGCAGTGTACACAGAGTGTCAGTAAACAATGCTATATAGTCTGGCTGAGCCGTGTACACAGAGTGTCAGTAAACAATGCAATATAGTCTGGCTGAGCGGTGTACACAGAGTGTCAGTAAACAATGCAATATAGTCTGGCTGAGCGGTGTACACAGAGTGTCAGTAAACAATGCAATATAGTCTGGCTGAGCGGTGTACACAGAGTGTCAGTAAACAATGGTATACAGTCTGGCTGAGCGGTGTACACAGAGTGTCAGTAAACAATGCTATATAATCTGGCTGAGCGGTGGACACAGAGTGTCAGTAAACAATGGTATATAGTCTGGCTGAGCGGTGTACACAGAGTGTCAGTAAACAATGGTATATAGTCTGGCTGAGCGGTGTACACAGAGTGTCAGTAAACAATGGTATATAGTCTGGCTGAGCGGTGTACACAGAGTGTCAGTAAACAATGGTATATAGTCTGGCTGAGCGGTGTACACAGAGTGTCAGTAAACAATGGTATATAGTCTGGCTGAGCGGTGTACACAGAGTGTCAGTAAACAATGGTATATAGTCTGGCTGAGCGGTGTACACAGAGTGGCAGTAAACAATGGTATATAGTCTGGCTGAGCGGTGTACACAGAGTGGCAGTAAACAATGGTATATAGTCTGGCTGAGCGGTGTACACAGAGTGTCAGTAAACAATGGTATATAGCCTGGCTGAGCGGTGTACACAGAGTGTCAGTAAACAATGGTATATAGTCTGGCTGAGCGGTGTACACAGAGTGTCAGTAATCAATGGTATATAGTCTGGCTGAGCGGTGTACACAGAGTGGCAGTAAACACAATGCTATATATAGCGTGGCTGAGCGAGGTGCACAGTGGCAGTACACACAATGCTATATAGTCAGGCTAAGCCGTGTACACAGAGTGTCAGAAAACACAATGCTATATATAGCGTGGCTGAGCGAGGTGCACAGTGGCAGTACACACAATGCTATATAGTCAGGCTAAGCCGTGTACACAGAGTGTCAGAAAACACAATGCTATATATAGCGTGGCTGAGCGAGGTGCACAGTGGCAGTACACACAATGCTATATAGTCAGGCTAAGCCGTGTACACAGAGTGTCAGAAAACACAATGCTATATATAGCGTGGCTGAGCGAGGTACACAGTGGCAGTACACACAATGCTATATAGTCTGGCTGAGCCGTGTACACAGAGTGGCAGTAAACACAATGCTATATATAGCGTGGCTGAGCGAGGTACACAGTGGCAGTAAACAATGCTATATATAGTGTGGCTGAGCGAGCGGTGTACTACTGTTCCCAGCAGCGACACACAATGACTGGGGGGGACCCTGGCTAGCGTGGCTGGAGAGCGAACTACCCTGCCTGCCTACCCAAAGCTAAACCCACAGACAAATGGCGGAGATATGACGTGGTTCGGGTATTTATTTACCCGAACCACGTGACCGTTCGGCCAATCAGAGCGCGTTCGGGCCCAAACCACATGACCCGTTCGGCCAATCACAGCGCTAGCCGAACGTTCGGGGAACGTTCGGCCATGCGCTCTTAGTTCGGCCATGTGGCCGAACGGTTTGGCCGAGCACCGTTAGGTGTTCGGCCGAACTCGAACATCACCCGAACAGGGTGATGTTCTGCAGAACCTGAACAGTGGCGAACACTGTTCGCCCAACACTAACTGGAAGCTGACAATAAGAACTGCATCTCATTAACTCATGCATAACTATACAAACAGCATAGTATTTGGATTCAGAAGAACAAACCAGGCCATAACGGAATGCGGAAGAACTGCAAATGAACAGGACACTCAATATGAAAGCAAGGAAAGCCATGCAAACAGCAGTTAGCATTGCCTGGCTGCAGTAGTGTCTGAAAGCAGAACGGACAACACAGAGGCGATCATCACACCACCCTTCAGGGCAGTGACACGAAGATTATTTAAGCTGTGTCAGTTGGAACATCTACTCCACTGACAGGTTAACAATACCAGGTTCACAGCTGGAGTATGTTATGGTGTAAGACATGTGTTGAGGTGGGAACTAAGGAAATGGAATCAGTGCAACATTTCTTTAGGCACCGGCACTTCCCACCTCAACACATGTCTTACACCATGACCTAAGAGGTCAACCTTTTTTGGTGCTAGACGGGGAGGTGAAACGAGTAGAGTTGTCCTCATGCGGGCAATTTTCACAGAGGTACCTGTGTTTGCCGGGGCAAGTCAAATTTAGTGAAGAAGCCTGCTGGCTCAATAACACAGAATGTGAGGCTACCATTCAAAAGATCCACCCTGAAGCCAAACCGATAGTTCCGGTGGCTGAAGGAAAGGTTTGTTTTTTTAGCATCATGTCTAAGGACACATTCAAGGTACATTTTCATAATTGTTCCGATAAGGGGGATCTGTCAAGGGGATCATATTGTGTGAGCGGAGATTCCATATGGATCAAGTCATCCAGGTTTGATGACGTTATTTCTCAAATTGTTAAGAGAACTCTAAAGTTCACAGTTTCACGGGAAGTTCCCATCCTGAAAGAGAACATGAAATGGGACAAAGGGGAACAGGGTTTGATCCAAGACGACCACACTTTGTTACAACGGTTAAACAGACAGTACACTAAGTTAGAGGTAAGATTTCACCATTATCAAGGTGATCTTAACCAGGTAGAACACAAAAATAAGCAGGTGAGTTCCAGTCTGGCCTAGTGGAAAAGGTTTCCGGCGATGTTCCAGGGACACTCGGACTGGGCCTCTGCAGTTCACAAGTTCTTCCTACACCCACTGGTCGTCTGGATGGGGATGACAACTTTAGGCATCATTATCCAGGTGAGGTTGTGTGTTAAAATTACGTAAAACAAATTAATACGGTCAAGAGATTGGTGCCTCATAAACAATCTCATGAACCAATATTTCCAAATTAAGGGATATACAGGGTTACGGGTATAGGTGTAGCAGTACCTGTAATGGAGCTGATTGTATAAAGGCACTCTTTTAGAAGGCACCTGGCACTGCTCCGTTGTGTAACAGACAAACGAGTTTCGCTTTTCTGTGGTCATGCAAGTTTGTGAGTGATACGCAAGTGATGCAAATGCTGAGCATGTGGTATAGAGGGACTTAGAAGTAGGGCCTCCCCAGAGAGCCTGGTTACAGGAAGACCAAGAGGTCTTGCCCTCTCTCCCAGGGATAACCACCTAGAGCAGAGAAGTTGTGTGAGCACGAACATCGAAAAGTGAAACATAAAGAAAAGAAACCAGGTACGGTTGGGTTCAGAAGCCGGGATCTGCGGATCAAGCCATTTTAGGATGGATTGTTATAATTTAAGTAGGCCTCAGTTATTTGGCCTGAGTTTTATGTAAAAGGCTTGTCCGCAGAGTATGCCTTTAAAATAAATAGAGTTTCTTGTGATTCAGGCAGAGGCATCTCAGTGTCTGCGTGTAGCAGATGATACATGCAGATACCGAGAACATGTTCCTGAAAGAAGGCCACAGGCCTACACTGACCTCAACATGTACACCACAAGAACAGTAAACATAGGCCATGTTATCTAAATACCAAATTCCTGTAAGTAAGGGACAAGTGACATTAAATATTAATCGAGTAGGTGGGTATTATGACACCACGAGGGGGCTCAGCCAATAGTCTGGTCTGTGGGATGGCGAAGATGAGGTCACATTTAACTCTTTCCTAGTCGGTATTAAAGAAGCGGACGAGCTAAAAGAGGGCTCTCTGATTCCTGCTCTGCTTCCTACTTCATGCTACCTAGATGCTGACTAGGACCTCTAAGTATTTTCATTCTATATGTAATCTGATATAATGTATGCTGTACATAGGTAGTCTAGATGTAACTTAGAATATATCTAAGAGGACCTGATTACAGTCACTAGGAAGGTAATCAAGAAGCTTGTAACGCAACATGAAGATTGGCGTGGCTAGGATATGATGAACTGTATCTATCTGTATTTCTGTTTCCTGAATAAATAACGTGAATATTGAAGAAGCCTGAGAAAGTCTATCTCCTGCTTGCTGTGATGAGTCATGTGTGCAACTCTTGCTGATGAGTTGCTGGTGCCGAAAAAAGGGGATTTAGAACAGTTTATAACAGAGTACAGAGTACAGGGCACATTTTTCTGTGCTTCTACTACACTGGTATATCTGATCATGTGTGCTAAATGCCCCAAAGGTATTTAAGTGAGAGAAACTGAAAAAAACTCTGTTCAAATGTTTGAATGGACACAGGCACACTATTAACAATTGCAAATTTGATCTCCCAGTTGCTACACACTTTCATTCCAACGGACACAGCTTGCATGATCTTCGTGCACTGCCCTGGAGTGTGGCTTCAAATCATCAAAATAAAGATTAATAGCAGAGACAAAAATGTATAAATTGGTTCAAAGCTTTGGACAAAGGCTTGAATAAGGACAAAAACTTTTTATACTGGTATGAGGTTGATGATATTTAATGCCATAACTCTTTTTCAGCCTAGACAAATTTTGCATCCACTCTGCTTGTAGCTAAAACTTGTGATTTCAGAATTTACACTGCCTCTATGACAGCCTGAGTCCCAATTGTGTGAGAAGGATTGAGTATACAAGGGGCTTGATTCAACAAAGGGTGCTAAGTGTTAGCACGCCTGTGAAAAGCCCCTTAGGTTTGTACTGCACGGTGCGTGCGAAACGCCGCAGCTAAATACGCATGCGTAAAGTTTTCTGCACGTAAAGTTTTGCCCACGTAAAGTTTTGTGCATGCTTTGTGCATGCTAACTACTTAGCACCCTAGTTAGCACGCCCAAAGCTTTTAGGCATGCTAACGAGGTTAGCACCGCTTTGTGAATCGAGCCCAAGGAGTCTTATCTATATAAGTCATAAATCAGCTAACAACCTCTCACACCATTTAGATGTTCTGTTTTATTTAAGGCATCTTAATGACATGTATTTATGCTTGCAAAAAAATCTATGTATCCCCTTTGATGTTGCATATATATGGCTGTCTGCTTTAACATCTTGGAAGCAAACAGGATTGAAGTCTGACGAATGCTGCACGGCCTAAAGCTTACTCTAATTCTTTTAAAGAGACTCTGTAACAATTTTTTCAGCCTTAGTTCTTCTATCCTATGAGTTCCTATGCCTGTTCTAATGTGCTGGGGCTTACTGCAACTCTTCCTAATTACACTGTCTCTGTAATAAATCAATGTATCTTTCCTCTGTCCTGTTTGTCGGGCTAAGGCTTTGATTGTGTGGAATGTGCAGGGCTGCTTGTGATTGGTAGAAGCGATACACACCCTCTGCAGGCCCCCTGCATACTCACACACTATGCTTAGCTGAGCCTATTAGAAGCTGGTTAGTTTGTTTGTAAACATTGCCTAAAACTGTCAGGGCCCGTTTCCACTGTAGCGTTACGAAATCGCCGGCGAATCACCGCAGGCAAATCGCATGCGGGTGCGATTCCGCATGCGTTTTTTGCCGCGATTTCGCATGCGATTTCGCATAGGTAAGGCTGTATGCGATTTTAACCATGTCACTGCCTGTGTGAATTAACATGGGTACCTATGCGAAATCGCATGCGAAATCGCGGCAAAAAACGCATGGGGAAAACGCATGCGATTTCCCTATTAAATACATTGTGTGCGATTCGCCTGCATTCCACACGCAGGCGAATTCTGAGGCCCCTACCCTGCAGATTTTTTCTGCACAGAAAAACGTGCGGGGAAACGCACAAGTGGAAACAGTCCCATCCACTTCTACTGACTGTGCGGATCCGCATGTGTTGCCCGCATGCGGATTCGCGATAGTGGAAACGGGCCCTTAATTACAAGCCAGGATTGCAGCAGAGAGTGGCAGAAACAGCACAGAGGGGCACAGGAGAAAATAAGGAATAGAATGGTATGCTTTTTAGTGTAAGAATATTAGAGTACAGATTCTCTTTAAGTCAACTAATAAATGTTATCATCCTGATTCAAAACTTTCTGAATTATAACTAGTACACCTAGATTATAACAGTGCCCTGTCCTGTTCATATTGCATTCCCCCATCAGGTGTTACTGTAGGGTATTCCAGTGTGGCTTTTGACAAGAAATATAGACTTTGAGTAAACTATCTAAATATTATCTAAACTTGTTTTTTTTTGGTCTTTGTGTGTGTGTGTGTGTTTTTTTTAAGCTTGCTGCAACCTAAGAAGAAATGGCCTCCCAGGGTGATGAGAATCCTCAAAAAGTCAGAAACTTGGTCAAGCAGTTTCAAGAACAACAGATTTCAGATGGTGTTGCGGTTGGTTACCTTGTACTCATATTTCTTCAGTTTACTATCTGGTATACAGTAAGATGTATGAATAAAATAAACGCATTATTGTTTTTTTTTCACCATTTCTCTTTAGACTTAGTCTGACTCTACAAAGAGCTATTTCTTACTTCAGTTGTGTACTTTGGATCTTCTAATTTTCAGAAATAACCTTTGAAACTGTAAATCTCTGTGCCACACCCTTATTTTCCTCAATCTCTTTACATTCATACCTTTTTTGTTTCTTCTCAGAATTCATCAGGAAGTTAGCATTTTATATTTCCCAAAAGTACAGTTTCACATACACCACCAAGTTCTGATAAAGAGGGCATGACATGAGATATTTTTATGTTTTTTTTTAATATTCCCAGATTTTAGTGTCTGAAAGCATTGCAATTTTTTCACACGCTTTTAGAACGTAAAATCACACCCTTATATAGATTTACAGCAGCCCTGCATATTACTTGCCTACTATGGATCCAGCTCGGGGTTACTGCTCTGAGCTGCGGATTTCCTGCCCGAGCCTGAATTGGGGTTAGCGCTAAGGAGGTTAAGCTACCTGCTGTTCATAAGATCAAACTTTTAATGTCTCAATGAAGGAATTAGAAATCGACCATTCTTAGGGCTCATCTCAGCATGATGATGTCTAGTCACGTGAAATTAAATATGTAAATATACTTCTACGTGCACACCATTAGCATCAACCTCACTTATTTCACCAAAACACTCAGTATAGAGTTGGGCTGAACGGTTCCAGGTGAACTTTGGGTGGTTCGCCTTCGCAAGCGAAGGCGAACTTTCCCGGAAGTTCGATTCGCCACATAATGCTCCATTAGGGTCAACTTTGACCCCCTACATCACAGTCAGCAGGCACATTGTAGCCAATTAGGCTACACTCTCTCCTGGAGCCACTCCCCCCTTTATAAAAGGCAGGCTCTGCCGGCCATTACACTCACTTGTGTGCCTGCAATAGTGAGAGTAGGGCAAGCTGCTTCAGACTGTTTCTCCTAGGGAAAGATTAGTTAGGCTCTTGGCTTGTTTGCTTGCTCCTGGCTGAATCTTATTGCTATAATAGCACCCAGCAAAAGCTCTTTTCAGAGCTAATCCTGTTTTGTAATTCATATTGTGTGCCAGTGCCAGTGCCAGCCCAGGCCAATCACAATCACACACCGGTGTCAGCTGCACATTGTGTAATATTATAACGATTGGTGTCAGCAAAAACAGATTTTTTGATTATTGGTGATCTGCAGTATAACCAATAATACAGATGCTATACCTGATTATGTAGTGATCTGAAGAATCACCAGTAATGCTAGTATAGCAAGACACAGGGCAAACGGATGTAAGGATAGGTGTTTGGTTCAACAGTAATACAGCGTATAATGATCACCCGTGGAGTGGGTGATTCAGACTGCAGTCGGTGGTCACCTGAGGAGCAGGTGATACAGACCGTACTGCAGTTACTGGTCACCTGAGGAGCAGGTGATTCAGACCGTACTGCAGCTACTGGTCACCTGAGGAGCAGGTGATTCAGACTGTACTGCAGCTACTGGTCACCTGAGGAGCAGGTGATTCAGACTGTACTGCAGCTACTGGTCACCTGAGGAGCAGGTGATTAAGCTGTACAGAGAATCCCTCACCAGAGACTAGACTCACTGGTGAGGGCAGAAGAGTCAGACAAGCAGATTCGGCAACAGATTGACAGATACGGTACAAAGACAGAAGGCTAAATCAAGGTAGTATTCAGGCTGAGTCGGCAACAGGATCAGATAGGCAGAAGCACAGAATCAGTAGGCAGAAGAGTAGTCAAGGCTTTGCAGAAGGTCATAACAAATAATACAATTCAATTAGTACTTTAGCTATCAACAGAATCTGACTAAGTGTGGATCCCCAGCTCCTGCTGGTTCTAGCACATTTTGGGATCTGACTAAGGTCTGAGTGCTAACACGTAGCATTTGCAACAGCAGACGAGGAGCCACTGACAGGCAGGTCCTATATATACTGAGAGCGCCCATTAGCGCCGACCCAATCACTTAGCCAATCAGGAGCACTGCTGGAGTCAGCTGACCGGCTGATCAGCTGACTCCCCTTCTATTCGCATAAAGGTCCTGTCGCCTGGCGCGCGCGTGCATAGCCCTCAGTCTATGTGCAACTGAAGGACCAGGCAAAACTCCACCATGTAATAGCGTGGCGGAGGCCACTGGCTGAGACACGGAGACAGCCGCCATGCCGCTCACCGCTGCGGCGGCATCTCCGCTATCCATTACAGTACCCCCCCCCCCCCCCCCCGAGGAGTGGACCCGGACACTTCTTACACGGCTTTTCAGGGTGTAACTCATGAAACTCTCTCTTTAGATCCTCTGCATGCATGCGGCAATCCGGAACCCAAGTTTTCTCCTCCAGGCCATACCCCTTCCAATGGACCAGGTACTGTACAGAATTCTGCACTAATCGAGAATCTAAAATCTTCTCGATCTCATACTCAGGTTGGTTGTCAATAATCACAGGGGGGGGGGGGGGGGGGAGGAATCCACATGCACAGCAGGCTTCAACAAAGGAACATGAAATGATCTCACACCTCTCATGCTGGCTGGGAGATCAATCACATATGTCACGTCATTAATCTTTCTGGACACCGGATATGGGCCTACAAATCTGGGTCCTAACTTAGGTGATGGTTGTTTTAACACCAGATGCCGAGTAGACACCCACACCATGTCTCCTGGGGAAAACTTCCACTCAACAGAGCGCCTTTTATCTGCCTGTTTTTTCTGCGTCTGGAAGGCTTTTCCCAGATTCCATTTTACAAGCACCCAAATCTCCTTCAATGTCCTTTGCCAATCCTCTAGAGCTGGAAAAGGGTAAGATGCCACTGGTATAGGAGAGAATTTGGGAGATCTCCCCAAAACCAACTGGAAAGGAGAAAAACCTGAAGAGGAACTCTTCAGATTATTAGGTGCAAATTCCGCAAATGGCAGGAACCCAATCTGACTGCGCATCTGCCACATAACACCTGAGAAATTGCTCCAAGGACTGATTAACTCTTTCGGTCTGTACATTGGTCTGTGGGTGGTAGCCTGATGAAAATGATAGGTCCATACCGAGCTGGTGGCAAAAGGCTCTCCAGAATTTAAACACAAACTGGACTCCCCTATCTGACACCACATTCTCTGGAATGCCATGCAGCCGGAAAATGTGCTGGATGAAGAGATCAGCCAATTCCTGGGCCGAGGGGAGTCTTTTCAGAGGGACAAAATGAGCCATTTTACTGAACCTATCAACTACCACCCAGATGACCGACTTGCCCTCTGACCTGGGGAGTTCTCCTACAAAGTCCATAGACAAGTGAGTCCATGGTTCATTTGGCACTGGTAAGGGTTGTAGCGTACCTACCGGTTCTTGATGAGAGGGCTTATTTCTGGCACACACAGAGCACTCTCTCACAAACTCTTTGCAATCAAGAGCCAACGAAGGCCACCATACAAATCTGGCCAGTAGGTCCTGAGTTCGAGCAGCCCCGGGATGCCCTGCATTCTTATGGGCGTGGAACAATTGCAAGAGTTGTAGGCGGAAAGGAAGTGGCACAAACAGAACCCCCTCGGGCTTCCCTTCTGGAATATCTTGCGGGTAAGGCCCTAGGGTAAGTGCCCAGTCTTCCTAGGTCTCTGTGGCTGCCACCACCAGTCTTTGAGGTAAGATGGTCTCAGGGGTTGATGGCTGAACTGTCTCTGGCTCAAAACACCTGGATAATGCATCTGCTTTGGCATTCTTACTTCCCGGTGTATACGTAATGACAAATCTCAACCTTGAAAAGAACAAGGACCAGCGAGCCTGTCGGGGGCTAAGTCTTTTAGCCCCTTCAATGTACTCCAAAATTTTTTTTGTTATACTTGTTTTATTTTCAAAAATACTGATTTCACTGTATTACAATTTGTCCACATTTTGACAATGTTACAAATATCCAACCAGTAGAAAATAGTGCAACAGAGGTAAACTGCGAACGTGGAAGAGTCTTGGTAAGAATCTTATTTAAGTGAAAACATGAATAAACCAGATAAGTCCTAAGGAGGCAAAAGTCTTAGCTCATAGAAGAGCGTTTTCAGATGTGATGTTGATTGTGTAGTTTAAGTCTTCGCTGTGGAGAATAGAGAGTATCACATTGCCAACACAAGGGGTTGGATGCAGATTTAATTGTGTAAGCGTCAAAACTCGAAAAAGGAAAGAGGAGAAAAGAAGAAAAGACAATTGTATCTACATAGAGGTATATAGAAAAGTGGGGCCACTCTGATACTACTCTGACCTATGCTTCATAGAGGAGTTGTATGGGTGTTACCAAGGGCCTGGGCTGTGTATCGTCTAAGGTGGATGGTAAATAGGAGAGGAATAGGGCCATGAATCCCAAATTTTGTGGAAATGTAATTCCGTATGCTGTGAGTTGTTCCATATTTTTTGTCCAGTTAATTTTATGAATGACTTCTGATATATCAGGGGGTGCTAATTTTTTCCAATTGGACGCAATAGTTAGTCTAGTAGCAGTTAGTATGTGAGTAATTAGACGGTTGGAGTGTTTGGGAACTTTTTTCAAAGGTTTGCCCAGGATCATATGCACAGGATCTAAGGGAACTGTAATATCCATTGATGTTTTGATTAGATCCCGAACTGTGGACCATAGATTGGAGATCAGGGGGCAGAACCAGAAAATATGTTCTGTGGTTCCTTTATTATTGCACCCTCTCCAGCAAAGATCCGATGAGCCTGGGTAGATCTTTGCTAATTTGGCTGGTGTTAGATACCAGTGGAAGAGGATCTTATAGATATTTTCTCGAATCTGAATACATTGAGATGAATGTCTAGCATTGGTCCATATCTCAGACCAATCTTCTAGGGGAATGGGGGTTGAGAGGGAACGGGCCCATTTATGCATATAGATGTGATCAGGTGACGATGTTCCTGATTTTGTATGTAGTAGAGCGTAAATCTGAGATATCAGGCCCTTTTGGTGGCCAGGCTGTTTACAAATTCGTTCAAAGGGAGATAGAGTAGGAGGTGATTTTTTCAGGAGAGTTTGCAGAAAATGGGAGATCTGGTTATACTGCAATAGAAGTTGGGATGTGAAAGTAATTTTTTCCTCTAGGTGGGGTTTGCCATATGCTTTGCCCGTTAGTGGATTGAGCCAATCGCTGAGGTTAAAGTAACCCAGGTTAAACCACCTATTCATAAAGGAGTTTGATAGCCCTGGGGGGAAATGGGGATTGCCCAAAATTGGGCATAGAGGTGAAGGAGATGACTTCAACTTGGCGGAGTGGCTGGTATTTTTCCAAATATTGAGCGTAAATTTAATGGTAGGAAGCATTTGTTGTTCATTGGTCCTAGGTTGAGGGTGAGACCATAGGAGAGATGCGAGGGACATGGGGAGAATGCTAGAGGCCTCGATAAGACCCCATTTGGTGAAGACCTTCAGGCTTGTCCATTCAGGGAGTTGGCGCAGATGTGAGGCTTGATAATAATACCTAAGATGAGGTACCCCTAGACCCCCCTGATCCCTAGGAGAGAGGAGAACAGATCTTGAAATTCGAGATCGTTTATGATTCCAAATAAATGAGAAGAAGGCTGATTGCAGGGATGATAACTGGTGGGCAGGGACCTGGACTGGGAGGGTCTCAAACAGATATAGGAGACGTGGGAGTATATTCATTTTGAGGGCGTAGATGCGACCTAACCAGGAGATCTTATAGGCCGTCCATTTGTGGAGGTCTTGTAATATTTTTTGGATAAGAGAAGGGAAGTTGCGTTTGTAAAGTGTACTATATGTAGGAGTTAAATGGATACCTAGATATTTTAGTGAGTGGGTTTGCCATCAATAGGGGAAAGATGACTGTATTATTGTAAGTAACTGAGAGGGAATTTTAATAGGCAGGGCCTCCGTTTTGTCCTGGTTAAGTTTGAATCCAGACAGGGATTCAAACATTCTCAGGGTATCATGTAGGATTGGGAGTGTAGTGAGGGGATTAGTGAGGGTAAGGAGTATGTCGTCTGCAAAGAGGGATATTTTATATTCTCGTTTACCAAATAAGATTCCTGTGATATCTGTATTTTGTCTTATAGCTGAAGCCAGGGGCTCGATGCTCAGAGCAAATAGTAAGGGGGAGAGAGGGCAGCCCTGTCTAGTGCCATTATGGATCGGGAAAGGGGATAGGGGAGCAAAGGGCAATTTAATCGAAGCTGAAGGGGATGAATATAGAAATTTTATCATGGAGAGAAATGGACCTGAAAAGCCTTGGTGGTTTAGAACATGGAAGAGGAAAGGCCAATTGAGACGGTCAAAAGCCTTCTCTGCATCTAAACTAAGAAGCAGAGAAGGGTTGTTGGATCTATTCATTATGGATATAAGATTAATAGCTCGGCGGGTATTGTCCCCTGCTTGTCTACCCATAATGAAGCCCACTTGATCGTTATCAATAAGTCTGATAAGAATAGGATTGAGGCGGTTGGCTAAGGTTTTAGTGATGATCTTCAGGTCTGAGTTGAGAAGGGAGATAGGGCGATAGCTTTGGGGTAAATGGGGGTCTTTACCATCCTTTGGGAGGACAGTAAGCAGGGATGCTAATAAGGAAGGAGGGGGGGTTTCCCCTTCCATAATCTTATTTGCTAAATTTACCAGGTGAGGAGTAAGAATAGAGCTGAAGTTTTTGTAATAGGAGTAGGGAAGGCCGTCTGGTCCTGGTGACTTGGACGATGGAAGGGCTTTAAGTATTTCTAAGACCTCTTCAGTTGTTATGGGGGTATTAAGAGATAAGCGTTCTTGTTCTGTGAGTTTTGGAAGGTTTAGCTGAGTGAGGAAGGATAGGACCCTTGAGTCGTAATTTAGAGAGGAGGAGGGGTCTGGTAAGTTGTACAGTTGCTCGTAAAAAGATGTAAAGATTTGAGCTATCCGGGAGGGGTCATGATGAAGAGTGCCCTGTTGGTCTTTTAAGGTGTGGACGACCTGATATGATCCCCTGGGGTTTAGCTTTCGGGCCAATATGGTATGAGGTTTGTTGCCCCTTTCAAAAAATAACTGTCTTGTCCATTTTAAGCTTTTCTCTAGCTGAGATGATTGAAGGGACCTAATGTCTAATTTTATGCGTTGAATGTCAGAAAAGTGGACCTGTGTGGGCTGTAATTTGTATATGGAGTATGCCTTAGCAAGAGAAGCATTGAGATGAGTCAGCTTTTCAGAGGAAAAACGCTTACGTTTGGAGCTTTCTGCAATGAAGAAGCCTCTTATAAAAGCTTTATGGGATTCCCAAACTAAGCCAAGGGACGGAACTGAATCTATGTTTATATCAAAGAATGATTTTAATTCTTCACAGCATTTAGAAATTAAAGTTTTATCTCTGAAAAGTGACTCATTCAGTCTCCAGTGCATAGGTTTATGGGGGGAGGATAACCAGTCGAGTTCTGCTGTTACCGCTTGGTGGTCTGACCATGCAGTTGGGATAATATTTGAGGAGATAAGTATCGGTAGAGTAGGGGCATTGGTGAAGAAGTAATCTATTCTGGAATGAGAGGCATGGGGGGGGGGAGAAGAAGGTGTACTCAACACTCGTGGGGTTGGCTATGCGCCATAGGTCTAGGAGCCTATATCTCCTTAGAAGGACCCTAAATTTACGTGAGTTTCTGTCATGAGATGCCTGGGAGGAAGAGGAGGATGGGGTGCTCCTGTCTTTTGTAGATGAGAAGGCCAAGTTGAAGTCACCTCCTAAGATAAGAGTCCCTTTCATTACCTTATTAAGCTTTGCCAAAAAGGTAGTAAGGAAAGCAATTTGATGGGATGTGGGGGCATATACATTGGCTATCGTGATTGGTTTTCCTGCCAAAGCTCCCACCAGTATCAGGAAGTGACCTTGAGGGTCACTGATGGTTTTATCTATCTGTATGGGTAAATCTTTTTTGCACAGGATAGCTACGCCAGCACGTTTTTTTGGGCCTGAGGCCAGGTATGCAGAGGGATAAAATTTGTTAGTGAGTCTTATGGAGTCATTAGAGGTCAAATGGGTCTCTTGAAGGAAGACCATGTCAGAGTCGAGTTTCCTGATATCTCTCAATAGAGATGACCTTTTTTGTGGGATATTCAGGCCCTTGGTGTTAAGTGTGTATAGATTAACCATTATCTATGCTGTAGATATGCACATATTTAAGGACAGAGAGTATCAGTAGTGGCCAGTAGGTAGAGAAAAAGACAATAGGTGTAAGAATAGCGAGAAACCAGAAGGGGTAAGTTGTATAAGACAGCATCTGATGAACAATAACAAAAAGGTAACCACTGCAATTTATGTGGTAACATTGTGGAGCAACTCTAAAGAGCTGCAAAAGTGAGAACTGCCTAAAAAGGTAACTTGGTCCCCGGGAAAAACCATGGGGCCAAGCGGCAGTCCTCCGGAGGTACATGCGGGTGAGCCAAGAGGGCCGCCCAAATCTCCTCTGCCAAAAAAATAGGAAAAATGATCGGGGTCAACATTATGGTTGAGACCGGAGTTAAATTGGGAACACAACCTGAACATGAACATAACATAACATCTATCTTCAAGACAAGCATATCAATTCACATTATGAGAGAGAGAGGATATGATAGAAAAAACATATTTGCGTGAAGACCAGGTCTGGAGCTATGGCCACGTAGAGTCATGATTGGTGTAGGTATATCAGGTAGGTAAGGCTTCCATATCCTCCGATGGGTCTGGAAAGGTGAGACTGCGTAGGTGGCCTCTGGATCTGTCTGCCATGTGGCGGATCTTCCTTGGGGGGGAACTTGGCGAAGAGGGCAGGCTCTGCTGAGTGCTGAGAGTAGGAGGAAGACGAAGGCCTAGTTGTTTAAGAAACATTGGTGCATTGTCCATTTCTGAGACTGTAAAGCGTGCGCCATTCCTGTTTACAGATAAGCGGAAGGGGAAGCCCCATTGGAACTGAATTTTGGCATCTCTCAACAGCTGGGTGATGGGCCTGAAGGCTCTTCTTTTGGCCAGAGTAATACGGGGTAAGTCATTGTATATAGAGAGTTCGTCCCCTTTAAAAGAAACTGTAGAGGTGTTACGGATCGCTCTCAGAAGGGCCTCTTTTGATTCATAATAGTGGAGTCTAATTATAACATCTTTAGGTCTCTGTGCTGAGGTTCGTCTCTCACCCAGGGAGCGATGGGCTCTGTCCATTCTCCACATTTCGTCAGGTAGCTCGGGCACTAATGATTTATAAAGTTCCAGGAGATGAGGAAGAAGTTTATCAGAGGTGATAGACATAGACATACCTTTTATGCGTATGTTTTGGCGTCTTTCCCTGTTTTCGAAGTCCTCCTGGGTATCTCTTATTGATTTAAGGTCATTTTGGATTAAGCGCTGTTCGTCCTCAATGTCCTGTTGTTTAAAGGACATGGCCTCCATTTTTGTTTCCAGGGAGTTAGTGCGCTCTGCCAGAGTGGAAAAGTCACCTCTGAGGTCCTTCACTGCTGTGAAGATCATCTGCTGAAGGGAGTCATGTATGACTCGGTAATGCCTGTCTAAGGCTGAGTCCAGCATGGCAGCGGTGAGCGGTGTGAGGTCTGAGGCCGGGGGACCCATGCCAGGCTGCTGTGTGAGCTGCTGCTGAGGTTGTGTGGGTTGGAGCGTCTCTGTGTCCGGAGCGCGGTCGGCGCCATCTTGGATCGCGGAGGTGCGGACATACCGGTCCATGGAGCCGGTTTGTGAGGCTGCCTTGGGGTTACTTTTTGCGGCCATCTGTGCCCAGGAGTTTCCGCTGTGTGGACCCGTTGCGGCCGCGCTGTTTAAGCGGAAGAGGAGCGGTGTGCGGCCTGATATGGCAGGGATGTGGGCAGGAGCTCGGAGCTTAAGCGGCCATCTTAGAATCGCCGCGCATGCGCCTAATGTACTCCAAATTTTTATGGTCAGTATAGACCGTGATCGTATGTTCTGCCCCTTCCAGCCAATGGCGCCATTCTTCAAAGGCTAACTTAATGGCCAAGAGCTCCCTATTGCCAATATCGTAGTTCCTCTCGGCTGGAGAGAACCTACAAGAAAAGAAGGCACAGGCATGCAGTTTGCCTTGAAGGCCAGAGCGTTGAGACAGCACAGCCCCAACCCCAATCTCTGATGCATCCACCTCAACAATGAAGGGGAAGGTGACATCCACGTGTCTCAAAATGGGAGCAGAACAAAATAACTTTTTCAATGTAGCA
This sequence comes from Hyperolius riggenbachi, assembly GCF_040937935.1. Taxonomy (NCBI): domain Eukaryota; kingdom Metazoa; phylum Chordata; class Amphibia; order Anura; family Hyperoliidae; genus Hyperolius; species Hyperolius riggenbachi. The sequence continues at coordinate 41,810,640 of NC_090652.1, forward strand.
AAGGCAGACTGTGCCTCTACTGTCCAATGGTAGGTGTCAGCGCCCTTCTTGGTAAGGTTGGTGAGGGGTGACACTACAGAAGAAAACCCTTTGATGAACTTCCTGTAGTAATTGGCGAAGCCAAGAAATCTTTGGAGTGCCTTCAATCCTACAGGTTGAGGCCACTCCAATACAGCAGAAACTTTTTCAGGATCCATGGAGAGACCTGAAGTGGAAATGATATATCCCAAAAAAGGGACCTTAGTGACTTCAAAGAGGCATTTCTCTAACTTCGCATACAACGAGTTCTGCCTCAATTTTCTTAAAACAAACTTCACATGTTTCCGATGTTCTGTTAGATTGGGTGAGAAAATCAGTATATCATCCAGATACACTAGCACAAATTTTCCCAGAACTTCCCTAAAGACTTCATTGATCAACTCCTGGAAGACGGCAGGAGCATTACACAACCCGAAGGGCATGACCAGATACTCGTAGTGCCCATCGGGCGTGTTGAACGGCGCCGTCTTTTATTCATCACCCACCCTAATACGTACCAGATTGTATGCTCCTCGTAGGTCTAGCTTAGAGAAAATACTGGCATTAGTCACCTGAGCAAACAAATCGTCAATCAACGGCAGTGGATAGCTGTAACGATTTTTCACTGTGATCTTATTTAAACCCTGATAGTCAATACAAGGTCGAAGCCCACCGTCCTTTTTCTGTACAAAAAAGAACCCAGCCCCTGCTGGTGACCCGGAAGGACGGATAAATCCCTTGGCCAAATTTTCTTTAATGTATTCCTGCATAGCCAGCTTCTCTGGCCCCGACAGATTATAGAGATGGCCTCTAGGGGGCATACAACCAGATCTTAACTCTATGGGACAGTCGAAGCTCTAGTGTGGCAGGAGTTTCTCAGCTGATTTTGGACAAAACACGTCAGAAAATTCCGCATACTTTTACCTGAACCTTGGTGGCACAAACAGCAACTTTCTCCAAACAATGATGATGACAATGGGCTGACCAGCTCTGTAGCTGACCTGAAGCCCAGTTGATCTGAGGGGAGTGTAGTTGCAAGCAAGGCATACCGAGGATTATGGTAGAGGTTGCCATTTGCAGGACAAAGAACTGTAGTTTCTCCTTATTCAGAACCCCTATATTACACAACAATAAGGGGGTCTGGGAGAGAGGCTGTCTACACTGTAACGGAGAGTCATATACCGCTGTGATCTGAATCTGACGGTTTAAAAGAAGTAATGGAATCCTGAATTTTTTGACAAAGTCATAATCTATAAAATTAGCTGCAGAGCCTGAGTCCACGAATGCTTCTGTGGCGGTGGCCCGACCCTCCCAGGTAATGGAGCAAGGGAGGAGTAAACGGTTATTATCTAGAGGTAAACACGGCTTGCCTAGGGTATTACCTCTGACTACACCTAGGTGGCAGCATTTCCCGACTTTTTAGGGCAATTCTGGACAATGTGACCCTCCTCAGCACAGTATAGACAGAGTCTTTCTGACCTTCTGCGATTCTTCTCCACTTGTGTTAACCTAGACCGCCCGAACTGCATCGGTTCGTCCTTAGGTGACGAAGGTGGAGAAGACGCGTGGGAAACAGATCTTATAGCATTTCTCCCACAGGTTTGTTTTTGATAGCGAAGGCGGCGATTAACCCGCACCGCCAATGAAATTGCTTCATCCAGATATTTATGCTCAGGATGTCCTGACATCAAATCAGAAACTGCATCGGATAGTCCTGACAGGAAACAGTCTAATAAAGCATACTTTCCCCATCTAGCTGAAACAGCCCACCACCTAAATTCTGCGGCATAAACCTCTACTGGGTTACGACCCTGCCTGAGATTCTTTAGTTTCCTTTCAGATAGGAAATATCCGGATCATCGTATATACTGGCCATAGCCTTAAAAAACTCCTGAACTGAGGATAATGCCTCATGACCTGTGTGAAGACTATATGCCAATGTTTGTGAATCTCCTGACAAAAGGTTATAAAGGTTACCCTCTGGTTCTCAGATCCTGACAGATTGGGCCTCAACTCAAAATAGGATAGCACACGGTTTCTGAAATTCTGAAAAGTCAGATCTATGCCCCGAAAACTTTTCAGGTACGGACATACAAAGGTCCGTGACTGAAGGGGATCGCACTGTATCAATAGTCGTTTGAAGTACCTGTACTGTCCCAGACAGTTGAGTGATCTGAGTCTGTTGGGTATTGATCACCCTGGTAAGACTGTTTACCGTGGTGGTCAGGACTTCAAGCTGACTACGCAGTGCATCCATAATGTTTGTTCTGCTGTTCTGTAACGATTGGTGTCAGCAAAAACAGATTTTCTGATTATTGGTGATCTGCAGTATGACCAATAATACAGATGCTATACCTGATTATGTAGTGATCTGCAGAATCACCAATAATGCTAGTATAGCAAGACACAGGACAAATGGATGTAAGGATAGGTGATTGGTGCAACAGTAATACAACGTATAACGATCACCCGTGGAGCGGTGGTCACCTGAGGAGCAGGTGATACAGACCGTACTGCAGCTACTGGTCACCTGAGGAGCAGGTGATTCAGACCGTACTGCAGCTACTGGTCACCTGAGGAACAGGTGATTCAGACTGTACTGCAGCTACTGGTCACCTGAGGAGCAGGTGATTCAGACTGTACTGCAGCTACTGGTCACCTAAGGAGCAGGTGATTCAGACTGTACTGCAGCTACTGGTCACCTGAGGAGCAGGTGATTAGGCTGTACAGAGAATCCCTCACCAGAGACTAGACTCACTGGTGAGGGCAGAAGAGTCACACAAGCAGATTCGGCAACAGACGGACAGATACGGTACAAAGACAGAAGGCTAAATCAGAGTAGTATTCAGGTATATACTGAGAGTGCCCCATAGCGCCGCCTCAGTCACTCAGCCAATCAGGAGCACTGCTGAAGTCAGCTGACCGGCCGATCAGCTGACTCCCCTTCTATTCTCATAAAGGTCCTGTCTCCTGGCGCGTGCGCGCGTAGCCCTCAGTCTATGTGCAACTGACGGACCAGGCAAAACTCCACCATGTAATAGCGCGGCGGAGGCCGCCGGCTGAGACGTGGAGACAGCCGCCATGCCGCTCAAGGCTGCGGTGGCATCTCCGCTATCCATTACAGTACCAGGCAAAACTCCGCCATGTAATAGCGCGGCGTAGGCCACCGGCTGAGACGCGGAGACAGCCGCCATGCCGCTCACCACTGCGGCGGCATCTCCACTATCCATTACAAATACCCATTATTACTGCACTTGTGTTGTATAGACAGCTTTTGTAATTCATACTGTGTGCCAGTGCCAGCCCAGGCCAATCACAATCACACACCTTTGTCAGCTGCACATTGTGTAATACCCATTATTACTGCAATTGTGTTGTATAGACCGCTTTTGTATTTCATACTGTGTGCCAGTGCCAGTGCCAGCCCAGGCCAATCACAATCACACACCTGTGTCAGCTACACATTGTGTAATACCCATTATTACTGCACTTGTGTTGTATAGACAGTTTTTGTAATTCATACTGTGTTCCAGTGCCAGTGCCAGCCTAGGCCAATCACAATCACACACCTGTGTCAGCTGCACATTGTGTAATACCCATTATTACTGCACTTGTGTTGTATAGACCGCTTTTGTAATTCATACTGTGTGCCAGTGCCAGTGCCAGCCCAGGCCAATCACAATCACACACCTGTGTCAGCTGCACATTGTGTAATACCCATTATTACTGCACTTGTGTTGTATAGACCGCTTTTGTAATTCATACTGTGTGCCAGTGCCAGTGCCAGCCCAGGCCAATCACAATCACACACCTGTGTCAGCTGCACATTGTGTAATACCCATTATTACTGCACTTGTGTTGTATAGACAGCTTTTGTAATTCATACTGTGTGCAGTGCCACTGCCAGTGCCAGGCAGCCAGCAGTGATGTCGCAAACCTCCGATTTTCGGTTCGCGAACCTAGTTCGCGAACTTCCGCAGAAGGTTCGGTTCGCTGAAAAGTTCGTGAACCGCAATAGACTTCAATGGGAAGGCGAACTTCAAAATTTAGAAACATTTCTACCGGCTGGAAAAATGATCGAACACATGTTTCAAGGGATCTAATACCTGGAGGAAGATATGACTGAGTGAAATACACATCAAAAGTCTCAGGAAAAAATCTATATTTCACATAAACCGCTATTTTAAGGTCACAAATCTCATTTAATGTTCAATTACAGGACAACACTACTTTACAACATCAGGCAGTGTATCCTTCACTCATCTCCTCATCTTCCAGGGAATTGTAAAATTTCAAATGCCAGCTTATATACCTTGGCCAGGATTTGAACCCAGGCCTGAGTGCTTGGTAGTCAGCTCTCTTAACCACTGGTCCACCACCAACACTACATGCAGAAGGCAGCCTAGCATGTACCATTATGATATATCCTAGAGAAAAATAAGCTTGCTTAAAGATTTGTAGGCTTTTAAAAGCCAGCTTGCATACCTTGGCCAGGAATTGAACCCAGGTCTGAGTGCTTGGTAGTCAGCTCTCTTAACTGCTGGTCCACCACCAACACTACATGCTGAAGGTAGCCTAGCATGTACCATTATGATCTATCCTAGAGAAAAATGAGCTCAGACCTGGGTTCAATTCCCGGCCAAGGTATATAAGCTGGCTTTTGAAATTCTACAATTCTCTGGAAGATGAGACCCTCCTCCTACCTCTGAGAGGAGGGGGTGAGGAAAGTAATAACAATTAGCTAGGAACAAGCCTATAAGAGCCTAACTAAACTCTCCCTAGCAGAGTCTGTCAGCAGCTGTCCCTTAACTAATTAGTGCAGGCAGACTAGTGAGTAAAACGGCACAAGGACCTTGCCTTTTATAAGGGGGGGGTGGGGCTCCAGGAGTGAGTTCAGTCTGATTGGCAACAATGTGCCTGCTGACTGTGATGTAGAGGGTCAAAGTTCTGCTCAATAGAGCATTATGGGGCGAATCGAACTTCCGGAAAATTTCGCCTGCTCTTGGCGAACGCGAACCACCAAAGTTCGCCTGGAACCGTTCGCCAGCGAACCGTTCGCAACATCTCTAGCAGCCAGGCCCACCACATTCAGTGACTGAATAACTGTATCAGCTGCACATTGTGTAATACCCATTATTACTGCACTTGTGTTGCGGTGACAGCTTTTGTAATTCATACTGTGTGCAGTGTCACTGCCAGCCAGGCCCAGCACATTCAGTGACTAACTAACTATATCAGCTGCACATTGTGAAATACCCATTATTACTGCACTTGTGTTGCGGCGACAGCTTTTGTAATTCATACTGTGTGCAGTGCCACTGCCAGGCAGCCCAGGCCCACCACATTCAGTGACTAACTATCAGCTGCACATTGTGTAATACCCATTATTACTGCACTTGTGTTGCGGCGACAGCTTTTGTAATTCATACTGTGTGCAGTGCCACTGCCAGGCAGCCCAGGCCCACCACATTCAGTGACTGACTAACTGTATCAGCTGCACATTGTGTAATAACCATTATTACTGCATTTGTGTTGCGGCGACAGCTTTTGTAATTTATACTGTGTGCTGTGCCACTCCCAGCCCAGGCCCAGCACATTCAGTGACTAACTGTATCAGCTGCACATTGTGTAATACCCATTATTACTGCACTTGTGTTGTATAGACAGCTTTTGTAATTCATACTGTGTGCCAGTTCCAGGGCCAGCCCAGGCCAATCACAATCACACACCTGTGTCAGCTGCATATTGTGTAGTAGTGGCTGAATGGCGTAATGGTTAAGGGCTCTGCCTCTGACACAGGACACCTGGGTTCAAATCTCAGCTCTGCCTGTTCAGGAAGCCAGCACCTATTCAGTAGGAGACCTTTGGCAAGTCTCCTAACACTGCTACTGCCTAGAGAGTGCCCTAGTGGCTGCAGCTCTGGCGCTTTGAGTCCGCCAGGAGAAAAGCACGATATAAATGTTCTTTGTTTGTTTGTTTGTAATACCCATTATTACTGCACTTGTGTTGTATAGACAGCTTTTGTAATTCATACTGTGTGCAGTGCCACTGCCAGCCCAGGCCCAGCACATTCAGTGACTACTGTACCTGTGTGTGTGATAGGCAGCTGCACATTGTAATACCCATTACTGCATATACCTACCTAGCTGTTGGGTTCAGTGAACCCACCTACCTACGTGAGAGTGCACGCAGTGTGATATACCACTCCGTGCATACCTGTTAACTGCTGCACCTGTGTGACTGCACATTGTATTAATCAAATCAGTGCATACCTTTTACTTCATTCCCCCCCCCCCCATGATATGGACAAAACGGACAAACCAGGTCGCGGAAGAGGTAGCAGCAGACCCAGAGGAAGGCCACCTGGCAGGTGTGTGTGTGTAGTCATGTTGATGTGATTTTGTGTGGCCCTGGCCCAAAGTACAGTGCTCAGAAGAAGACACGTGCCATCACCTCCCAAAATTTTCAGGACATGGTTAACTATTTAACACAGAACACCTCATCTCCCGCAGCCACCAGCGCTACTACAAGCACCACATCCGCTGCATTTGACACTTCCCAGGAGTTATTTGGTGTGGAAATCACTGATTCACAGCCACTACTGCTACAACATTATGAAGGTGCTAAGCAAGTTACCCCACCTCATATGTGTGAGTTAGGCGACAATATGGACATGATGGAGGAGGAGGATGATGATGAAGTACCTGCTGTTGGTGCAGTTTTGGAGGTGTCTAAAGAAAGCGAAGCTGGGCAGGATGATTATGATGACGATTATACGGATGCCACGTATGTTCCCAATAGAAGAGATGAACAGGGGGACAGTTCGGAGGGGAAGTCAGAGAGGAGTAGGAGGAGACGAGTTCCTGAAAGAAGCAGGGGGAGCTTGTCCTCAGAAACAGCTGGTGGCAGTGTCCGGCGCCATGTATCGCCAGCTATGGACAGCCAGCCAACATGCCCTTCAATGTCAGCTGCTGAATCTGTGGCCACCATAGTGCCATCACCCCAGGGTGGCTCAGCAGTGTGGAAATTTTCTGATGTGTCTGCCTTAGATCGGAGTTAAGCCATCTGTTCTCTCTGTCTCCAAAAATTGAGCCGTGGAAAGGCCAACACTCACGTAGGGACAAGTGCCTTACGAAGGCACCTGGAGAAAAGGCACAAACAGCAATGGGAAGAAGACCTGAGAAAAACTACACAAAAGAAAAGCCACCCTCCTTCTCCTCTTCCTCCTTAAGGTGCAGCATGTTCAGCCGCTTTCTCCCTTGCACCTTCACAGCCACCCTCCTCCACTCCGCCTCTGCCCTTGAGCGGTTCCTGCTCCTCTGCCCACAGCAGCCAGGTGTCCGTGAAGGAAATGTTTGAGCAGAAGAAGCCAATTTCTGCCAGTCACCCCCTTGCCCGCTTTCTGACAGCTGGCATGGCGAAACTATTAGCTCGCCAGCTGTTACCATACAAGCTGGTGAAGTCTGAGCTTTCCGTAAATTTGTGGCCATTGGGACACCGCAGTGAAAGATACCAGGCCACACTTATTTTTCTAGAAAGGTGATACCCATACTGTACCGTGAAGTTCAGAGGCGAGTGGTGTCATCTGTGGCGAATAGCATTGGGTCAAGGGTCCACCTGACCATGGATGCCTGGGCTGCCAAGCACGGTCAGGGCCACTACCATACTTACACAGCCCATTGGGTCAACCTGGTGAACGATGGCAAGCAGGGAGTACGTGACTGCGCAGCGGCCCAACTAGTGACACCTCCACAGCTTGCAGGCAGGCCTCTTGACGCCTCCTCTCCTACTCCTCCTGCTACATCCTCTTCGCTGTCGTCCTCCTCCACCACCTTGTCGGAGTGGCAGTTCAACTCTAGTGGCGCTGCCATCTCCTCTCCCGCTACACAGCCCCATCTTCCCAGAGCCTATGCTGCATGCCAGGTACGACGGTGTCACGCCATCTTAGACATGTCTTGCCTTAAAGCGGAGAGTCACACTGGACCAGCTCTCCTGGCTGCTCTTAACAAACAGGTGGATCAGTGGCTGACCACCCCGCACCAGCTGGAGAACGGCAACATGGTGTGTGACAACGGCAGCAATCTCCTTTCCGCTTTGAATTTGGGAAAGCTGACACATGTACCCTGCATGGCACATGTGTTGAATCTGGTCATTCAAACATTTGTGTCAAAGTACCCAGGCTTAGAGGGCATTCTGAAGCAGGCCAGGAAGTTGTGTGGGCATTTCAGGCGGTCTTACACGGCCAAGGCGCGCTTTGCGGACATTCAGCGAAGAAACAACTTGCCGGTGAGACGCTTGATATGCGATAGCCCGACTCGTTGGAATTCGACCCTGCTCATGTTCTCTTGCCTGCTAGAACAGGAGAAAGCCGTCACCCAGTACCTGTATCATTACAGTAGAAGGACACAATCTGGGAAGATGGGGATGTTCTGGCCACTGAACTGGACAGTGATGCAAAATGCATGCAGGCTCATGCGGCCGTTTGAGGAGGTGACCAACCTGGTGAGTCACAGTGAGGGCACCATCAGCGACTTGATCCCCTACGCTTACTTCCTGGAGCGTGCCGTGCGTAGAGTGGTGGATCAAGCTGTGGAGTAGCGTGAACAGGAACAGTTACAGCAGGAAGAGTCATGGGATCAATTTTCATCAGAACCAGATGTTTCCTCAACACCTGCGGCAGCACAGAGGGGGGAGGAGGAGGAGGAAGAGGAGTCGTGTGGGGAAGAAGAGGAGTCAGACTCGGATGATGAGGAAGGTGTTTCTGTGAAGGAGGAAGAGGCGGCGGCAGAAGAACAACCGCAGCAGCCATCACAGGGTGCTTGTGCTGCTCCACGTTCCCGTGGTATTGTTCATGGCTGGGGGGAGGAAGAGGACTTGCATAACATCACTCAGGAAGAGCAAGAGGAGATGGATAGTACGTCTGGATCCGACTTTGTGCAGATGGCGTCTTTCATGCTGTACAGCCTGTTGAGGGACCCCTGCATAAAAAAACTCAAGGGGAATGACCTGTACTGGGTGACCACGCTACTAGACCCTCGGTACAGGCACAAAGTGGCGGACCTGTTACCAACTCACCTGAAGGCGGAAAGGATGCAGCACATGCAGAACAAGTTGTCAACTATGCTTTACAATGCCTTTAAGGGTGATGTCACAGCACAACGCAATAAAGGTACCACTGCCAGTAATCCTCCTCCCATGTCCACGCAGGCAAGGACAGGACGCTCCAGCGATCTCATGGTGATATCGGACATGCAGACATTCTTTAGTCCAAATCCTTGCCGTAGCCCTTCGGGATCCACCCTCCACCAACGCCTGAACCGGCAGGTAGCCACCTACCTGGCCTTAAGTGTGGATGTAGACACTGAGAGCAGCGATGATGAACCCTTGGACTACTGGGTGCGCAGGCTTGATCTGTGGCCAGAGCTGTCACAATTTGCCATCCAACTTCTGTCTTGCCCTGCCACAAGCGTCCTGTCAGAACGGACCTTCAGTGCAGCTGGAGGCATTGTCACTGAGAAGAGAAGTCGCCTAAGTCACAACAGTGTTCAGTACCTCACCTTTATCAAAATGATTGAGGCATGGATCCCGGAGGGCTACTGCCCGAAAAAAGACTAAGTCAGTCCCCACACACAGCATCTCTGCCTGCACGCCGTGTGACTGGCTGCCTGCCCCAAGACTAAGTAGCTCCCCACACAGCACCTCTGCCCGCCGGCCCCTTGACTGCCTTCTCCGCCACCACCAACAGGGTCCAGGACTCCAGGCGGATTCCTGAATTTTTTATGCCGCTGCTAGCAGCAGCCGCTATAATAATTTTTCTGGGGCGTCTACATGCCTGCCTAATTTTTCTGGATGCACTGTGGGTGGCTGCAACAACAAAACAAAAGGCATGTACATGTGCCCATCCCCCTTCGTGATCATTACCTTGCCGCTGTGAAGGGACTTGCGTATCACAATGAAGCAATGACAGCCGGCTATATGAGTGTCTTGGGGGTTGGCACACCAAAGATAATAAAGTCCTTGCTTCATTGTGGTCAGACCAAATTTGATCAGCTGGACAGTCACTGTTCTGTCATTCAGATACATCAGCCGGGTGACCATATGGGCTGTAAAGTCACCATCACCTGCACTCTCATCATGGTGCGCACCAGTCCAGCATGGCCGTCACTACACAAATGGCTGTTTGCAGTCACTGCATACCTTTCACTTGAGTGGATGGCAGACTTGCCCTCCAGAACAGATTCTCGTGAAAGGCAAGTGGTGTCATCTTTGTCCGCCATAACATATTCTCGCTGAAGGATTTAAAGTTAATTTATTTCAAATACAGCAAGCCCTTGAAAGTCCTCCCGAATTGTTATTTTTGGTCACTACCTCGGGGCGGGCAAGCCATGCCTGCTGCCTTCCTTGCCTGGATGTGTGGTGGTAGCCGTTTCTTAGGCTCCAACTCCGGACCGGAATACAACCAGGATTCCCCGGCCATTACCTGTGGGCACTCACAATGGCAGACTTGCCCTCCATAAAATATTCTCGCCTCCTTGAGGAGGAGACCAACCTGGTGTATTGCAGTAAAGGCACCATCAGACTTGCCCTCCATAACAAATTCTCGTTAAAGGATTAAAAATTGATTCATTTCACATACACAGCAGGGCCTCGAAAGCCCTCCCGTATTGTTATTTTTGGTCACTACCTTGGGGCGGGCATGCCATGCCTGCTGCCTTCCTTGCCTGGATGTGTGGTGGTAGCAGTTTCTTAGGCTCCAACTCCAGAACGGAATAGAAACCGGATTCCCCGGCCATTACCCGTGGTCAGTCACCATGGTACTGAGAAACTAGTACCATCGAAAGTTTCACACAGTTGAATGAATGGCAGACTTGCCCTCCATAAAACATTCTTGGCAAATGCTTTCGAGTTGGTTTGTCTTCCGCTGGGTCAAGGGCCCATCTGACCACAGATGCCTGGTCTGCAAAGCACGGTCAGGGCAGGTACAGCATGGGTCTCTGCAGGCTCCAACTTTGGACCGGAATCGAACCTTGATTCCCCGGCCATTACCCGTGGTCACAATGGCAGACTTGCTCTCCATAACAGATTCTCGTTGTAGGTGCTGAACAGCAAGTAGTAAATGTAATAAAAAAAAAAAAATAGATGTAAGCTAAGCTTTAACAATGGTAGAGAAAGAACCATCGAAAGTTGATAAGGCAGTCAGACATTACCTGATATCACTGAGAAAGAGCAATCTCGCCATGTTGCTCACCAGTCCAGCATGGCCGTCACTACACAATCAGCTGTTTGCGGTGCGTTACACAGTGAGTTTGGTGTGTCAGTGTGAAGCAGTACACTAATTACACTCCCTGATTGATGTATACACATGCAAGATGTTTTAAAGCACTTTAGGCCTGCAATTTAGCATTTAGTGTGATTTCTGCCCTTAAAACGCTGCTTTGCGTCAAATGCAGATTTTTACTCGGGACTTTTGGTGTGTATCCCACTCCGCCATGCCCCCCTCCAGGTGTTAGACCCCTTGAAACATCTTTTCCATCACTTTTGTGGCGAGCATAAGTGTTTCTAGTTTTCAAAGTTCGCCTCCCCATTGAAGTCTATTGCGGTTCGCGAAAGTTCGCGCGAACCGAACCTTCCGCGGAAGAGCGGAGGTTTGGCCCATCTCTAGAAATAAGTGAAAACAAACAAATCTAAACTCATTCTCTCCCTAACCTCTCGTTTTCCTCTTTTTTTCTCATCCATACATATTCTACATACTCTTCCCTTACCTGCTTATTCAAGCACTCACCACTATTGATTAACAAGGTTTGGCGATCTGACCATACGTATATAAACATAGAAGGCTAAGACCAATTCAATAGATGTTTTTATTCTGCTGCACAATACGTTTCCACTGCTAATAGATGCATGGATGTTTAAAATAAATGCCAGGAATGTATGGTCATCTAGCTAATTCACTTGAGTATTACTAAGAACCAACCTCGGTCATCCGAAAGATTACATGTATGTGGCCTTCCTGCCTGTGCTTTTTCTGTTTATTGTTATTTTGTACTCTCTGTTCATTGATTTTATACTGTTAAATGAAAAACTTTAATAGAATTTCATTTTACAAAAACAACAAACAAACAAACAAACAAACAAACAAACAAACAAACATAAAACTCACATCCTGGGGCCACATTTCTGGACCCGTCAGATGTTCAGTTGTTTGAGTTTGTTGTTATTAGATAGGGTGTTAGATCCTAAAGAGTATGTTTCCTCACTGCACAACCAGTTTCACTGGCGCACCGAAGGGGGCGTTCCGGGTGTCTAGAACCACCCCCTCGCACCTAGACCGGAAGTGCCTCCTGAATCTGAGCAGCGGCAGCCACGGAATGTTATAGTGCAGCTGCCGCCTGCTCGTGTGCGCGCCGGGGATGCAAACCCATCGGCCGCAGGGGGCCCGGGGCCCGCCAGCCATGTGTGGGGGGAGCGCTGACGCTCTCCCGATTGCGGGACCCCCCAGCCAGGTGTAGAGCTTCTTCCTCGCAGCCTGCACTCTCCCGGGAGGCAGAGATGCCTCCAGTACAGGGCTTCGGGAGCCATCTTGTCATAGCCCTGCACTCTGCCTGTTAGTGCGGGAGATGTGCTGCAGGAGGACTCGGGGAGCTGCACGCCAGATGCCGGGAGAGGAGGAGACTTCTGTCAGGTAAGTGAATTGTTTTTTTTTCACAGGTGCAATTTTTTTTTCTGGTGTCTGCTGCCCACGTTGTGATTTTCTGGTCACTGCTGCCCACATTGTGATTTTCAGGTGTCTGCTGCCCACACTACGATTTTCTGGTCACTGCTGCCCACATTGTGATTTTCAGGTGTCTGCTGCCCACATTACGATTTTCAGGTGTCTGCTGCCCACATTACGATTTTCTGGTCACTGCTGCCCACATTGCGATTTTCTGGTGCCTGCTGCCCACATTGCGTTTTTCTGGTGACTGCTGCCCACATTACGATTTTCTGGTGACTGCTGCCCACATTGCGATTTTCAGGTGTCTGCTGCCCACATTACGATTTTCTGGTCACTGCTGCCCACATTGTGATTTACAGGTGTCTGCTGCCCACATTACGATTTTCTGGTGACTGCTGCCCACATTGCGATTTTCAGGTGTCTGCTGCCCACATTACGATTTTCTGGTCACTGCTGCCCACATTGTGATTTCCAGGTGTCTGCTGCTCACATTACGATTTTCTGGTCACTGCTGCCCACATTGCGATTTTCAGGTGTCTGCTGCCCACATTACGATTTTCTGGTGCCTGCTGCCCACATTGTGATTTTCAGGTGTCTGCTGCCCACATTACGATTTTCTGGTCACAGCTGCCCACATTGCGATTTTCTGGTGCCTGCTGCCCACATTGCGATTTTCTGGTAACTGCTGCCCACATTGTGATTTTCAGGTGTCTGTTGCTAGTGTTGGGCGAACATCTAGATGTTCAGGTTCGGGCCGAACAGGCCGAACATGGCCGCGATGTTCGGGTGTTCGAGCCGAACTCAGAACATAATGGAAGTCAATGGGGACCCGAACTTTTGTGTTTTTTTAAAGCCTCCTTACATGCTACATACCCCAAATTTACAGGGTATGTGCACCTTGGGAGTGGGTACAAGAGGAAAAAAAAAATAGCAAAAAGAGCTTATAGTTTTTGAGAAAACCGATTTTAAGGTTTCAAAGGGAAAGCTGTCTTTTAAATGCGGGAAATGTCTGTTTTCTTTGCACAGGTAACATGCTTTTTGTCGGCATGCAGTCATAAATGTAATACAGATGAGAGGTTCCAGGAAAAGGGACCGGTAACGCTAACCCAGCAGCAGCACACGTGATGGAAGAGGAGGAGGGCGGCGCAGGAGGAGAAGGCCACGCTTTGAGACACAACAACCCAGGCCTTGCATGCGGACAAGAAGCGTGCGGATAGCAATTTGCTTTTTGTCGGCATGCAGTCATAAATGTAATACAGATGAGAGGTTCCAGGAAAAGGGACCGGTAACGCTAACCCATCACAGATGTTCATTGTTCATGTTACTTGGTTGGGGTCCGGGAGTGTTGCGTAGTCGTTTCCAATCCAGGATTGATTCATTTTAATTTGAGTCAGACGGTCTGCATTTTCTGTGGAGAGGCGGATACGCCGATCTGTGATGATGGCTCCGGCAGCACTGAAACAGCGTTCCGACATAACGCTGGCTGCCGGGCAAGCCAGCACCTCTATTGCGTACATTGCCAGTTCGTGCCAGGTGTCTAGCTTCGATACCCAATAGTTGAAGGGTGCAGATGGATTGTTCAACACAGCTACGCCATCTGACATGTAGTCCTTGACCATTTTCTCCAGGCGATCGGTGTTGGAGGTGGATCTGCACGCTTGCTGTTCTGTGGGCTGCTGCATGGGTGTCAGAAAATTTTCCCACTCCAAGGACACTGCCGATACCATTCCCTTTTGGGCACTAGCTGCGGCTTGTGTTGTTTGCTGCCCTCCTGGTCGTCCTGGGTTTGCGGAAGTCAGTCTGTCGGCGTACAACTGGCTAGAGGAGGGGGAGGATGTCAATCTCCTCTCTAAAGTCTCCACAAGGGCCTGTTGGTAGTCTTCCATTTTGACCTGTCTGACTCTTTCTTCAAGCAGTTTTGGAACATTGTGTTTGTACCGTGGATCCAGAAGGGTATAAACCCAGTAATTGGTGTTGTCCAGAATGCGCACAATGCGTGGGTCGCGTTCAATGCAGTCTAGCATGAATTGAGCCATGTGTGCCAGAGTCCTGCCAGAATCCTCATCATCCTCTTATGAGCGTTGTGATAGTTGTTGTGATGCATCATAGTCGTCACCTTCTTCCTGGTCTGCTTCTGCTGACCATTCGCGCTGAATTGTGGAAGTCCAACGTGCACCACTCTGGCCCTCGTCAGTGGTGGCATGAAATTCCTGCTCCAACTCCAGCTGTTCCTCCTCCTCTTCTTCGTCATAGCTGCTGGGGCCAGCGTTTCCTGAGGCAGATGGCCTGATGCTGGTATCATCACGCTGATCGTTTTCTCCTTCAGATTCCCCCAGTTGCATCATGACAGCTGTTTCCTTGATTTTCAACACCGACTTCTTCAGTAAACTCAGCAGTGGTATGGTAATGCTGACTGAAGAGTTGTCACTGCTCACAAGCAACGTGGATTGCTCAAAATTTTGGAGGACTTGGCAGAGGTCCAACATGTTGGCCCAATCGGATCCACAGAAGCTTGGCAGCTGTCCGGATGCGCCTCGGTACTGCGCCGTCATGTACTGGACCACTGCACTCTTCTGCTCGCAAAAGCGGGCTAGCATGTGCAGCGTAGAATTCCAGCACGTAGGGACATCACACAGCAAGCGATGGTGGGGGAGATTGAAGCGCTCCTGCATCTTGGCGAGTGCCCCCGAAGCAGTACTGGAATTTCTGCAATGTTTGGCCACTCGTCGCACCTTCAACAGAAGATCGGCCACGCCTGGGTATGTCCTCAGGAACCGCTGAACTACTAGGTTCATCACGTGCGCCAGGCAAGGGATGTGTGTCAGCTTAGCCAACCTTAAAGCGCGAATGAGATTACTCCCATTATCACACACAACCATGCCCGGTTTCAGGTCCAGCGGTGCCAGCCACAAATCCATCTGTTCCTTTATTCCCCTCCAAATTTCCTCCCCTGTGTGCTGCTTATCCCCAAGGCAGATCAGCTTCAGCAACGCTTGCTGACGCATGCCAACAGCTGTGCTGCACTGCTTCCACGATCCTACTGCTGCTGGGTTAGCGTTTCCGGATGATGTACAGCTTTGAGATGCATTGGAGGAGAAGGAGTCAGAGAGGTAGGTGCTGCTGTTGTTATCCAGTGGGAGGGACGGCGGTGCAGCTGTTTGCGGCGTGGGCAACACCCGCGCAGTAGCAGGTGAGGAATCGCTGCCAGGCTCCACAAGGTTCACCCAGTGCGCGGTAAGGGAGATGTATCGACCCTGGCTGAACGCACTCGTCCAGGTGTCAGTGGTGAGGTGAACCTTGCAGGCAACGGCATTCTTCAAGCTTCGGGTTATTTTGCTGACCACGTGCTCATGCAACTCAGGCACTGCAGAGCGCGCAAAGTGGTAGCGGCTGGGAACCACGTAACGTGGGATGGCCACTGACATCATGCCCTTGAAGCTGTTTGTCTCCACCACTCGATATGGCAGCATTTCGCAGGCCAGAAGCTTGGCTATGCTGGCTGTTAGTGCCACGACCCAGGGGGCATTTGCTGGCAATTTCCTCTTGCGCTCAAGCATCTCCGAGACAGACAACTGAACCGTAGGGCTGCACACTGAACGGCTGTTGGTTGTTGTGTTTGATGAAGACTGGGAGACCTCAAGAGCACTATTCCGGAAAGTGACAGTGTCAGCGTCGTCTGATGTTTGTGAATGTTGTTGTGAATCACGCAATGGCTGGGCTACTGCTGCTGCTGAGGAGGGTCTGGTGGTGAGTCTGGTGACCCCAAGGGAGGCAGTGTTGCTGGTACCCTGTCCTGGCGACCACAGAGTGGGATGTTTGGATACCATGTGGCGGGTCATGCTGGTGGTGGAGAGGTTGTTAATATTTTTCCCCCTGCTCAGGCGGGTCTTGCACACCTTGCAAATCACCATGGTACCATCCTCACTGCAGTCTTCAAAGAAAGGCCAGACTTTGGAGCACCTGCCTTGCTGGCAATTTCTGTTTGCGCCTCTTTTGCGTCTCACTTGAACTTCCACACTTGTGGTGTCTGAAATTTCGCGCCGCCTACCTTGTGTCACAAGGCGAACTCGTGCAGCAGTGGGTTCTTCAACAGACTCATCTGTGCTGCTACGACGGCGATGTTCTCCTTCACATACAAAATCTGGGTCTCTGTCAACATTGTCCATACCCTCCTCCTCTTCCATCTCCTCAAACTCGTCATATGTGATTGTGGGCCGCCGCCGTGGATTAGAGCTCCCCAGAACAACCTCTGCGCAGCTCACTCCAACGTCGTCTTCCAGATCTTCTCGGCCGACCTCCTGCAATTAAAACCCCTCCTGCCCAACTTGCTCTGGGATTTGGGTTTCAAAGTCCTCGGACTCGCCTTGCATTTCAGTGCGCGGTGCATTTCCCACAGTAAATGGTTGTGAATCCGGGCACAACATTTCTGGCTGTTCCATTGACCTTTGAAAGGTGGAAGTTTGTTGGGCTGGGATTAGCTCCTGTGAATACCACATTGTGTCCTGAGGAAATTCTTCGGACTGGTTATTTGGCAGTTGTGTGCGTGGTGTCGCTGCCGGTTGTGTCAGCTTTGTGCCCACTGGCTCCTTGTAACTGGCTGAGGACTCGGACCTCGTGCGTGATGTGCTGGTGCTGCTTAACCCACTGCTGGACGCTTGAGAGGTCATCCAATTAATTATCTGGTCCTGTTCTTTTGGATTTGTGAGGGTTGATTTCCTGGACAACATGGGCGGTATTGAGTGGGTTTTCTTCGGTGCTCCACTGTGGCCTGTACGTGAACCGTCAGGGGAAACACCTCTTCCCTTGCCCCTCCCTCTTTCACAGGATTTCTTCTTCATTTCACTTATCCTTAAAGTACACGCTGACTGGCAGCAGTACAGTGGCAGTACAGAAATGCTATACAGTGGCGGGTGAGCAGTGTACTACTATTCCCAGCAGCAACACAGAGCACAATGCTATACAGTGGTGGGTGAGCGGTGTACTACTGTTCCCAGCAGCGACACAGAGCACAATGCTATACAGTGGTGGGTGAGCGGTGTACTACTGTTCCCAGCAGAGACACAGAGTGGCAGTAAACACAATGCTATATAGTGTGGGTGAGCGGTGTACTACTGTTCCCAGCAGCGACACAGAGCACAATGCTATACAATGGTGGGTGAGCGGTGTACTACTGTTCCCAGCAGAGACACAGAGTGGCAGTAAACACAATGCTATATAGTGTGGGTGAGCAGTGTACTACTGTTCCCAGCAGCGACACAGAGCACAATGCTATACAGTGGTGGGTGAGCGGTGTACTACTGTTCCCAGCAGCGACACAGAGCACAATGCTATACAGTGGTGGGTGAGCGGTGTACTACTGTTCCCAGCAGCGACACAGAGCACAATGCTATACAGTGGTGGGTGAGCGGTGTACTACTGTTCCCAGCAGCGACACAGAGCACAATGCTATACAGTGGTGGGTGAGCGGTGTACTACTATTCCCAGCAGCGACACAGAGCACAATGCTATACAGTGGTGGGTGAGCGGTGTACTACTGTTCCCAGCAGAGACATAGAGTGGCAGTAAACACAATGCTATATAGTGTGGGTGAGCGGTGTACTACTGTTCCCAGCAGCGACACAGAGCACAATGCTATACAGTGGTGGGTGAGCGGTGTACTACTATTCCCAGCAGCGACACAGAGCACAATGCTATACAGTGGTGGGTGAGCGGTGTACTACTATTCCCAGCAGCGACACAGAGCACAATGCTATACAGTGGTGGGTGAGCGGTGTACTACTGTTCCCAGCAGAGACACAGAGTGGCAGTAAACACAATGCTATACAGTGGTGGGTGAGCGGTGTACTACTGTTCCCAGCAGCGACACAGAGCACAATGCTATACAGTGGTGGGTGAGCGGTGTACTACTGTTCCCAGCAGCGACACAGAGCACAATGCTATACAGTGGTGGGTGGGTGAGCGGTGTACTACTATTCCCAGCAGCGACACAGAGCACAATGCTATACAGTGGTGGGTGAGCGGTGTTCTACTGTTCCCAGCAGAGACACAGAGTGGCAGTAAACACAATGCTATACAGTGGTGGGTGAGCGGTGTACTACTATTCCCAGCAGCGACACAGAGCACAATGCCATACAGTGGTGGGTGGGTGAGCGGTGTACTACTGTTCCCAGCAGCGACACAGAGCACAATGCTATACAGTGGTGGGTGAGCGGTGTACTACTGTTCCCAGCAGAGACACAGAGTGGCAGTAAACACAATGCTATATAGTGTGGGTGAGCGGTGTACTACTGTTCCCAGCAGCGACACAGAGCACAATGCTATACAGTGGTGGGTGAGTGGTGTACTACTATTCCCAGCAGCGACACAGAGCACAATGCTATACAGTGGTGGGTGAGCGGTGTACTACTATTCCCAGCAGCGACACAGAGCACAATGCTATACAGTGGTGGGCGAGCGGTGTTCTACTGTTCCCAGCAGAGACACAGAGTGGCAGTAAACACAATGCTATATAGTGTGGGTGAGCGGTGTACTACTGTTCCCAGCAGCGACACAGAGCACAATGCTATACAGTGGTGGGTGAGCGGTGTACTACTGTTCCCAGCAGCAACACAGAGCACAATGCTATACAGTGGTGGGTGAGCAGTGTACTACTGTTCCCAGCAGCGACACAGAGCACAATGCTATACAGTGGTGGGTGGGTGAGCGGTGTACTACTATTCCCAGCAGCGACACAGAGCACAATGCTATACAGTGGTGGGTGAGCGGTGTACTACTGTTCCCAGCAGAGACACAGAGTGGCAGTAAACACAATGCTATACAGTGGTGGGTGAGCGGTGTACTACTATTCCCAGCAGCGACACAGAGCACAATGCTATACAGTGGTGGGTGGGTGAGCGGTGTACTACTGTTCCCAGCAGCGACACAGAGCACAATGCTATACAGTGGTGGGTGAGCGGTGTACTACTGTTCCCAGCAGCGACACAGAGCACAATGCTATACAGTGGTGAGTGAGCGGTGTACTACTGTTCCCAGCAGCGACACAGAGCACAATGCTAGTGGTGCTCAAATACCCCTTTTCAAAATTCGAGTTTGGTCGAATTCGAATAGTAAATTATTCGAGGTCAGTCGAATATTCGAGTCGAATAAATTTTACTATTCGATTCGACCTCGGACTTCGAGCTCACTATTCAAGTCGGTATTCGAGCTCATTATTCGAGCTGACTATTCGAATTGGCCTTAAATAGCTTCCTACACTTGTTTTGAGGGTGAATAATGCAAGAAACATCTTTTTTTCCAAGTAACAACAGCAAGTGATTATGTGGGGATGTTCCTTTAAAAAAAAAAAAGGTGAAAAGAGAAGTTGTGTCCAGAATTTTGTTCAGTACTGTATATACTTCTTCTTCTTCTTCTTTATCTTCTATATCTTCTTCTTCTATATCTTCTTCTTCTATATCTTCTTCTTCTATATCTTCTTCTATATCTTCTTCTTCTTCTTTTATATTGTCTTCTTCTTCTTCTTCTTCATCTTCTTCATCTTCTTCATCATCATCTTCTTCTTCTTCATCTTCATTTTCTTCATCTTCTTCATCTTCTTCTTCTTCATCTTCTTCTTCTTCATCTTCTTCATCTTCTTCTTCATCTTCTTCATCTTCTTCTTCATCTTCTTCATCTTCTTCATCTTCTTCTTCTTCATCTTCTTCTTCTTCTCCTTCTTCATCTTCTTCTTCTTCATCTTCTTCTTCTTCATCTTCTTCATCTTCTTCTTCATCTTCTTCATCTTCTTCTTCATCTTCTTCATCTTCTTCATCTTCTTCTTCTTCTTCTTCATCTTCTTCTTCTTCATCTTCATCTTCTTCTTCTTCTCCTTCTTCTTTTTCTTCTTATTCATCTTCTTCTTCTTCATCTTCTTCATCTTCTTCTATATCGTCTTCTTCTTCACTTATTTCTCTTTTCAAATTTTTTTTTAAAGAAATGCAGCTATTTTTGAGCGTAACAAATAGCTGGTGGCGCACGCATGTTGGAAGCGCCATTGTATGTGCTCCCTGGCAGTGGAAACACACAGACAGCAGGAGGTAAATTCAGCAGCAGGAGGAGGAGGATGAGTGTGTGGCAGCAGGCAGTCAATGAGGCAGGCAGCGTGACATAATAGCCCTGGTACCTAGCGGTGATACCAGGGCTGTAAATAAACACAGCAGGCAGGAGGTCCCAGACAGCGGTCGTGCAGCCCACATTGTGTCCAATACACAACTGGGACAACACAATTTTCAACCCGGGCACCTCAGAAAAATTAAACCTTTTTTTTTGTAATGGTTTTGTAGTTTTGGTTTTACAACCAATTACACAGATATAGCTATTTTTTGACGTAATAGCTGGTGGCAGAGTGGCAGCAGAAGGTAAATCTGTGTACCCTGGCGTTGGGAAACACAGACAGACAGCAGCAGCAGGAGGAATGGAGGAGTAATTATGTGAGCAGCTATTGTTTGACGTAATAGCTGGTGGCAGAGTGGCAGCAGAAGCTAATTCTGTGTACCCTGGCAGTGGGAAACACAGACAGACAGCAGCATCAGCAGGAGGAATGGAGGAGTAGTGTGAGTGTGGCAGCAGGTAGGCAGCGTGACATAATAGCCCTGGTACCTAGCGGTGATACCAGGCCGTAAATAAACACAACAGGAGGTCCCAGACAGCGGTCGTGCAGCCCACATCGTGTCCAATACACAACTGGGACAACACAGTTTTCAACCCGGGCACCTCAGAAAAATTAAACCTTTTTTTTTGTAATGGTTTTGTAGTTTTGGTTTTACAACCAATTACACAGATATAGCTATTTTTTGACGTAATAGCTGGTGGCAGAGTGGCAGCAGAAGGTAAATCTGTGTACCCTGGCATTGGGAAACACAGACAGACAGCAGCAGCAGCAGGAGGAATGGAGGAGTAATTATGTGTGCAGCTATTGTTTGACGTAATAGCTGGTGGCAGACTGGCAGCAGAAGGTAATTCTGTGTACCCTGGCAGTGGGAAACACAGATAGACAGCAGCAGCAGGAGGAATGGAGGAGTAGTGTGAGTGTGGCAGCAGGCAGGCAGCGTGACATAATAGCCCTGGTACCTAGCGGTGATACCAGGCCGTAAATAAACACAACAGGAGGTCCCAGACAGCGGTCATGCAGCCCACATCGTGTCCAATACACAACTGGGACAACACAGTTTTCAACCCGGGCACCTCAGAAAAATTAAACCTTTTTTTTTTGTAATGGTTTTGTAGTTTTGGTTTTACAACCAATTACACAGATATAGCTATTTTTTGACGTAATAGCTGGTGGCAGAGTGGCAGCAGAAGGTAAATCTGTGTACCCTGGCGATGGGAAACACAGACAGACAGCAGCAGCAGGAGGAATGGAGGAGTAATTATGTGTGCAGCTATTGTTTGACGTAATAGCTGGTGGCAGACTGGCAGCAGAAGGTAATTCTGTGTACCCTGGCAGTGGGAAACACAGACAGACAGCAGCAGCAGGAGGAATGGAGGAGTAGTGTGAGTGTGGCAGCAGGCAGGCAGCGTGACATAATAGCCCTGGTACCTAGCGGTGATACCAGGCCGTAAATAAACACAACAGGAGGTCCCAGACAGCGGTCGTGCAGACCACATTGTGTCCAATATACAACTGGGACAACACAGTTTTCAACCCGGGCACCTCAGAAAAATTAAACCTTTTTTTTATGGTTTTTTGGTTTTGTTTGTAAAACAAATTACACAGATATATAGCTATTGTTTGACGTAATAGCTGGTGGCAGAGTGGCAGCAGAATGTAATTCTGTGTACCCTGGCAGTGGGAAACACAGACCGACAGCAGCATCAGCAGGAGGAATGGAGGAGTAGTGTGAGTGTGGCAGCAGGTAGGCAGCGTGACATAATAGCCCTGGTACCTAGCGGTGATACCAGGGCTGTAAATAAACACAGCAGGCAGGAGGTCCCAGACAGCGGTCGTGCAGCCCACATTGTGTCCAATACACAACTGGGACAACACAATTTTCAACCCGGGCACCTCAGAAAAATTAAACCTTTTTTTTTTGTAATGGTTTTGTAGTTTTGGTTTTACAACCAATTACACAGATATAGCTATTTTTTGACGTAATAGCTGGTGGCAGAGTGGCAGCAGAAGGTAAATCTGTGTACCCTGGCGTTGGGAAACACAGACAGACAGCAGCAGCAGCAGGAGGAATGGAGGAGTAATTATGTGTGCAGCTATTGTTTGACGTAATAGCTGGTGGCAGACTGGCAGCAGAAGGTAATTCTGTGTTCCCTGGCAGTGGGAAACACAGACAGACAGCAGCATCAGCAGGAGGAATGGAGGAGTAGTGTGAGTGTGGCAGCAGGTAGGCAGCGTGACATAATAGCCCTGGTACCTAGCGGTGATACCAGGCCGTAAATAAACACAACAGGAGGTCCCAGACAGCGGTCGTGCAGCCCACATCGTGTCCAATACACAACTGGGACAACACAGTTTTCAACCCGGGCACCTCAGAAAAATTAACCCTTTTTTTTTGTAATGGTTTTGTAGTTTTGGTTTTACAACCAATTACACAGATATAGCTATTTTTTGACGTAATAGCTGGTGGCAGAGTGGCAGCAGAAGGTAAATCTGTGTACCCTGGCGTTGGGAAACACAGACAGACAGCAGCAGCAGCAGGAGGAATGGAGGAGTAATTATGTGTGCAGCTATTGTTTGACGTAATAGCTGGTGGCAGACTGGCAGCAGAAGGTAATTCTGTGTACCCTGGCAGTGGGAAACACAGACAGACAGCAGCAGCAGGAGGAGTGGAGGAGTAGTGTGAGTGTGGCAGCAGGCAGGCAGCGTGACATAATAGCCCTGGTACCTAGCGGTGATACCAGGCCGTAAATAAACACAACAGGAGGTCCCATACAGCGGTCGTGCAGCCCACATTGTGTCCAATACACAACTGGGACAACACAGTTTTCAACCCGGGCACCTCAGAAAAATTAAACCTTTTTTTTATGGTTTTTTGGTTTTGTTTGTAAAACAAATTACACAGATATATAGCTATTGTTTGACGTAATAGCTGGTGGCAGAGTGGCAGCAGAATGTAATTCTGTGTACCCTGGCAGTGGGAAACACAGACCGAGAGCAGCAGCAGCAGGAGGAATGGAGGAGTAATGTGAGCAGCTATTGTTTGACGTAATAGCTGGTGGCAGTGTGGCAGCAGAAGGTAATTCTGTGTACCCTGGCAGTGGGAAACACAGACAGACAGCAGCAGCAGGAGGAATGGAGGAGTAGTGTGAGTGTGGCAGCAGGCAGGCAGCGTGACATAATAGCCCTGGTACCTAGCGGTGATACCAGGCCGTAAATGAACACAACAGGAGGTCCCAGACAGCGGTCGTGCAGCCCACATCGTGTCCAATACACAAATGGGACAACACAGTTTTCAACCCGGGCACCTCAGAAAAATTAAACCTTTTTTTTTTTTTTAATGGTTTTTTGGTTTTGTTTGTAAAACAAATTACACAGATATATAGCTATTGTTTGACGTAATAGCAGGTGGCGGAGTGGCAGCAGAAGGTAAATCTGTGTACCCTGGCAGTGGGAAACACAGACAGACAGCAGAAGGGCAGTACACAGCAGCCCACTGTAGGTGTAAAATGTGTGGCTGCAGGCGACGTAATAGTCAAAGTGAACCAGGCTGGCTTAGTGAGCAGGAGCCAGGAGGTGGTAAAGGGTGGTAAGGCACATTAACGATGGTTCTTAGCCAGTTCATGTCCCCCTCTCGCCGACAACAGGGGCCAGGAACTCGCCTTCCACCCACGCCTGGTTCATCTTGAGAAACGTCAGTCTGTCCACAGACTTGTGAGACAGACGTGAGCGTTTCTCGGTGACCACACCACCAGCTGCACTGAAGCAGCGCTCGGACAGCACGCTGGAAGGGGGGGCAGGACAGCACTTCCAGGGCGTACTGCGCCAGCTCGCTCCAGATCTCCAGGCGCTTGACCCAATACTCCATGGGATCAACAGGGGCATCGCTGTCAAGCCCGCTGTAGGACCCCATGTAGTCAGCCACCATGCGGGTCAGGCGCTGGCTGTGACCGGTGGAGGATGCTGCTGCATGCACCTCCTCTCTAGTCACTGCTGCCGGAGCCTCTACAGTCCTGTAGAGCTCGTGGCTGAGAGACAGCAGGTCTGTGGGGCGCTTGCTGCTGGATGCAGGCACCTGCTGCTGCCTCTGTGCTGGCTGCTGGACAGTGGGGGTGGAAGGCTGGGGGAAGGCTTCCTCCAAGCGCTCAACAAGGGCCTGCTGCAAGCTCCTTATTTGTTGTGCTGGGTCTCCTCCTGCAGGCGGCAGGAACTGGCTCAACTTCCCCTTGAGGCGTGGGTCCAACATCATGCTGATCCAGATGTCCTCCCTCTGCTTCATCTGGATCACCCTGGGGTCCCTGCGCAGGCACGTCAGCATGTGCGCTGCCATTGGGAAGAGGCGGGCCACGTCTGCTGGCACATCGACGGCAGTGCTGCTGTCCTCATCCTCCTCCTCTGCCTCGTCAGCCTCATCCTCTCTCCACCCCCACACCAACTCAGCTGCACTGTGCTGCTCCCCCTCATCAGCAGCAAGGTCAGGGACCTCCACCAAGTCCTCCTCCTCCTCCCCCTCAGAGGTGGACTGTGCAGCTGCTTGCCGCTCCTGCTGGTCCAAGGCTGCCGCTCCCTGTTCCAGCAAAGCATCGAGGGCCCTGTTCAGCAGACAAACCAGGGGCACCCACTCGCAGACCATAGCATGGTCCCTGCTCACCATGTTAGTGGCCTGCAGAAAGGGAGCCAGCACTAAGCACACCTGCTGCATGTGCCTCCAGTCATCATCGGGGACGATGGACGGGATGTTGCTGGTCTTGTCCCTTCTCTGAGCGGCGGAAACAGTGGCCAGGGCAAGGTACTGTTTGACAGCGCGCTTCTGTTCAACCAGACGCTCCAACATCGCCAGGGTGGAGTTCCAGCGAGTCGGAACGTCAAGGATCAGCCGATGGCGTGGCAGATCCAGCTCCTTTTGCACGTCTTCCTGGCTCGCACAGGCTGCAGCCGAGCGCCGGAAGTGACGCACAACGTTCCTTGCCGTTTCCAGCAGTTCGCCCATCCCCTGGTAGGTGCGCAAGAACTTCTGCACCACCAGGTTCAGCACGTGGGCAAGACAGGGGATGTGGGTCAGGTTTCCCCTGTCTATTGCGGCAACCAGATTGGCCCCATTGTCGGCCACCACCTCTCCGACTCTGAGGCCTCTGGGGGTCAGCCAAATCCTCTCCTGCTCCTGGAGTTTGGCCAACACATGGGTTGCCGTCAGCTTGGTCTTCCCAAGGCTGACCAAGTGCAGCAGCGCTTGGCAGTGGCGGGCCTTCACGCTGCTGCTGAGGCGGGGGGTTTGGCCAGGTGTGCCGGAGGATGGCAGAGGATCGGAGGAACCTGCTGGTTCCCTGACCCTGCGGGGTGGCACCACCCACTGTGTTGCTGCTGCTGCTGTGCCCGCTGCTGCTCTCCCATCCTCACCCCCTTCCACCAAGCTGACCCAGTGGACAGTGAAGGACAGGTAGCGGCCTGTCCCGAAGCGGCTGCTCCAGGAGTCCATGGTGACGTGGACCCTTTCACCAACCACGTGCTCCAGTCCACATTGGCCATCACAAAGCGGTGCAGTGCAGGAATGGCCTTGCGGGCAAAGAAGTGTCTGCTGGGGAGCTGCCAGTCTGGGGCTGCGCAAGCAAGCAGTGCACGAATGTCGCTCCCCTCCTGCACGAGCGTGTACGGCAGGAGTTGGGAGCACATGGCCCGTGCCAGCAAGCCGTTCAGCTGCCGCACGCGACGGCTGCTGGGAGGCAGAGCCCTAACCACCCCCTGGAAGGACTCGCTCAAAAGGCTCTGGCGTGGCCTTTTGCTGGCACGGGAATCAGCAGACACAGCGGAGGAGGCCACTGAGGACTGGCTGCCAGAACAGGCCTCAGTGTTGGCGGCAGGAGTTGCAGAGGGGGGAGGAGCAGTGCGTTTCCGCACTCCTGCTGGTGCTGCTGGAGGAGCAGGAGGGCGGGTGGCTGCTGTTGCTGCTGCTGCTGCAGCTGAAGGCTGTGCAGTGATGGGTGTGGTGCCACTGCCAGCACCAGATGCCTTCAGCCTCTGGAACTCCTCATGCTGGTGGAAATGTTTCGCAGCAAGGTGGTTGATGAGCGAGCTGGTGCTGAACTTTAAGGGGTCTGCACCTCTGCTCAACTTCCGCTGACAGTGGTTGCAAGTGGCGTACTTGCTGTGCACAGTGGGCATGGTGAAAAATCGCCAGATTGGTGACAGAAACATCCCCCTATGGCATGGAAGCGCTGCTGCCGCCTGTCTCCCTGTGGTGGTTTGGGGGGGGGGGCTTGGGTGCGGCTGGTGGTGGTACTGGCAGATGCTGCTGCTGCTGCTGCTGCTGAGCCTGAGACACCAGCAGGCTGTGGGACCTGCCTACTGCTGCCAATGCTTGCAATGATGCGCCTCCTTGCAAGGCCCACAAGCGCATCCTCCTCCTCCTCCTCAGAGCTGCTGAGGACGACATCCCCTGGAGGTGGTGGCACCCAGTCTCTGTCTGTCAGCGGGTCATCATCATCCTCCCCCTCCTGAAACATGTCCTGCTGGGATGATGACCCCCCAAACTCCTCTCCTGATGCATGGATGGGCTGCTTGACTGTCGCCACAGTCTTGCTGTCCAATCCCTCATCCCCCAAAGTGCCCATCAGCATCTCCTCCTCCAAATCGCCAACAACAGCAGACAATACCCTGATGGTGCCTGGGGTAAAAATACTGCTGAGTGACAGGTCGCCAACTTGTGACGGTGAACTGGCCTCCTCCCCAGACCCTGCTGGGCGGCTGCTGCGAACAGGGGTGGTGGTGGTGAGGGTGGAGGCCTCGGATGCAGAGCTGATGGCGGGCTGCTCATCCTCCGTCATGAGTTGCACCACAGTGTCTGCATGCTTTTCCTCAATGGGACGTTTCCGACCCGGCTGGAGGAAAATCGGAGCAGGTGCTACACGCTGCTGCTGCTGTGTCTCTGCAGCGTGAGTTGCAGATGCTCCTGCTGGGCGGCGCCCAAGGCGTCCACGGCCAGTGGCTATGGGAGGAATGTTAGCCACTGACGCTGCTGCTGCTGCTGCGGAACTGTGCATGGTGGCGCGCCCGCGGCCTGCCACAATGCTGCTCCCTCTCCTCCTGATTCCCTTGCTGCCCTTCCCCTTGCCCAAACCGCGCTGGCTGCCACTTCCAGACATCTTCGATGTTTTGGGCGTAAAGACAAAAGTTTTTTAAAAGGGCGGGTTAAAAGTGGGGTACTTTAATGGAGTGGGTTGGTGGGTGAGGTGACTGAGTGAGTGTCCCTAGTACAGTAAGTAAGTAGTAACAGTCAGGAAGTACAACTAGAAGTTACAATAATCAGTAGTAATCACAAGTAAATTTAGTGTGTGTACACTACAGACAGTGAGTGCACGCACGCGCAAACACGCGCAGGAGCTAGCCTATGAACAGTGACTGAGTGAGTGTCCCTACTACAGTAAGTAAGTAATAAGAGTCAGGAAGTACAACTAGAAATTACAATAATCAATCAGTAATCAGAAGGAAATAGAGTGTGTGTAGTGTGTACACACTACACAGACAGTGAGTGCACACACACACGCAGGAGCTAGCCTATGAACAGTGACTGAGTGTCCTAGACTCCTATAGTACAGTAAGAGTAAGTAGTAACAGTAAGTACAACTAATTACAATAATCAATCAGTAATCAGAAGGAAATAGAGTGTGTGTGTACAGTACACAGACAGTGAGTGCACACACGCAGGAGCTAGTAGCCTATGAACAGTGACTGAGTGTCCTAGACTCCTATAGTACAGTAAGAGTAAGTAGTAACAGTAAGTACAACTAATTACAATAATCAATCAGTAATCAGAAGGAAATAGAGTGTGTGTGTACAGTACACAGACAGTGAGTGAGTGCACACACGCAGGAGCAAGTAGCCTATGAACAGTGACTGAGTGTCCTAGACTCCTAGTACAGTAAGAGTAAGTAGTAACAGTAAGTACAACTAATTACAATAATCAATCAGTAATCAGAAGGAAATAGAGTGTGTGTGTACAAGACAGTGAGTGCACACACGCAGGAGCTAGTAGCCTTAGCCTTAGCCTATGAACAGTGACAGTGAGTGTCCTAGTACAGTATAACTACAATACTAAATACAGAATCAATCAGTAGTAAAGGACAGCAGAAATACTGGTATAGATGAGAGAAATATACTAACAGAGGACAGGAGAGAACAGCTGCCCACACAGGCAGGCCCTGAGGCCTAAAGCTGTAAGCTTGCCTGCAGCAGCTGTCTCTGTCTATGTAACACAAAAGCTACTAACTAAAATACAATGTCTATCTAACTAACAACAATATAGGTGTGTATAGGAGGTGTATGTGAGCAAAAACGCTAGGTAAATGACCACAATAGAGCTCTTGCTAAGCCAAAGCACAAAGGAGCAACTCTCTTTCTATGCAAGTCTCAGGCAAGGACGGAGAAACCTAACATGGCGGCCGCTATTTATAGGGTAGGGGCTGGCCAGGGTCCCCCTCTGTGATTGGCTGCCATCAGAGGGCCTGGGAGCCCTCTGATTGGCTCTAAGGACATCAATCTGGGCTATGACGCTATTCGAGCTCGGTACCCGAGCTCGAATAGCGCCGTTTGCTCGAATAGTTCGAATAGTGAATCGGCTATTCGCGTTTACTCGAATAGCCCATTCGAATAGCTGCAGCTATTCGGAGCTTGAATACCGAGCTTGAATAGGTGAAAAAGAGCTCGAATATTCGAGCTACTCGAATATTCGAGCTCTGCTGAGCACCACTGCACAATGCTATACAGTGGTGGGTGAGCGGTGTACTACTATTCCCAGCAGCGACACAGAGCACAATGCTATACAGTGGTGGGTGAGCGGTGTACTACTATTCCCAGCAGCGACACAGAGCACAATGCTATACAGTGGTGGGCGAGCGGTGTTCTACTGTTCCCAGCAGAGACACAGAGTGGCAGTAAACACAATGCTATACAGTGTGGGTGAGCGGTGTACTACTGTTCCCAGCAGCGACACAGAGCACAATGCTATACAGTGGTGGGTGAGCGGTGTACTACTGTTCCCAGCAGCGACACAGAGCACAATGCTATACAGTGGTGGGTGAGCGGTGTACTACTGTTCCCAGCAGCGACACAGAGCACAATGCTATACAGTGGTGGGTGGGTGAGCGGTGTACTACTATTCCCAGCAGCGACACAGAGCACAATGCTATACAGTGGTGGGCGAGCGGTGTACTACTGTTCCCAGCAGAGACACAGAGTGGCAGTAAACACAATGCTATACAGTGGTGGGTGAGCGGTGTACTACTATTCCCAGCAGCGACACAGAGCACAATGCTATACAGTGGTGGGTGGGTGAGCGGTGTACTACTGTTCCCAGCAGCGACACAGAGCACAATGCTATACAGTGGTGGGTGAGCGGTGTACTACTGTGTAGGGTAGCTGAACGCCGTTGGAGAAAAACTAATACTAATGAGGATTTCATTACTTACAAAAAAGAGTTGAACAAGTTTAAAACCGCTCTCTCTTCTGCAAAACAATCATACTTCTCCTCCCTCATATCCTCCCACTTGCACAATGCTATACAGTGGTGGGTGAGCGGTGTACTACTGTTCCCAGCAGAGACACAGAGTGGCAGTAAACACAATGCTATATAGTGTGGGTGAGCGGTGTACTACTGTTCCCAGCAGCGACACAGAGCACAATGCTATACAGTGGTGGGTGAGTGGTGTACTACTATTCCCAGCAGCGACACAGAGCACAATGCTATACAGTGGTGGGTGAGCGGTGTACTACTATTCCCAGCAGCGACACAGAGCACAATGCTATACAGTGGTGGGCGAGCGGTGTTCTACTGTTCCCAGCAGAGACACAGAGTGGCAGTAAACACAATGCTATATAGTGTGGGTGAGCGGTGTACTACTGTTCCCAGCAGCGACACAGAGCACAATGCTATACAGTGGTGGGTGAGCGGTGTACTACTATTCCCAGCAGCGACACAGAGCACAATGCTATACAGTGGTGGGTGAGCGGTGTACTACTATTCCCAGCAGCGACACAGAGCACAATGCTATACAGTGGTGGGCGAGCGGTGTTCTACTGTTCCCAGCAGAGACACAGAGTGGCAGTAAACACAATGCTATACAGTGTGGGTGAGCGGTGTACTACTGTTCCCAGCAGCGACACAGAGCACAATGCTATACAGTGGTGGGTGAGCGGTGTACTACTGTTCCCAGCAGCGACACAGAGCACAATGCTATACAGTGGTGGGTGAGCGGTGTACTACTGTTCCCAGCAGCGACACAGAGCACAATGCTATACAGTGGTGGGTGGGTGAGCGGTGTACTACTATTCCCAGCAGCGACACAGAGCACAATGCTATACAGTGGTGGGCGAGCGGTGTACTACTGTTCCCAGCAGAGACACAGAGTGGCAGTAAACACAATGCTATACAGTGGTGGGTGAGCGGTGTACTACTATTCCCAGCAGCGACACAGAGCACAATGCTATACAGTGGTGGGTGGGTGAGCGGTGTACTACTGTTCCCAGCAGCGACACAGAGCACAATGCTATACAGTGGTGGGTGAGCGGTGTACTACTATTCCCAGCAGCGACACAGAGCACAATGCTATACAGGGTGAGCGGTGTTCTACTGTTCCCAGCAGAGACACAGAGTGGCAGTAAACACAATGCTATATAGTGTGGGTGAGCGGTGTACTACTGTTCCCAGCAGCGACACAGAGCACAATGCTATACAGTGGTGGGTGGGTGAGCGGTGTACTACTGTTCCCAGCAGCGACACAGAGCACAATGCTATACAGTGGTGGGTGAGCGGTGTACTACTGTTCCCAGCAGAGACACAGAGCGGCAGTAAACACAATGCTATACAGTGGTGGGTGAGCGGTGTACTACTATTCCCAGCAGCGACACAGAGCACAATGCTATACAGTGGTGGGTGGGTGAGCGGTGTACTACTGTTCCCAGCAGCGACACAGAGCACAATGCTATACAGTGGTGGGTAAGCGGTGTACTACTGTGTAGGGTAGCTGAACGCCGTTGGAGAAAAACTAATACTAATGAGGATTTCATTACTTACAAAAAAGAGTTGAACAAGTTTAAAACCGCTCTCTCTTCTGCAAAACAATCATACTTCTCCTCCCTCATATCCTCCCACTTGCACAATCCAAAGCGCCTGTTCAGTACTTTCAACTCCCTTCTCCGTCCACCCCCTCCTCCTCCTTCTTCATGCTTATCAGCTGAAGAATTTGCAACATACTTTACAGATAAAATTGCAAAAATCCGTAGTGTGTTTTCCACGCAGACATCAAACTCCATCTCCACTCCTCTTGTTGACTGCTCTCTTTCCAGTTTCTCTCCACTCTCTGAACATTCGCTCTCTTCCCTTATCTCCAAATCCCATCTAACCACCTGTTCTTTGGATCCTATCCCATCACATCTCATTCCACAGCTATCCACATCCCTCATCCCTGCCCTAACATCGCTGTTTAACCTATCCCTCTCCTCCGGAATTTTTCCATCCTCACTCAAGAGGGCTGTTGTAACACCACTACTTAAAAAACCATCTCTAGACCCCACCGAACTTGCTAACTACCGCCCAGTGTCACTTCTTCCATTTGCATCTAAATTACTTGAACGCCACATCCATGCTGAACTAAGTCAGTATTTATCTGCAAATTCCTTGCTCGATCAGTTCCAATCTGGCTTCCGGCCAAACCACTCCACAGAAACAGCACTCACCAAAGTAGCTAATGATCTCCTCACAGCTAAATCCAAAGGCTATTATTCCATACTCATCCTTCTAGATCTGTCATCAGCATTCGACACTGTCGACCACACTCTACTACTACAGATCCTTTCATCTATAGGAATAAAGGACCTCTCTCTCTCCTGGATATCTTCCTACCTGTCTGGAAGGTCTTTCACTGTTTCCTATTCAGATCAGGCCTCCTCTTCACATCCTCTGTCTGTAGGGGTACCTCAAGGCTCTGTCCTCGGTCCCCTTCTCTTCTCCATCTACATGCACGGTCTTGGTAACTTAATCAACTCATTCGGTTTCCAATACCACCTATATGCAGACGATACACAACTGTACCTCTCGGCCCCAGACCTTAACTCCCTCCTCACACGGGTTCCCGACTGCCTGTCGGCTATCTCCTCTTTCATGTCCTCTCGCTTCTTAAAACTCAATATGAATAAAACTGAACTAATAGTCTTTCCACCATCCCTGTCCACCCCTTTGCCTGATATTACAATAAATGTTAACAACACGTCTATAACATCAGTTCCCAAAGCACGGTGCCTGGGGGTAATATTTGATTCTTCTCTCTCATTTACTCCTCACATTAACTCCCTAACCAGCTCCTGCCATTTCCAACTGAAAAACATAGCACGTATCCAACCTTTTATCTCCCATGACACAACCAAAATGTTAGTACATGCTCATATTATATCTCGATTGGACTATTGCAATATATTGCTTGGTGGACTTCCAACTAACCGACTATCACCGCTCAATTCTGTACTGAACTCTGCTGCTCGACTCATTCATCTCTCCTCTCGTTCTTCCTCTGCTGACCCTCTCTGTCAAGCTCTTCACTGGCTACCAATTAATGAGAGGATTCAGTTCAAACTCTTAACCATAACCTACAAAGCTCTCCACAATCTCTCTCCCCTGTACATCTCCTCACTAGTCTCCAGATACCAACCCAACCGCAATCTCAGATCTGCACACGAGCTTCTTCTATCCTCTTCTACAATTACCTCCTCACATTCACGTGTACAAGACTTCTCACGTGCCTCACCCCTCCTCTGGAATGCCCTTCCACAACACATCCGCCACTCTCCCACCTTTGAAATCTTTAAACGCTCCCTCAAAACCCACCTTTTCCGACAAGCATATTCTCTAGCTTAGGCCATGCACCCACTAAATAACCTAATTACGCACTGCCTGTACATATACTGTATACTTCCCCCACCTCTTGTTTCCACCCCATTCCTTCAGATTGTAAGCTCGCAAGGGCAGGGCTCTCACCCTTTTGTGTCATGGAATGTTATTAATTCAATTGCTTGCACACTGTTAGAAATTTATACATTTTAGTCATCCTGTTAAATCAAATTGTAATCAGCAGTGCTGTATCTTGTATCAGTGTTCATATTTCCATGTATATCATTGTCTGTATCATTATGTATCCCTTGTTTGTTTTCTTACATTGTACAGCGCCACGGAATATGTTGGCGCTTTATAAATAAATAAATAATAATAATAATAATAATAACTGTTCCCAGCAGAGACACAGAGTGGCAGTAAACACAATGCTATACAGTGGTGGGTGAGCGGTGTACTACTATTCCCAGCAGTGACACAGAGCACAATGCTATACAGGGTGAGTGGTGTACTACTGTTCCCAGCAGAGACACAGAGTGGCAGTAAACACAATGCTATATAGTGTGGGTGAGCGGTGTACTACTGTTCCCAGCAGCGACACAATGACTGGGGGGACACTGGCTAGCCTGGCTGGAGAGAGAACTTCCCTGCCTGCCTGCCCAAAGCTAAACCCACAAACAAATGGCGGAGAAATGACGTGGATCGGGTATTTATTTACCCGAACCACGCGACCCGTTCGGCCAATCAGAGCGCTAGCCGAACGTTCGGGGAACGTTCGGCCATGCGCTCTTAGTTCGGCCATATGGCCGAACAGTTTGGCCGAACACCATCAGGTGTTCGGCCGAACTCGAACATCACCCGAACAGGGTGATGTTCTGCAGAACCCGAACAGTGGCGAACACTGTTCGCCCAACACTATCTGCTGCCCACATTACGATTTTCTGGTCACTGCAGCCCACATTGTGATTTTCAGGTGTCTGCTGCCCACATTACGATTTTCTGGTGTCTGCTGCCCACAGTGTGATTTTCAGGTGTCTGCTGCCCACGTTACGATTTTCTGGTGACTGCAGCCCACATTGCGATTTTCAGGTTTCTGCTGCCCACATTGCGATTTTCAGGTGTCTGCTGCCCACATTGCAATTTTCAGGTGTCTGCTGCCCACATTACGATTTTCTGGTGACTGCTGCCCACATTGCTGTTTTCTGGTGACTGCTGCCCACATTGCAATTTTCTGGTGACTGCTGCCCACTTTACGATTATTTTCTGGTGACTCCTGACCACATTACGAGTATTTTCTGATGGCTGCTGCCCACATTACGATTATTTTCTGATGGCTGCTGCCCACCTTACGATTATTTTCTGATGACTGCTGCCCACATTACGATTTTTTCTGGTGACTGCTGCCCAATTTACGATTATTTTATGGTGAAATGCTGCCCACTTTACGATCATTTTATGGTGAAATGCTGCCCAATTTACGATTCATTTCTGGTGAAACATTGCTGCATTAGGATTATTTTCTAGTGAAACATTTCTGCATTAGGATTATTTTCTAGTGAAACGCTGCCCCATTACGATTATTTGGTGCCTATGGGGAGGGCCCCATCCTCATTTTCGCAGGGGGACCCAGTGATTACTAGTTACGCCCCTGGGGGAGCGTCTATCTGACTGGCGGTATGAGAGTGGGGGTACTAGGGGGGCGGCGCAGAGATACATTACCTTTCTCGGCGGCGGTGATGGCGTCCCAGGTCTCCATGGCTAGTTGGCTACCTTTCATCCTGGCTCTAACGTGACGTCACCACGCCATCCAGCCGCAGCGGCCACGCTCCTCCCCCTGAAGGCCATTGGACATCAGAGTATGCGTCCATGGAGAGAGAAGTACTGCTGCTGGATGAGCTGGATAAGGCAAGTGCAGCCAGGGCTCACTGAGAGGCAGGGCGGGGGGGATGTTTGGAAGCCAGCCAGCCATCCATTCCATGATCCACCATATGTGAGAGGGAGAGAGGGGGGGTTCATCTGGCTATATATACAGGGGGGGTCTGACTATATGCAGGGGGATCTGACTATATACACTGGCTATATGCAGGGGGATCTGGCTATATACACTGGCTATATGCAGGGGGATCTGGCTATACACACTGGCTATATGCAGGGGGATCTAGCTATATACACTGGCTGTATGCAGGGGGATCTGGCTATATACACTGGCTATATGCAGGGGGAGGCATCTGGCTACATACAGTGGGTATATGGCTATATACAGGGGGGGGGGGTCTCTGGCTATATATACAGGGGATCTGACTATATACACTGGCCA
Organism: Hyperolius riggenbachi; assembly: GCF_040937935.1. Lineage (NCBI taxonomy): Eukaryota > Metazoa > Chordata > Amphibia > Anura > Hyperoliidae > Hyperolius > Hyperolius riggenbachi. The sequence continues at coordinate 41,846,707 of NC_090652.1, forward strand.
TATATACAAGGGGGATCTGGCGAAATACAAGGGGGAATGTACTGAATGGGGAGTCATCTGGCAATATACTATAAATAGGGATCATGTGGTTACTTATTCTAACTGGGGGGGTGCCTCATCTGGCTACCTGTGTGATAAATGGGGGTCATCTGGTCACCTATACTAAAGAGGGGTGGGGTAATTTCGTTATCCATAATAAAGGGGGGTTATCTGGCTACTTAATCACTGCCACATTATATATATTTTGGCGAAACACTACCGCATCATGTGTATTTTGTAGGGAAACGCTGCGCATTGTGTGAATTTTGTGGAGAAATGCTGTGCATCATGTGGATTTTGTGGGCAAACGCATGCGCGGTAGTGTGCGGCTTGCCAAACGAGATCTATCAGGAATCCCCCCCTTGAAAATCCTGGATTTGCCCCTGAGTTTGGTTCATTGGCTTTATCAGGGGCAGCAAGTTGGAGGTCTATTTTGTAGCAATGCAAATAGCAATAAATACCCTCAAGAAACCCCTAGCAGTGTGCAAATTAGGTGCTGTGTTACCTTACATAACCAATATTTCAATAGGTGCCGAGGCTAGGCTATTGTGCAGTCTAGCATCGGATATCAAATTTGAGGGATGGTAGAGTTAGAGGTTAAGGTAAAAAGTAGCTTTAGCAGGGTTAGTGACAATGTAGGGGATAGAGTTAATAGGTAGGGCGAGGACTGAGGAGTCCAGAGTCAGGCATGTGGTAAGGGGTTTACATTGGGAAGGCAGTTAGGATGAGGCACCTGGAAGAAATTATCATAGCATATAGAGGTTACAATGAGGGGGGGGGATGTAGGTAGAAATGAATTTCAATGTAAGGAGCTACACTAGAGAGAGTGTGTGTGTGTGTGGGGGGGGGGGGGGGAGGGGTGTTAGTGTTAGATTTTAAGTAGTAGAAGGGCTTCATTTAGGGATATGAGAATGATCAGTGGCAAAAAACTTGACAGATCTATGGCTGTAAAGTAGAATATTGATAACAAAACATTACATCTTTTTTCATCATTACCTGGCACTGAAATTACAACACGCCTATTTTAAAGATACAAATGTTTAATGAACAGTCACCCTAATAATTTAGTCACTGTTTCCATTTGTCGGGACTTCCATCCTTTAGTTCGGATCATACATCAAAATTTTCATATTGCCATGTAATTAAAGGACAACTATCAAAGTTAACTAAAATTCTAAATGTCACATATATTTCCAGTATGTACTAGCAAATATCAACACAGGGGCTTTTTTCACCTTTTCATTTCTTATGTGAAGAAAATATGACATTTACAGAGAACAATTTTCACTGTGGGAATTACTATGGACAACTGCGTCCAGAACATCCAGCATACAGAAACAGCCCTTATTGACAGTAATCCTTTTACTGAAATGTCTTCAGAATGGAAGAAAGCAGAAATACAGCATCAAAATACTGTGCAAATAACTCATCAGCTGCAGCTTTGTGTGCTACGATCTCTGCTCTCTGCTTTACACAGTTCTAAAGTAAACGCACTCTTAAAACACACCTTTTCAGACAAGCTTATAACATTCTATAGCCCTTTATTTACTTATTTGTCACAATGTAATCAGAGGCAAAGAATCACTGCCTCATCCATCCTCCACCCCCTTACCTAGTGTGTCCCCCACTACCCATTAGATTGTAAGCTCGCAAGGGCAGGGTCATCCTCCTAATGTTTACTGTCTTTGTAACAATATTTGTGATGCTTGGAACTCTGCTGTATATTTGTTAGTTGTATCTATGTTCCCCTTGTCGTCTTATTGTGCTTTGTAAAGCACTGCGGAATATGTTGGCGCTATATAAATAAAAAATAATAATAATAAACAGTCAGAAGACTACAGCCAGGAAGAGCTCATTCTGTATGGTGGGTGTAAGCATCCAATAACAGAAATAATGTAAGACTCCTTCTCTTACATCCTTTCTCTGTGGTTGAAAAATCTCTCAGCTGTTCAGATATGATCTGTGAGAAAGCAGTGTGTGTGGGCAGGGCAGAAACAAACAGTAAATCATTCCTCTGTGACTAGTGACAGGGAAGCATCACCTTTCTACATGGTACATTCCTGCATTTGATGCCAACTTTTGTAGCAGATCCCTGATACACAAGGCATTTCCTTCACACAGGCTGTGATTTGAGACTTCTGAAAAGCCCTCTATCGTTGCTGGCTAAAAGCTTTATAGATATATGGAGTTTACAGAATGACAGTTTCTTTGATAGTTGTCCTTTAAGTATTTTCAGAGCAAACAAAGGAGAGAAAGATCTCTGCTTACACTGGTAAACACCTCTTGCTGTTGCACTCCATGCTATGCTCCATCCTCCGATACTTCCTCCTTCACAGCTGGAAGGAGAAAGTATTAAGAGGATGTAAAGAGAGAGGTATGGAGAGCCGTGGCCAGAGCTGGCAACCAGGGTAAGTTAACACAGTTTGTTGTGGTCCACTTACACAAATGCTCAGTTTCACCTCAGGTGAAACTGGATTTCGTGTTCAGCCACTCATCCTTAATCCTTACTCCCCACTAAGCACCTGTGTTCCAGTGTCAAGATCGTGAGGACAAGGAGCCCTTCCCCACCTTTACGCACCCCCAAAGAAGGAAATAATAGAGAGGGTTCATTGTAAGGGGCTAACATAAAAACAATCACACTGAAATAAACACATAGGAATTTCAAATTAAAAGTCAGCTTCAGAATCCCCATCTGATTTCAAACTATACTTTTTGTATACTGTTCATCTTAAATGTTGTCCTGATTGCAGAAAGCTGCCCCAGCAGTCCCTATCACCCCTTTTTTGTCAAAAGCTGACCAGGAGCCCCTCTATATTAGAATTTTGTGAGCCCTCTATTGGGCCACTGGTCTGAAAATTTTGAGGTCTGATTAATTTAATGAAACAAATTGCTAGAGATTCTCAAATGCAAGTTTTATTGGGAAAAATAGAGGGTAAGTTTAGGCTACATGTACAAATTAATTTCCACATCAGTAGATACCCCCATCAGCAGTCTTGTGTTTGCTCATTAAATATGTTGTTAAAAATAAATAGCAGTACTATGATATTCCTCAATATGTGTGAACAAAACAAAAGGTTAAAGGGACTCTGAGCTCAAATTAAAAACAAAATTTGAACTTACCCGGGGCTTTCTGTAGCCCAGTGCTGGTCGGGACGTCCCACGACGTACCTCCAGGTCTTCTCCCAATGCCTCTTCAGAAATGGCTGGCCGGCGGATCCTGGCGACACTCGGCCCAAGTGTCTGGCTCCTTCTTCCACATACATCACGCGTAACGTCATTACGCCGGCCACCTCACGTCATCACAGCGGCCGGCGTGACAGTACGACGCATGCGCGGTTTAATTGCCGTGATGTATGCAGAAGAAGGAGCACTGGGCTACAGAAAGCCCTGGGTAAGTTCAAATTTTGTTTTTAATTTGAGCGCGGAGTCCCTTTAAGAAGCCAAAACCTCAGAAATGCAAGCTCCTTCTGTGTTCCAATCTGCTGTGTAATTCATGCATATACTGTAAGTGAAACTTAAATGTACAATTTACATTCAGTCATGTGTTACCAGATTCCACAAGGAAGTAGTGTTTGTCCCACTCAAGTTTACTTATTCATACCAATAGGGACCATTGTACAATAAAGTAAATAAATTAATATATCACTTTAATTTACTTACTTATACTGATTTTGTGTGTAGATTTATAAGTGTTTCAATTCCAACTTACTAAGCAATCACAGTTAAAAAATATTTGGCTGCACTTGCTACTAGTGATAATCGTAATCTGGTAATTACAATAACGTGAACATTTGCATATGGCCATATGTAATTACAATTTGAACAGTCAATTGATTTTGCGTAATTCATTTGTAATTTTGTGTAATTTTGTGCCAACTTTACTGGTAAATAGCAGAGCCTCCATACATGCTTTCATCACCAAAATTGCTGCATATGTTACGGAGACTAGTGGTACCAATGCAAAAAAGACCTTGCAGTTTTTGATAAAATCAATTTGAAAAGGCAAAGGAAAAATGTTTTTAAACTGTCATTTCTCGGAGTGTACAAACCATGTTTCCTTTGCAGTACTGGCAGGATAACAATTTGAAATCACAAGTAGTTGGTATTTTTAATCAAATAAACAGCTGTCCCTGCACTATCCAAATATTGCCTATGATACCCCTCACTGTCTGCAATTATCTTTCCTAATTCTACCAGTCCCTTCTCTTTCCTACTGATCTCAGTAGTTAAAAATTGCATGTTTTGTGGTTTTGTGCCATGAATGTATAAAAAATGTTTTGGTCTTGAAAAGTGTTTGTTAACACTTTCTGTGTTTCCCCTAAAATAACACCTCTCCCAAAATATTCCCTAGCTTATATTTCAAGCATGCTTGAATCTACTCCGGCGTAGTGATGATCGTAATCTGCTAATTACGATTACGCAAAATTACGCGTACACGTAATTACAAATTCGTAGTTCAATTGACTTTGTGTAATCATTCGTAATTACACATGAATTTACACATAAGTTATGCGTACTTTTGTGCCGACTTTGGCGGTGAATAGCAAAACCCCCGTACTTGCTATTGCTACTAAAATTGCTACATATGTTAAGGAGAATATTGGGTATAAGTCAAAAAAATAATTTTTCAAAATGACCTTTTTTGTAAAGAAAAATGGTTTTTAAACCTGGAAAAATAACAGTTTAAAAAAAATTATTTTTTGTATTTTTAAAATCCATTTTCTCAAAAACTAGTCTTTTTAAACAATTATTTTTGTAACTTGTACCCACTATTCCTTTTAACATATGTAGCAATTTTGGCAGCAATGGAAGTACGGGGGCTTTGCTGTTCACCGCCCAAGTCGGCATGAAATTACACATAAATTATGCATAAATGTATGCGTAACTACGATTGGGAACAATTAACTATGAAATTGCATACATTATTCCCCTGAAATTTCGCATTACAATTACGATGCATAATTGCGTATTACGATGCATAATTTCTGCTCATTACTACTCTGGCATACTATTCAAGATGTTCGGCACCCTTTGACTCTCACACACTGTACCATTGGTCGGCTCCATGACAACGCTCCCCTATTGTCATAATCAATATGTACTGGAGATGCATCAGCTGATGACAAGAAGGGGGCGCGATCATGGAGCCGACCTAGGATACAGTGTGTGAGAGTCGAAGGGCGCCAAACATCTTGAATAGTATCCTGGATCAGTTACAGGGAATGGAGGGGGACTCAGCCACAAGGGAGGCGCTGTAAGAGACTACACACCTCCCCATACAGTAACTTACCGTCTACCCTTCTCATGAGAGTAAGCATCCACCTGAAAATAAGCCCTAATTGAATATAAGACAGTGTTTTGCATTCTGGGAAACACTGTAGTAATCAGAATGCCTAAAGGCTACATTTTCCATGTGAACTGATGCTTCTGCAGATTAAACTCTGAATTAAGACTGTCGCTCAGTGTGGGACTTTAAATAAATTACATAACGAGACCTGCACAACACAATATTAACAAACATAGCCACCTGGAAGGCAGGAGCAGATTACACCCTGGGAAGTTAAAAAGGAGCTGTAGTGAAAATAATGTAATGAAAACATTTGCTTATTATTGTTTTTTGCAATCTTCATTCATAAATAATTTAGTCAGTGTTTTCCTATTGTAAAATATTTCTCTAACCTGATTTGCATTCTGAAGTTTAGGTGGACACATCTTTAGTCCTGTCAGGTGCAACAAACAGAATGTTTGTTTGACGAGAATTCTAAAGCTATTACAAAATATACAGTTCAATCATTCAACTTAAAAGGTGAGACAAATATATGAAACTAGTAGACCTAAGCCCATTTAAAAAAGGGCTCTAGGTCTATCTCACCACTGTGGGCACGTACGCACCTGCACCCGTCCGCCCGCCCCCACCCCCTCGGCCCCGTCCTCCTCCTGTCCCAACGGCTACACATGCCCAGTAGCCAAAACACACGGGACACAGGGACAGGAGGATGACACAGGGACAGGTAGGGTTTTATTATATAGGATAGACTCATTCCATGCAAAGATATTTTAAGCCTTTATTTGTCATAATTGTGATGATTTTGGCTCACAGCTTATGAGAACCCCAAAATCAAAATCTCAGAAAATTAGAAAATTATATGAAATTAATAAAACAAAGATTTTAAAATTGAAAAATGTTGGACCTTTGAAAAATATAATCATGCATATGTACTCAGTACTTGGTTTTATCCCCTTTTGCATCAGTTACTCCCTCAATGCAGGGTGGCATGGATGCTATCACTGATGAGGTGTTATGGAAGAACAGAATGCTTCAATACAGTGGCGTAACTTCAAATCATGGGCCCCCCAGCAAAACTTTAATGGGGCCCTCCAATAATCACACACTTTCTCTTGGTGACCCTCACATCCTGGGGGCCCATCTTGCAAATCGCACTATGCTTGTTTACTGATGACTCATGGCTGTCTGAAATAGGTGAGACAAGCGTTTACTTATGTTTACTTAGGTTCCACAAGCTAGTGGAAAATGACACTTTGTGAAAAAAACAATACAAATCAATTTCTGATAACTTGTGACAAAAAATAAAATCTTCTATGAACTCACCATACTACTAACGGAATACCTTCGGGTATCTTCTTTCTAAAATGGGGTCACCTGTGGGGTTCCTAAACTGCCCTGGCATTTTAGGGGCCCTAGACCGTGAGGAGTAGTCTAGAAACCAAATGCCTCAAAATGACCTGTGAAATCCTAAAGCTACTCATAGAACGTTGGGCCCCTTAGCGCAGTTAGGGTGCAAAAAAGTGCCACACATGTGGTATCGCCGTACTCAGGAGAAGTAGTATAATGTGTTTTGGGGTGTATTTTTACACATACCCATGCTGGGTTGGAGAAATATCTCTGTAAACGGATAATTGTGTGTAAAAAAATCAAAAAATTGTCATTTACAGAGATATTTCTCCCACCCAGGATGGGTATAAGTAAAAATACATATAGGAGTATGGTGAGTTCATAGAAGATTTTATTTTTATTTTTTGTCACAAGTTAGCGGAAATTGATTTTTATTGTTTTTTTTCACAAAGTGTCCATTTCCGCTAACTTGTGACCAAAAAAAAAAAATCTTCTATAAACTCACCATACTCCTAACAGAATACCTTGTGGTGGTGTTGTCTTTCTAAAATGGGGTCACTTGTGGGGTTCCTAAACTGCCCTGGCATTTTAGGGGCCCTAAACCGTGAGGCGAAGTCTTGAAACCAAATGTCTCAAAATGACCTGTGAAATCCTAAAGGTACTCATTGGACTTTGGGCCCCTTAGCGCAGTTAGGGTGCAAAAAAGTGCCACACATGTGGTATCGCTGTACTCAGGAGAAGTAGTATAATGTGTTTTGGGGTGTATTTTTATACATACCCATGCTGGGTGGGAAAAATATCTCTGTAAATGGACAGTTGTGTGTAAAAAAAAATCAAAACATTGTCATTTACAGAGATATTTCTCCCACCCAGCATGGGTATGTGTAAAAATACACTCCAAAACACATTATACTACTTTTCCTGAGTACGGCAATACCACATGTGTGGCACTTTTTTGCAGCCTAGGTGCACTAAGGGGCCCAAAGTCCAATGAGCACCTTTAGGCTTTACAGGGCTTTGTGCTTACAATTTAGCACCCCCCAAAATGCCAGGACAGTAAGCACACCCCACAAATGACCCCATTTAGGAAAGTAGACACTTCTAGGTTTTCAGAGAGGGGCATGGTGAGTCCGTAGCAGATTTCATTTTTTTTTTTGTCACAAGTTAGCAGAAATGGAAACTTTTTTTTTTTTGTTGTGTCTCAAAGTGTCATTAACTTGTGACAAAAAATAAAATCTTCTATGAACTCACCATGCCTCTCAGTGAATACTTTGGGATGTCTTCTTTCCAAAATGGGGTCATTTGGGGGGTATTTATACTATCCTGGAATTTTAGCACCTCATGAAACCTGACAGGTGCTCAGAAAAGTCAGAGATGCTTCAAAATGGGAAAATTCACTTTTTGCACCATAGTTTGTAAACGCTATAACTTTTACCCAAACCAATAAATATACACTGAATGTTTTTTTTTAATCAAAGACATGTAGCACAATAAATTTGGACAAAATGTATACAGAAATTTTACTTTGACAAATTTTATCACAGAAAGTTAAAAAAAAAAATCATTTTTTTGACAAAAGTCATGTCTTTTTTGATGAATATAATAAAAACTAAAAATAGCAGCAGCAATCAAATAGCACCAAAAGAAAGCTGTATTAGTGACAAGAAAAGGAGGGAAAATTCATTTAAATAGTAGGTTGTATGACCGAGCAATAAACCGCTAAAGCTGCACTGGTCTGAAAGGAAAAAAAGGCTCTGGTCCTTAAAGGGCGAAAAGACTGTGGTCCTTAATCAGAATCAGAATCAGAATCAGAATCAATTTATTTTCGCCAAGTAAGTTTGCACCTACAAGGAATTTGTCTTGGTAGTTGCTTAACAAACACAAACAATAACAATACAAGGACAGACAGTGTGAATATTACAAGTTAAGGACATTATAAGTATAGTGGCAGTAAGCAATGTGAGAATTGTTCATGTTTAGTTCTGTGCTGATTACTTTCAGTCCTAGCAGCTCTAACGTGGTTCAGCATTAAGTATGGCTACCGCTTGAGGAAAAAAACTGTTCCTGTGTCTAGAGGTTTTGGTAGCGATTGACCGGAATCTTACTCCTGAAGGCATGCGTTGGAAGATGGAGTGAGCTGGGTGAGAGGGGTCAGAGGCAATTTTGGTTGCTCTCTTTCTGCACCTGCTAGTGTAAAGATCCTGCAGGGAAGGTTAGCTACAGCCAATTATCCTTTCCGCTGATCGGATGATGCGCTGCAGCCTCCCCTTTTCTAATGCTGAGCAGGAGCCGAACCATACAGTCATAGATGATGTTATGGTGGATTCGATGATTGCAGTGTAGAACTGCACCATTAGATTTTGAGGTAGGCCAAACTTTTTCAGCTGTCGTAGATGGTACATTCTCTGCTGTGCTTTCTTGACAATAGTGGCAGTGTTGTTGTCCCATTTTAAGTCGTTTGATATCGTGGACTGAAGAAACTTGAATGACTCTACTTGGGTTATTGTGGATCCATTTATGGTTAAGGGGAGGTGCTGGGGGGGGAGATCTCCTAAAGTCTATTATCATCTCCATGGTTTTGAGAGCATTTAGTTCCAAGTTGTTGCTGCTGCACCAGGAGGAAAGCTGTCCCACCACATGCCTGTATGCAGACTCATCCCCGTTTTGAATGAGACCAACAACTGTTGTGTCGTCTGCAAACTTCAGAACCTTAACAGATGGATCTGTGGAGATGCAGTCATTGGTGTAAAGTGAGTACTGCAGTGGGGAAAGCACACAGCCCTGGGGTGCACCAGTACTGACTGTCAGAGAGCTTGATGTGAGTTTACCAAGTCTAACACGCTGTCTTCTGTTGGTTAAGAAGTTGGTTATCCATTTGCAGATGGATTCAGGTATGTGTAGCTGGGAGAGCTTGCTGTGCAGCAGTGATGGAATTTTGGTATTAAATGCAGAGCTGTAATCTATAAATAAAATCCTGGTGTAGGTTCCTGGGATATCTAAATGCTGTAGTACATAATGCATACACATGTTCACGGCATCGTCTGCGGATCTGTTAGGCCTGTAGGCAAATTGCAAAGAGTCCAGCAGGGGATCTGTGATGGATTTCAGATAAGTCATTATCAGTTTTTCAAATGCTTTCATGACCAGTGATGTCAGGGCAACAGGCCTGTAATCATTTAAACATGTAGGTTTTTTTTTTTTTGAATTGGTACAATAGTTGCGCTTTTAAAACAGGCAGGAACAATTGAGAGTTCTAGAGATGCTTTGAATATGTCTGTAAATACAGGAGCTAATTGGTCGGCACAGAGATTCAAGCATTTCGCAGACACAGCGTCTGGTCCCATTGCTTTCCTGGTGTTTTGTTTTTTAAAGAGTCTATTTACATCTGATTGGCATATTGTTAGAGCATGCACATCTGGGGACAGGTCAATAGATTGTGTCTGGCCTCCTGTGTTGTGTAGTTGCTGAGGCACCGCAGGGGGTGGAGACGTTGGCTGGCAGGAAGAGTGTTCAGTTTGCCTGTGGCAGAGATGCAAATTGACTTGTTGTATTTGGCTTTTGTTGGTAGTGTCAAACCTGCAATAAAATGTATTCAGTTCATTTGCAAGCTGCAGATTATGTATTGAGGGGGGGGGGGAGATTTCCTCCTGTAGCTGGTAATTTCATGTAGAGATTTCCATATTGTGGATGAGTCGGCGTTAGAAAATTTTTCCTCAAGTTTTTGAGAATAATCTTTTTTTGCGTCGGTAATGGCTCTCTGCAGTTTGTATTTCGCAGCTTTGTAGAGGACTTTATCGCCTGTACGATATGCCCTTTCTTTATCGAGGCGCAGCTTCCTAAGATGTGATGTAAACCAGGGTTTATCGTTATTGTACCTGGTGCACTTTTTTGTGGGGATGCAGGACTCTTCACAAAAGGTAATATATGATGTCACAGCGTCAGTGTATTCATTTAGGTCACTGGAGGATTCTTTAACTACTTGCCGACCGCGCACTCATAACGCGCGTCGGCAAAGTGGTAGCTGCAGGACCAGCGGCGCAGTATTGCATCGCCAGCTGCAGGCTAATTAATCAGGAAGCAGCCGCTCGCGCGAGCGGCTGCTTCCTGTCAATTCACGGCGGGGGGCTCCGTGAATAGCCTGCGGGCCGCCGATGGCGGCTCGCAGGCTAAATGTAAACACAAGCGGAAATAATCCGCTTTGTTTACATTGTACGGCGCTGCTGCGCAGCAGCGCCGTAAGGCAGATCGGCGATCCCCGGCCAATCAGCGGCCGGGGATTGCCGCCATGTGACAGGGGACGTCCTGTCACTGGCTGCACAGGACGGATAGCGTCCTGTGCAGCCCCGATCACCGGGGATGACAGGTAGGAGAGGGAGGGGGGGAATTTCGCCGCGGAGGGGGGGCTTTGAGGTGCCCCCCCCGCAACATGCCAGCCAAGAGGAGCGATCAGACCCCCCCTGCACACCATCCCCATAGGGGGGAAAAAAGGGAGGCGATCTGATCGCTCTGCATGCTGCCTGATCTGTGCTGGGGGCTGCAGAGCCCACCCAGCACAGATCACAGAATACTGCGCTGGTCCTTAAGGGGGGGTAAAGGGTGGGTCCTCAAGTGGTTAAATAAATTCCAGTCAGTTAAATCAAAGCAGCTCTGCAGTTTTTCTACAGCTTCACTAGTCCATTTCTTAACTGTGGTCACTACAGGTTTGGCAGTTTTTAGTCTTTGGATGTATGTTGGGATAGGCTGTATAACAGCATGATCAGAGTTCCCCAAAGCTGCCCTGCTGACAGAGTGATATGAGTCCTTAATCGTAGTGTAACAGTGATCGAGTGTCTTACCTTCTCTAGTTGCGCTTGTGACATGTTGCCTGTATTTGGGGAGTTCTTTGGAAAGGTTAGCACTGTTGAAATCCCCTAGTATGATAAAAAGTGGTTAAATAAGGCTGCTCCTTCTTGATTTATGGTGGAAACCCTATCAGGAGGTGTCTCTGCAGGCATGTCGCGGACCCGGTTCCTGACATGGACCCCTTTATCAGAATAAGTGAAGAAGTAATTGGGGCCTCCTTGTAGCTCTGGCCCCCCTGCAGTCACAGTGCCCCCTCCCTCCCCCCAGTTATGTCCCTGCTTTAATATCGGTCTTCAGTTCTTCTGAAGTGTTTGGTTTCATGTCTTTCACCTTTCTCTTGGCAATGCGCCATCAACTCTCTATGGGATTCAGGTCAGGCTTTTTGCAGTAATCCCATGGTTGTTGAATCAGGTTTTGGTACTTTTGGCAATGTGGGCAGTTGCCAAGTCCTGCTGGAAAATTATGTCAGCATCTCCATAAAGCTAGTCTGAGGAAGGAAGCATGCAGTGCTCCAAAATCTCCTGGTAGATGGCTGCATTGACTCTGGACTTAATGAAGCACAGTGGACCCACACCAGCAGATGACATGGCTCCCCAAATCAACACAGACTGTGGAAACTTCACACTGGACGTCAAGCATCTTGGATTGTGGCATCTCCATTCTTCCTTCCGGTCCTTGGTTTCCGGGATGAGATGCAAAATTTGCTCTCATGAGAAAAGAGGACTTTGAACCACTGAGCACCAGATCAGTTATTTTTTTCTTAAGCCCAAAGCAAGATGCTTCTGACGTTTGTTGTTCAGGATCGGCTTGACAAGAGGAATACGACATTTGAAGCCCATGCCCAGGATCCGCCTGTGTGTGATGGTTCTTGATGCACTCCATAATGGAAATAGTTGAGGATGCACACCATATGGGAAACACATACACAATAATGCAACAGTATCTGGGTGCTGTGTAAATATTAAACAATAGAATAGTGTATACAAGACACGCACACCATGAATTGAAATGCAAAAAGGAGTATATTATACAGACAAATAGGTCAGAAAACACATAAACAAACATATATGACAATATGTACAACAGTGGAGGACTACATAGTCCAGCGATCAAAAATGTTACAGCATGTGAAACACAGTACACAATATCAAATGCCAAAGCATCAAAAAGCAAAACAGAGTGATTGCTGTATACAAATGAATTATGCTGGCTAATATGAGGGATAGTGTCCAGCAATAGCAGCACAGTCTAGAGTCCAAAGAATGTACACAGGCTGAGTGAGGTGCTAACACCGCTATTTTACCCAGACGCAGCGTTTTGGAGCAATGCCCTTTGTCAATGGGAAAGGCAGCAGCAGGAGGCAACAGTAGCAGGTGGAGAGCGGCGGAGTCCATTTAAATACCACACTCTGCGCATGTATAGGGAGGCCCTCACACCGGGGCCGGCCCAGTAGCGAGATGACGTCACGCAACGTGCGTCGCTGCATTATCGCGCTACGTGCAGACGCCAACCATCTCCATAGCGTTGGCAGGTCACAGTGGGGAGTGTGCAGTGTCTCCAACCGCAAGATTGCCACAGTCATGGGGATGGGAGTGGCAGCACTTAATACCTCAAACGGGGCGGGAATTACAAGACAGAGGTGGAGATTGCTGACATAGGTCCCCAGAGTCGGTATTGGTGATGTGGAAGAGATGGACGGTGTGAGGGCATCAAGTATCTATGAAATAAACAAACACAAGTATAAATACAAAATAAATATACACTATTTACATAATCAGCCAGAACATAGAGGTCAGTAATATGGCAAATAGAGTCAGATAGGGAGCAAATTGACAATAAGAAGCGAGAGTGACCCCTAGTTGATAACCAGATAACAACAGTGGTTTAAATGATGAAGCTATCCTTAACTGCTTTCTATAAATATTCACTGTTGTTATCTGTCTGGTAATGCTGTGGCTGGCCTGGCTGGCGGTGATGCTGGGCTGGGCTGGGTGGCGGTGATGCTGGGATGTGGTTGGCTGTTTAAAGTAAATGGTGGCCTGACTGGTGGTGATGCTCTGGCCTTTTTGACAGTGATTCTGAGCTGGTTGGCTGTTGGTGATGCTGGCGACAGGTGCCCCTTAATTTAGGTAGCGCCAGGAGCCCACCAGTTTAGGTAGTGACAGGGCCCCCCAGTTTAGGTAGTGACAGGTGCCCCCCAGTTTAGGTAGTGACAGGAGCTCCCCAGTTCAGGTAGTAACAGGTGCCCCTCAGTTCAGGTAGTGACAGGGCCCCCCAGTTTAGGTAGTGACAGGTGCCCCCCAGTTCAGTTAGTGACAGGTACCCCCCCCCCACCATGTAGGTAGTGACAGGAACCTCCCAGTTCAGGTAGTGACAGGTACCCCCCAGTTTAGGTAGTGACAGGAGCCCCCAGTGTATGTAGTGACAGGTGCCCCCCCATTCAGGTAGTGAAAGGAACCCCCAGTTTAAAGGGAAGGTTCAGGGAAAGCTGTAAAAAAATAAAAATCCCTATCCACTTACCTGGGGCTTCCTCCAGCCCGTGGCAGGCAGGAGGTGCCCTCGCCGCCGCTCCAGAGGCTTCCGGCTGTCTTCGGTGGCCGACCCGACCTGGCCAGGCCGGCTGCCAGGTCGGGCTCTTCTGCGCTCCAAGGACGGGCTCTTCTGCGTCCCACGCGGGCGCGCTGATGTCATTGGACGTCCTCCGGGCTGTACTGCGCATGCGCAGAACTACTGCGCCTGCGCAGTACAGCCCGGAGGATGTCCGATGACGTCAGCGCGCCAGCGTGGGACGCAGAAGAGCCCGTCCTTGGAGCGCAGAAGAGCCCGACCTGGCAGCCGGCCTGGCCAGGTCGGGTCGGCCACCGAAGACGACCGGAAGCCTCTGGAGCGGCGGCGAGGGCACCTCCTGCCTGCCACGGGCTGGAGGAAGCCCCAGGTAAGTGGATAGGGATTTTTATTTTTTTACAGGTTTCCCTGAACCTTCCCTTTAAGTAGTGACAGGTGCCCCCCTCACCTTAGTGACAGCCAGAACCCAGAGTCAGACCTCAGAATCAGCCGGCGACCAGTCAGCCAGTAAGAGCAGGCGCACGGCACTCCGTGTACACCACGCTGCATATGCGGAAGTGATGTCACTTCTGCATATCAATGCGGTGTCGGCTAGGTTCCAGCGCCTGCACTCAGTGGTCACCGGCTGATCGGAGGTCTGCCGCTGGGCTGCCTGGCAGCGGGGACGGGGAGAGGGCAGATGGTGGCCAGGGGGGGGGTCAAGCTCCCTAATTTGCCCGACGTGCGGACGCCAGTGACTGGTGCACCTACTACAGAATGGGCAGAGTGGGATATGTCAGTACATATCTGGTATCATTGGATTCAGCTGAATCATAGTTACATAGTTACATAGTTACATAGTTATTTTGGTTGAAAAAAGACATACGTCCATCGAGTTCAACCAGTATAAAGTACAACACCAGCCTGCTCCCTCACATATCCCTGTTGATCCAGAGGAAGGCGAAAAAACCCTTACAAGGCATGGTCCAATTAGCCCCTAAAGGGAAAAATTCCTTCCCGACTCCAGATGGCAATCAGATAAAATCCCTGGATCAACATCATTAGGCATTACCTAGTAATTGTAGCCATGGATGTCTTTCAACGCAAGGAAAGCATCTAAGCCCCCTTTAAATGCAGGTATAGAGTTTGCCATAACGACTTCCTGTGGCAATGCATTCCACATCTTAATCACTCTTACTGTAAAGAACCCTTTCCTAAATAAATGGCTAAAACGTTTTTCCTCCATGCGCAGATCATGTCCTCTAGTCCTTTGAGAAGGCCTAGGGACAAAAAGCTCATCCGCCAAGGTATTATATTGCCCTCTGATGTATTTATACATGTTAATTAGATCCCCTCTAAGGCGTCTTTTCTCTAGACTAAATAAACCCAGTTTATCTAACCTTTCTCGATAAGTGAGACCTTCCATCCCACGCATCAATTTTGTTGCTCGTCTCTGCACCTGCTCTAAAACTGCAATATCTTTTTTGTAATGTGGTGCCCAGAACTGAATTCCATATTCCAGATGTGGCCTTACTAGAGAGTTAAACAGGGGCAATATTATGCTAGCATCTCGAGTTTTTATTTCCCTTTTAATGCATCCCAAAATTTTGTTAGCTTTAGCTGCAGCTG
The DNA here is from genome assembly GCF_040937935.1 of Hyperolius riggenbachi. Taxonomy (NCBI): domain Eukaryota; kingdom Metazoa; phylum Chordata; class Amphibia; order Anura; family Hyperoliidae; genus Hyperolius; species Hyperolius riggenbachi. The sequence goes on from NC_090652.1 coordinate 41,862,395, forward strand.
CTTGGCATTGAGTACGATTATTTAACTTGTTGTCAATGAGTACTCCTAAGTCCTTCTCCAAGTTTGATGTCCCCAACTGTATCCCATTTATTTTGTATGGTGCTAGACCATTAGTACGTCCAAAATGCATGACCTTACATTTGTCAACATTGAATTTCATCTGCCATGTATGTGCCCATATAGCCATCCTATCCAGATCCTGTTGCAATATGACACTATCTTCCTGAGAGTTAATGATTCTGCACAATTTTGTATCATCTGCAAAAATAGCAACATTGCTCACTACTGCATCTACTAGGTCATTAATAAATAAATTGAAGAGCACTGGACCCAGAACAGACCCCTGTGGGACCCCACTGCTAACAGTCTCCCATTTTGAGTATGATCCATTGACCACAACTCTTTGTTTTCTGTCCATTAGCCAGTTCCCTATCCATGAACACAGACTCTTCCCCAGTCCTTGCATCCTCAACTTTTGCACCAGACTTTTGTGGGGAACAGTGTCGAAGGCCTTTGCAAAGTCCAAGTATATCACATCTACAGCATTCCCAATATCCATATTAGCATTCACTACCTCATAAAAGCTGAGCATGTTAGTCAAACAGGACCTGTCTTTAGTAAACCCATGTTGATGCTGAGAAATAAGATTATTTTCTACTATGAAGTCATGTATAGTATCTCTTAGTAACCCCTCAAATAGTTTGCATACAACTGATGTTAAACTTACAGGTCTATAATTTCCTGGATCAGATTTTTTGCCCTTCTTAAATAATGGGAAAACGTGGGCTGTACGCCAATCCACTGGGACTCTGCCAGTTGCAAGAGAGTCACAAAAGATAAGATAAAGGGGTTTATCTATAACTGAACTTAATTCCCTTAGGACCCGAGGATGCATGCCATCCGGGCCAGGTGCCTTGTCTATTTTTAATTTATTTAGTCTTGCCTTCACTTCTTCCTGCGTTAAGTATTTAATATTACAGTTAGAAGATTGAGACTCTTCCGCCTCTGTAGTTTGCAACAGTGCTGTTTCTTTTGTGAAGACAGAAGCAAAGAAAGCATTTAATAACTCTGCCTTACCTTGGTCATCCACCATTGAGTTCCCATCCTCATCCTTTAGGAGTCCTATACAGTCAACCTTTCTTTTTTTAGAGTTAATGTACTTGTAAAACTTTTTTGGGTTAGATTTGATATCCTTAGCGATTTGTTTTTCAGCTTCAGTCTTTGCCTGCCTAATTTCTTTTTTACAATTTTTATTGCACTCCTTATAATTGCTTAGTGCAGCCTCTGTCCCCTCCTGTTTTAAGACCTTATAGGCATTCTTTTTCCTCTTCATTTTATCTTTAACCTTTCTATTTATCCATAGAGGCCTTTTTTTATTCCTAGACATTTTGTTTCCATATGGGATATACATACTACAGTATTGATTGAGTATAAGTTTAAAAGCTTGCCATTTCCCTTCAGTGTCTTCCCCTTGTAGTACATTATCCCAGTTCACCAAACTTAGTGCCTGCCTAATTTGAGTGAACTTTGCTTTTCTAAAGTTCATAGTTTTAGTGGTCCCGCTGCCCCGTGGCCCATAAGTCACCAGCTCAAATGTTATCATGTTGTGATCGCTATTTCCCAAATGTTCTTGAACCTGCACATTTGATACATTATCTGGTCTATTAGAAATGATCAGATCCAGTAACGCATTCCCCCTAGTTGGTTCCGTTACCATTTGAGTCAAGTAATTGTCCTGTAGTGCTGCCAGAAATCTGCTGCTTTTACCAGAATGGGTAGCCTCAATACTCCAGTCAATGTCTGGAAAGTTGAAGTCGCCCATAATTATGACCTCATTTTTACCTGCAGCTTTTTCAATCTGCTGTAGTAATCGCAGTTCTGCAGCTTCATTAATAAGAGGTGGCCTGTAGCATACCCCAATAAGCAATTGGCAACTTTTATTTCCACCATGAATATTTACCCAAACGGACTCCACATCTTCGCAATCTTCCTCCATCTCATCGTTGAGGACAGCTGTAAGAGAATTTTTAACAAAGAGACAAACCCCTCCACCTTTTTTCCCTGTTCTATCCCTCCTAAACACATTGTATCCTTTTAAATTAGCTATCCAGTCATGGCTTTCATCCATCCATGTCTCGGTTATTCCCACAATGTCATAGCCTTTGTCATTCAGAATGAACTCTAGTTCGTCTATTTTATTTGCAAGGCTCCGAGCATTGGTTACCATGCACTTTATATTTTTACCACCACATTTACCAATTTTGTTTACATGAAATTGGCTACTTGAATTTTTACCAACCTCCTTAATCTTTACACTGTCCCTACCCCCCTCTCCACCCTCCATAATGATAGGTTCCCACTGTCTTTTTACCTCATCTTGTCTATGTATTGAGACTTTATCCTCCCGCCTCCCCCCAGATCCTAGTTTAAAATCTCCTCCAACCGTTTAGCCATCTTCTCCCCCAATGCAGCTGCACCCTCCCCATTAAGGTGCAGCCCATCCCTGCTGTAGAACCTGTAGCCGACTGCAAAGTCTGCCCAGTTCTCCAGGAACCCAAACCCTTCCTTCCTACACCAATTTCTCAGCCACTTATTTAACTCCTCAAGCTCCCTCTGTCTCTCAGATGTAGCACGTGGCACTGGCAGTATTTCAGAAAACACCACCTTGGAGGTCCTTGCTTTAAGTTTATCTCCAAGTACCTGAAAATCATTTTTGAGGACCTTCCATCTCCCACTAACTTTGTCATTGGTGCCAATGTGTACCATGACAGCCGGGTCTTCCCCAGCCCCACCCAGTAATCTGTCAATTCTTTCCGCTACATGCCGAACCCGAGCACCCGGGAGGCAACAGACTGTACGGCATTCGCGGTTTCTTCGACAGATTACCCTATCTGTGCGCCTAATAATTGAATCCCCTACCACCAGTACCTGTCTAGCCTTAGCTGCACTCCTATTCCCTTTCTCGTTACAGCAGTCTGCCCCTTGGTTGCTAAGGAGCACATCCTGCTGCAGCATTGCTACTCCTGAATCATCCTCCCCAATATTACGCAAACAAGCATACTTATTAGTGAGGGACAACTCGGGACTAGCCTCCCTGCCACTCAGGTTTTTACAGATATTGGGCCTGATTCACAAAGCGGTGATAACTCAGTTATCACGCCTAAAAGACTTTAGGCGTGATAAGCTTTGCACCACTGAGTTAGCACTGCTTTGTGCTCTTTATCGCGCGCAAAGTCCCAGGTGCAAAGTTTTGCGCGCGCAATCGCGCAATTCCGCGCGCAGCACCCATAGGGTTTAATGGGTGCATCGAACGCACTGCACCGTGCGCCGCGCGATTGCGCGTGCAAAACTTTGCACGCGGGATTTCGCGCGAGTTTCATTTTATCACGCCTAAACTGAGTTTAGGAGTGGTAAAGGGCTTTTCACAGGCGTGAACACTTTGCACCGCTTTGTGAATCAGGCCCATTGTCAGTAAACGTAATTATTCTTAAAAGAAAAAAACAACAGAAAAATATTTTGTTTGTTATTTCACTTTTTTTCACTCAAAAATGTTGTTATATTTCTAGAAAACGTACTAAATTTTATTTCTGTATTTAAGCCCAATACATAACGGAAAAAAAACAATATACATGTCCTATTTCATGTAGGTTTTCTTGTCAAACATTCTAAGTAAACTTAATTAGTGCAAAATGTCTAAAAACTGCTTGGCCGTAGATGTTCGTGTTTGGGACAAATTGGCTGGCAGCAAAAGGGTTAAAGGCTCAGGAACCCTTTGCAGGTGTTTTGGATGAATTAGCTGACAGTTTGAGCCTAGAATATTGAACCTTCTCACAATATTCAAATGGTCTAAGATTTTGATTTAGGCTACTTTCACAGTGAGACGTTGCGGTTTGATGCAACGTTGAAGTCGCACCGCAAATTAACAAAGCAACGCGGCAAAAACGTCGCAACGCAGCTTTACCAATGCATACAGCATATACAGTAGAAAATACAGGCAATGAAAAGTATGTCTACAAGTCATTGCTGAGCATGTGCAAACAGTCTAACGCAGCTAATAACGTGTATAACACACAGCATGCAGCACTCTCTAATAACGCTACACGTTACATAAAAAGCAACATGTGCACTGTCAATGTCGCACAGATTTTCCATTGCTGTACGACAGTCTGCGTTTTAATAGTTTATAACGTGCAACTTTAACGTCGCACTGTGAAAGAGGCCTTAGGGTTTTTTATAAGCTGTAAACCAAAATCATCAAAATTATAACAAATAAAGGCTTGAAATATTTCCTTTTGCATATATTTCATATGAGTTTCACCTTTTAAATTGAATAGCCAAAATAAATGAACTTTTGTCCGATATTCTAATTTTGCGAACTTCAACTGTAATTGGTCTGCCAGAATGCTCTGAGAGATTCATTCCGCATAGCTAAACAGCCTAGGTTATGCATCACTGGGAGGGCGGGGTTATATAACAATTTATGGCAATATACAGCAGGAGGTATTTCTGATGACGAAACTAGAAAAATGACCATAAAAGTGGATATCCTGGATGATTTACTGATTTTACTTTATGCCACTACAGGGCCTCTTAAAGAAAATAAATTAAAAAAATAAAGGTTCCTCTTGACATCATGTACTGTATATGAACTTGCTTCTTAGGAGTAGTTAGCATAAGTTAGGCAAGTATATTTTACGCACTGCATATTCATTGTTCTTCTGTTTTTCTTTTGTTTTTAATATTAACAGCAACGTGGTCATCTCGCTTCATGTAGTGGCAGCCCACGTAAGCATGTTTTCATTTTTTTGACGTAATAATTATGAGGATTTTGAATGCCAATCGTTTTTTTTTTGTTTTTACGGAAATATCAGGCAATATAGAGAAATTGAGATCTACTTATTTGGGGCTTCCTCCAGCCCATGGCAGTTGATGTGTCCCTCACCGCAGCTCCGGTGTCCCGGGGTCCCCTCCATTGGAGATGCTGACCTCACCAGGTCAGCGTCTTCTGCGCTTCCACGAGAGCGAATGCACGAGATGTGGTTCAGAGTGTACTGCACAGATGAAATACTTCTGTGTCTGCGCAGAACACTCCAGACCATGTGAGCGCGATCACGAGCTTAGCTCGTGCAGGCGCAGAAGACGCCAACCTGTTGAGGTCAACATCTCCAACAGAGGCGACCCCGGGACACCGGAGATGCGGTGAGGGACACCTCAGCTGCCAGGGGCTCGAGGAAGCCCGGGGTAAGTAGATCTAATTTTCTCTATATTGCCTGATGTTTCATTTAAGCAAAAATATGGAGGCTAGATTCACAGTGGGATGTTGCGTTGCAAAGTTGCAAAGCCACATTACAATGCAACAAAAAAGTGGTAACGCAGATTAGCACTGCATTGCCGTTGCATACAGTAGATACAGAAAAGCATACAGTCAATGTAAAGTATGCTCTCCTGTACCTGGTAATGTGTATGTTTAGTGGTGACACACTGCAGCAGTGTGTTACAGTAACACTACACATTACAATGAAACTAACGTCACACTGTGAACGTCACATACACTCTTCATTGCAGTGCAGTAAGCTGTATTATAAAACGTTATAACATAGCACTGCAACGTCCTACTGTGAACGTAGCCTCAAAGAAGCACACATAAAATCTATGTTGTATTCTGTGACACTCCACACATGAGATTACTTTGCAATGAAGCAATGTTTTAATGTTTGAGAATATGTGGATTTCAAATCAAGAAAAAGGCCAACACTACAAGAAAAGAAGCCCAATCTAGAGACATATAGTATAATAATAAATACTCATTACATTCCATATGAAGTGAAAATAATCAATACATTTTATTGGGTCTTAACCAAGCACAAAATAAGTTAAAAACAATGAATTAAAACCACCTCTAAATCCAAATGTCATTGGAAGTCCACAGTAGCAACAAACTATATGTGTCACAATGTGAATAAATATCTTAAAAAACATATATAAAGTGCGTAACCCATATATTGCACAGCCCGCAATATAGGTAAAAAATGTGTAAAAAAACAAAACAAAAAAGTGCAAAAATCTGAAAAATGTCAAAGTGTGTTGTGCAAAAAAGTGTAACTACGTGCTACAATTGCGCAGAGATGTACAGAGGCGCCGGTCGGATAAAAGTCACTAAAAAGTTTAAAATTGTTCCGGTTGCGGTGGTGGACCAGCCAACCATAAACAGACACATGTATTGTCGAGATTCAAGTAATATACCATTTATTCATCTACTCCCAATGAAAGTCGCAACGCGTTTCGCAGGTAAGAACCCGCTTCCCCAGGCAATAAATAACAGGAGCAATACACAGCATGTAGTCAGGTAGTTGCTTGGCACCTACCTGAGGTGCCAAGCAACTACCTGACTACATGCTGTGTATTGCTCCTGTTATTTATTGCCTGGGGAAGCGGGTTCTTACCTGCGAAACGCGTTGCGACTTTCATTGGGAGTAGATGAATAAATGGTATATTACTTGAATCTCGACAATACATGTGTCTGTTTATGGTTGGCTGGTCCACCACCGCAACCGGAACAATTTTAAACTTTTTAGTGACTTTTATCCGACCGGCGCCTCTGTACATCTCTGCGCATCTGGAAGTCCACCCTTGGTTGAGGGGTGACATGCCCTGTAATTTCCTCCTATCCACAGAGAGTGACGTCTTATTCCTGAGTGGGGACAGGCTTGTTCTCCCCACCTGCCTTCACAGTGGTTGCCTCGGAGGTAACCCTGGTTTGTGAGTATACTTACGTTTCGTATTACATCCCTTCCCCTTCTAATATATACTACACTATATTGGGCTCTCGGTCTTCTACCTTTATACGTGCTACAATTACATGCAAAAGATGTGACTGCAAAACATATGGCTGTTATATAATACACAAAGTGCTGCTGCTTAAGTGCATATAATCACATAAAAAACACATAATTAAAGTGTCCAGTGCTTACCCGTGTAAAAATGAAGGCTGCTGCTGGGGAGAAGGTGGGGGACGCCTTGCGCGTTCGCAGCGTGTGGCTGCTTCTATGGAGGCTAATCATCGGAGCGCTGGGAGCCCTGTTATATGCCGCTGCTAGTATAAGCGAGAATACATGGCCACGTATGGCAGAGCGGAACTGTGTACATTGACGTCAGTCCGCACTGCTTGATATCAGACCTTGGTGCGCTCCAAATGGCGCACCATAGTTGATATGATGTGCTCCAAAGAGGTGCTCCTTTCTAGATCTAAAGTAATGTTTATACTGCAGCAGCAATTGAAAGGGTAAACATTTCACCTAATATGAAAATATATAAAGAGAATAAATTCATATACATGATCAATTACTTGTACAATCTATGCAAGATATATAATACAAAAGTACAAAAAGGATATTGATTAATAGTCAGACAAAAATACATAATGGAATAATAGTTTTACCGTGCACTCCTCTATCTTCTAAATATATAAGCTATTATATCAAAACTCTATGCCTATTAGTACACCGATGGCTGGATCGCCGACTACCATACAGAGTGTGTATCTCAGTCAGTAAGTTTAAGGAACAGGGGTATAGCGCTCAACAGCCTTTAGATACAACAGTGTGCATACACCAATCCAATAATACCACCAGGGAAAACAATATATATTAATTAATTGTCGCCATATACACAAAAGAAGTCTCTTATTTAAATCTCCATTTCAGGGCAACATAGACAGCTCCAAACAAATAGTTCCTTCTCAGAATCTTCACACATGATTATCTACATTTAAAAATCCATAAAACTATATACGCTCACCAGATCCCGTGGCCAACCAATCTTGATCGGCAAATGCGTTTGTGACATTAGTCTTTAAACTCCACAGATTTGCCTTTCTCTTCCCAGTATCTTCACTGCTCCATACATGCGAACAGATAAATGATCATAGTTTGACTCTGTATCACAAATTTGTGCTCCACCAGCTAAATACCACTAACACCAGTGAGGTTTTCTTATTAGCAACACACCCAGTGTGCCTTCACCCGATTTCCAACCAAGCCCCTCACCTGATGTCAGTGCTGACGCAATCACAGACCAGCTTCAGTGCTTTCAATACTCAGATGGTGGCATGTCGGTAAAGTTGTACTGCCTAAAAACTAATTCAAAAATGGAGACTGCACACAAAAGGCTTCAGCAACAAGCTATATTAGAGAGCATGCAGAGGCACATACACAACATGTTTTGGGCGGAGCCCTTCCTCAGGCTTCCGCCCGAAACATGTTGTGTATGTGCCTCTGCATGCTCTCTAATACAGCTTGTTGCTGAAGCCTTTTGTGTGCAGTCTCCATTTTTGAATTTGTACTATAGTGAAGCAGGATTGGTGCACCTGCAGGAGGTGTGCACCGGCACGAGGGTCTATCTTAGGCCGACAAGGTGGGTGACGTATGAACCCTTGATGCCTAAAAACTAAACAAGGCTCAACATAGTGTAACTCTGTCTTATTTCTTAATAAAAAAATTAAAATTGTGCACTCACAAACTCCAATATCAGTGTGCGTATATAAAAATCCCACTCCTGAACAAGCGTCTCACTCGCTCCGTAGGGGAGGAGCCTACGGAGCGAGTGAGATGCTGGTCCAGGAGTGGGATTTGTATCTAAAGGCTGTTGAGCACTATACCCCTGTTCCTTAAAAATGTATAATGACAGATACATAGTGTCCTCCAGTGGTCAAAAAACAGAATTAATCATTTTCAATCAATTGTCTATCTGAGCATAGTGGATTGAAGCAACTCCGGATTTTCAAAGGTCTTGTACACCGAGAAGATGGAAGAAAAGGAATCCATCATTTCTACAAATAACTAGGGGACATTAGACAATTGTAAGATTGATTTCATAAGATGCTGGACTAATTATTAGTATATTCAATGCCAAAAGACACAAAACAGGGTGTGATAATGGACTCAACCACCAAACGGTGAAAGGCATATTCTCACATCAAGTCACCAAAAAGTGACAAAAATAAAGGTCATAACTCACTACCACACACCCTAAGAAAGGACAGAAAAAAGGCTAAGGGCCCTTTCACACCAGAGGGCTTTTTCGGCGTTTTAACGCCACGGCCGAAGTTGGCGTTTTCCTAGGTAAAAGAAAGTCCATAGACTTTCATTTTACCATTCACACTAAACGCCGCGTTTTGGAGCGTTGCATTTCAACGCTCCCAGGCGCTTTTTCTGGGCCTACCGCGGCGTTTCTCATTACAATTGATTTTAATGTATGGGCGTTAAAACGCCTTGAAAACGCCTGCAGCCAAAACGCAGCGTTTTAGCCTTTCACTGCTGCCTGTAGTGTGAAAGAGCCCTAAGATGTATAAGTCCCTCCCTGCATACTTTTAGGTAGGGGACAGTGGCATCAAAATGAGGTCGTTTTATATGGGAGGTATTAAAAGAAACACCTACTGCTTACCACAATAGTGGAACACACAAAAATATACAATTATGTTATAGAGCCCACAACAAGTATGTGTAAAAAGAGACAAATACACCCATGCAAACCAAAAGGGAAACACTGGAGTCGTGGATATTTTAGTCCATGACTTACCCGTCTTCTAAAGTGTTTGTTATGAATATATATAGGAATCACGGATGAACGATTCTAATACTTAGAAACAAAAAGAAGAGAAGAAAAAAATGTTAGAAATATATATATTGTTACATTTTTAAGAAACAACCAAAGCACGCCTCTTCATTGAGGCCCAGAGGTTGTCTGGTTTTCAATAAATGGATCCACCTGAGTTCCCTTCTTAATAGGCTGATTGAAATATCACCCCCTCTCTCTCCCTGTACAATTTTTTCAATACCCATGCAAGTCCACCCTTTCATTGTGCTACCATGATAGAAAAGGGCATGCTCCGCCAAAGAGGTAAGTGTCTTGTTTTCTATGTGATCTCTCTCAGCCAATCGGACTGTGGAGATATATTTCTGTATGCGAGTCTACAGTTGGTTTTTTGTTTGGCCTATATATTGTTTGCCACATGGGCATTCGATCATATATATAACTTCACATGTTTGGCAATTAATAAATTGTCTCACTGAATACTCTTTACCTGATATTTTGTTGGAGAACACTTTTGTTGTTTTCATATGTGGACATATCGAACATCTGCCACATGTATAGTTTCCTGTAATACCGTGTCCTCATCCTCCTGTGAAAAGTGACTCTTATTAAGTAGGGTCTTTAGTGTGGGGGCTATCTTTGCCATCATGTTGGCTTTAGGAGTAATACATTGTTTGAACGTTTGATCGTTTGATCATCGAGCAAAATGGACCGATGTCTGTCCAGAATCCTCCGGATATGATCCGAAGCTGTATTATGTAGCGTGATTAGTCTGGTTAATGGTTTTTCTTTTTCTTTGTTATGGTGGGCTAGTAAGGTTTCTCTCAATGTCATTCTGGTTCTTCTAACTGCTTTTTTCACACACTTCCCTGGATATCCTCTATCTCTAAATCTCTTCTCCAGGCCCCTAAGCTCTGTTTCAAAAGTTTCTGGTGTTGAACAATTTCTTTTGACTCTAATAAACTGTCCCACTGGAATGTTAATTTTGAGATTTTTAGTGTGGAAAGAGCCAAAGTCTAAAAGACGATTGATTGCGGTGGGATTGCGAAATATTGTAGTCTGTAAGGCACCTGCTTCATCTTTTGAGATTATGAGATCCAGAAATTCTGCTTTGTTTTTAGATATATTGTATGTGAGTTTGATATTAAGTTGATTTCTGTTTAGATTTTCCAGAAATTTGATAAACAGATCCTCTGATCCTTGCCAAAGTAAGAAGAGATCATCAATTAAACAATACCACCCCAAAATATAGGGGTGGTATCTCTCCATTGTCTTTGCCCATACCACCTCTCATTCCCATTTGCCCAGAAACAAATTAGGGTAGCTACCAGTGGGGCACATTTGCTGCCCATGGCAACTCCTTGTCTCTGAAGGTAGTACTGTCTGTTAAACAAGAACAATTGTTTTGTTAGAACAAATTCCAACAGCTCCAAGACAAAATCATATTGCTTGTTGTTCATCACACTACCCATTGTTAGGAAGTACTTCACAGCTTCCAAAGCATCTTTGTGGTCAATAATTGTGTACAGTGACTCAACGTCACATGTCACTAGTAATGTATCATGCTGTATCTCTAATCCTTCAATCCGTGCCAAAAGATCCCCTGTGTCTCTGATGAAGAGTCTAAGCTTGTAACATAAGGCCGCAAGAAGAAATCGACAAATTGGCTGCTTCTCTCACTTAAACCCCCAATGCCTGAAATTATTGGTCGTCCGGGTGGATTGCATGCATCTTTATGAATCTTTGGGATCATATAGAAAGTAGGGGTTATGGGGTTCACTACCCATAAGAAGTTCTTTTTCTTCTCATTGATCGCTCCCGTTCTTAGTTCCTCATCCAAAATGACTCGCAAGTGTGATTGAAAACGTTTTGTTGGATTGGATTGGATTTTTGTATAAAATTGTTGGTTATTTGGTTGCCTATAAGCCTCTTGTAGATATTGATTCTTAGGCCAGATGACAATATTACCTTTATCTGCCTCTTTTATGAGGTCATTTTTCATGTTTTGAAGTTTTTTGAGAGCCAACCTTTCTTGGTAATTCAAATTTTGTATACCCTGTATGTTTTGTTGGTCCAAATTTTCAAGATCTTTACAGACTAGGTCAAAAAATATCTTGACCTCGGGGCACACACTGAGAGACGGTATACATTTTGAGGCCGGTTTAAAAGGTGTATCACCCACCTGTGTTGTTGTTTGATTTTCGTCCATAAGATCAATGAGGTCTTGCATCATCTGTCTGTCAAGGCTATCTGTAAATTCTTCCTCTATTTGACCTGCTGTTCGTGCTGTCTTATTAAACATCTTTGTCAGAACCAGATGCCTGCAAAGTGACCTTTATTTTTGTCACTTTGTAGTGAATTGATGTGAGTCTTTTGGCATTGAATATACTAATAATTAGTCCAGCATCTTATGAAATCATTCTTACAATTGTCTAATGCTCCCTAGTTATTTGTAGAAATGATGGATTCCTTTTCTTCCATCTTCTCGGCGTACAAGGCCTTTGAAAATCCGGAGTTGCTTCAATCCACTATGCTCAGATGGACAATTGATTGAAAATGATTAATACCATTTTTTGACCACTGGAGGTCACTATGTATCTGTCATTGTATATTTTTGTCTGACTAATAATCAATATCATTTTTGTAATTTTGTATTATATATCTTGCATAAATTGTACAAGTAATTGATCATGTATATGAATTTATTCTCTTTATATATTTTCATATTAGGTGAAATGTTTACCCTTTCAATTGCTGCTGCAGTATAAATATTACTTTAGATCTAGAAAGGAGCACCTCTTTGGAGCACATCATATCAACTATGGTGCGCCATTTGGAGCGCACCAAGGTCTGATATCAAGCAGTGCGGACTGACGTCAATGTACACAGTTCCGCTCTGCCATACGTGGCCATGTATTCTCGCTATACTAGCAGCGGCATATAACAGGGCTCCCAGCGCTCCGATGATTAGCCTCCATAGAAGCAGCCGCACGCTGCGAACGCGCAAGGCGTCCCCCACCTTCTCCCCAGCAGCAGCCTTCATTTTTACACAGGTAAGCACTGGACACTTTAATTATGTGTTTTTTTATGTGATTATATGCATTTAAGCAGCAGCACTTTGTGTATTATATAACAGCCATATGTTTTGCAGTCAAATTTTTTGCATGTAATTTTAGCACGTAGTTACACTTTTTTGCACAACACACTTTGACACTTTGCAGATTTTTGCACTTTTTTGTATTTTTTCAACTTTTTTACCTATATTGCAGGCAAGGGCGTCTCTAGCCATTTTGTCACTCTCCAGGCGAGAAATCCTGTGGCGCCCCCCGTGATTGCCCCCAGCCCCATACCGCCCACCCCTCGTGGTGAACACCACTCCTGTGGTGAACCCCACCCCCAAACCCCCGAAAATCATAATGCAGCAGCGTTTCACCAGAAAATACACTTATTGCGGCATAGGTTCACCAGAAAATAGTTGTAATGCAGCAGAGCGTTTCACCATAAAATATACTTATTGCGGCATGCACTCACACACACCACACACAGGGCCGGTGCTACCATTAAGGCAAAGGAGGCAGCTGCCCCAGGGCCCCAGAGCTTGTAAGGGCCCCCAGTGGCTACAAGAGGAAAAAAAACATTTTTCAAATCGGCCTTATAGTTTTTGAGAAAATCGATTTTACAGTTTCAAAGGAAAAAAAAATACACATTTAAAAACCTGCCGACTTTAATGGTTAATAGCAAATCCACCTTAAATGCTAGAAACCCTAAATTTGCAGGATATGTTAAGGAGATCATTAGGAATAAGAGGAAAAAACAATTTTTCAAAAAGACCTTATAGTTTTTGAGAAAATCGATTTTAAAGTTTCGCAGGAAAAAAGTATACTTTAAGGCTACTTGCACACCAAGACGTTGCGTTAGGTGCTACGTTAAGGTAGCATAACGTGCACCTAACACAACGTATGGTGCTGCAAGTGAGGACGGTAGAGTGAGCCGCGTCAGGCGGCTTGATTCCTATAAGGTCTCCCAGAGTGGCACTGATTGGCCAGCGGGACCACGTGATGCGGAGCGAGACACTCCGCATCACGTGGTCCCGCCGGCCAATCAGCGGCCGCCAGTGCAGTGCATATTAAGTAGCCATGTGCGCGGCTACTGTAGCTGGCTCTCCCCGCCTCCTCTCCGCCCCCCACTGCGCATGTGCAAACAGTCTAACGCGGCTATAGCCGCTCTAACGCCGTAGCATGCTGCACTTTCCGGAGAACGTGCAGCGTTACATGTAACGCAACGTGGGCTGTGTGAACAGCCCACTTGTGTTACATTGCTGTGCGTTGGGGGAGCGTTTCAGGCACACTAACGTGCGCCTGTAACGTCTTGGTGTGTAAGCAGCCTTAAATGCGGTAAATGTCACCTTTAGTAGCAAACCTAACGGTAGTGTAATTTTACATGCATCAAACGAAAGCGCAATAAATTTCCTGACGGGGTTTCCAGGGGGTCTATACGCAGCCGCAGCGCTTTGGCCAGGGATCGCTATACAGCCGCAATATGGCTGTATGAAGATCCCTGGCATTTTTTCCTATTTTCCCAATTTTTTTTTTATGTTTAGAGTGTGGGAATTAAAAAAAAAAAATTATGTGGGGTCCCCCCTCCTGAAACTTTTTAACCCCTTGTCCCCCATGCAGGCTGGGATAGCCAGAATGTGGAGCTCCGACCGATTGGGACTTCACACCCTGTTATACCAGCTGCAAAAAAGGTCCCCTAATGCTGATTTTTGTTCCGGGGTATATGTTGGGGGGGCCCCTCAGGTTTATTTTGCCCTGGGCCCCCATTGTTGCTTAAACCGGCCCTGACCACACACAGTACATACACACACACACACACACACGCACACGCACGCACGCACGCACGCACGCACGCACACACACACACACACACACACACACACACACACACACACACACACACACATGCATGCACACACACACACACATGCATGCACACACACACTATACACACGCACACAGTACACACACACACACACACACACACACAACATACACACTATGCACAGTACACACACACACACACACACACGTGCACACACACTATACACACACACACTACACTATACACACACACACTATACACACGCACACACAGAGCACACTATACACAGCACACAGTAGACATACACTATACACACACACTATGCTGCTACCAGGGGAGGACTGGGACCTTCTGGCCTGAGAGCAAACACAGACTAGAGGCCCGTTATCATGGCAGCCTCAGCCCAAATTATGTCACACACTCACCCCATGTCGTATACGCCAGTAATCACGTGGAGCGCAAATGCGGAAATACAGCAAGGACACTCTGTGAACAGCGTGACAGGAAAAGTACAGGCATCAGGGGGGCACAATACATTTTGAGGGACAACGGCCAGGGTTTCCGTCTTGTCTATAATTTGTGGTTATCGCACTCCATGATTATTGCACCTGACAACCACATTGGCCCAAGATTTCCCAACATCTCAGATTGATACATTCAACCAATTTCCACCCGAAATGTTTTATCCGATTTGCTAATATCAAAACGGTTGGTCGATCGGCTGTCAAGTCAACAGAAGTATGGCCACTGTAATTCCCTCAAGGCCAATCCCCCCATGCCCCCCCCCCCCCACATACACCTACCTATGTCCTCCCCTTCACCACCATCTCTACTAATCCCGGTTTTCACTACCTTATAGTGTGTCTGATCCCTTATGCAGAGAAATGATGAGGAGAGAAAAGCTGAAAGAGAGGGAAGAAGATATTTGCCTCACCAGGATTGCACTTTTATTTCGCTTTCCTGTATGACAAGAAGACACAGACACTCAGCAGCACTAGCGAAAGAGGGAAACAAAGGTGAATGAAGGAGGCTGGTGCACACCAAGAGTGCTTCAGAGCGCTTTTCAAATTTACAGCAATTTGAAAAGCGCTGGGCTAATGTTACCCTATGAGGGTGTTCCCACAGCAGTGTTGTGAAATCGCAAACATGCTGCAGGTAGCATTTATTGGAGCGATTCTTTCAAAAATCGCTTCACAAAGTCGCATTCGTGAATTGCTAGCGATTGCTATTGCGATTTTGTTGTGCACTAGCCCAGAGATAGGAGGAGTGTAGTGAGACTGAGAATAGCCTGAGATGGAGCAGAAAGCTAATCTGTATTGCAGTCCCACATTACACAGAGGCTAGTTGCCTGTAATAGGACTGCTGTGTGTTTCTCTCACACAAGTCAGAAAGCAGCCCTCCTGGAGTCTAGGGACTGTCAACATTTTTCAACCTGTTTAAACCTAGGGCCTGATTCACAAAGCGGTGCAAACTTTTTCGCGGACTTTTGCGCGCGCAAAGTGCCGCGATTCGCACGAATGCGGACTTTTGTGCGCGCAATTTGCTCGATGCGCGAATCGTGGCACTTTGCGCTCGCAAAAGTCCGCAAAAAAGTTTGCAGCGCTTTGTGAATCAGGCCCCTTATCTGCACATGCAGTCATTTTAACAATGGGTAGAGACCAGACAGATGTTTTCCCACAGACCCTCCAGGCAAGCCCTGCTTAATGCTGTGTATATTTGCCAGCTTGCCTGCCCTCTAATTGCACTTTTATCAGCTAGCCTAGTGTTTTACAATGCCTTACATCAACAAACCTGAATAAAGCAGACACCAGACCAACCCTAAATCACTGAATGAGAGGCGCCCTGGGGGGCAGTCAATGCCTGGCTGCTACACAGTCTCTACTTCCACACAGTTACCAGTAGCAGAGAGAGGGACTGAATGAATCTTAGGACTCAGGAGCTGATGCTGTACTCGGATCCCTGACTAGGATGAGTGCCTTCTCTCACTGACTCATTCATTACTGTGGTTCTTTGAATCATTGAGCTGAAGGAAATGAATGAATCAGTCAGTAAATCACTTATGAGTCGAGTCAGGCGCTGCTGCTGCTGCTGCTGCTGTGTAAATTGATACCTGATTCAGCTGAGAGGCATTTCTTCTCTCACTACTCAGTGCAGAAGCGCCCTTTCCTCCTCCTGTCGCTCTGGGCAAGAATTTATAGCTGCCTAATGGCTCAGACGTCTCTGATTGCGGGCTGTGCAATATATGGGTTACGCACTTTATATATGTTTTTTATGATATTTATTTACATTGTGACACATATAGTTTGCTGCTACTGTGGACTTCCAATGACATTTGGATTTAGAGGTGGTTTTAATTCATTGTTTTTAACTTATTTTGTGCTTGGTTAAGACCCAATAAAATGTATTGATTATTTTCACTTCATATGGAATGTAATGAGTATTTATTATTATACTATATGTCTCTAGATTGGGCTTCTTTTCTTGTAGTGTTGGTTGGATTTTTAGCCCCTTGGAGACAGTGATTTGATTTTTGGGCTCAAATTTATGTGGTATCCAAATCAAGTAATAGGATCATCCTCCCACCTGCGCCAAGGTATTACTCCAATATTACTTGGGGGGAGCAGGGACATAACTACAGTCTACTGGGCCCCCTAGCAAAGACCCGCTGGCCTAGTTCTGTGAGCAAATCAAGAGTTAAATGCAGAGCAGTGGCCAGGCCTGGGTTTACATCACAGGAGCCTATAGGCACAGATGTCCTGACACCCTACACTTCACCCTCCATGAATCTACAAACCCTTACCAAACTGCACCTCAAGTGTGCAGGCTGTCCAGCTGTCACTTCTGCCTTACTTACCTTTCAGTCATAGATAGCTACAAGTGCCCCTCAGTACTATGTAGCCAGAAGTATCCTGAATAATAAGTAGCTAGAGGTGCCCCCAAGTATTAGGTAGCTAGAAGAACCTCAGTATTAAGTAGCTAGAGGTGCCTCTGACTGAATGGAAGGTTTTGTCAGTGGAAAGCTGAGAGCTGGGTGAGTAACCTCTCATTTATGCTCCGCTTGGGACTCTGCATAGGGAGAGAGGGAAGGAGGCACTAGTGGAAAGGAGTGAGCTGCCTTTCCATAATCAGGTTCCTGTAGGCACATGCCTACAATGCTTTATACAGTGCCTTATAGTAAATCTGGCCCTGACAGTGGCAGCGGAGTGGTCCCCAAGAGCTGCAATCTGTTGATTGGCTGCCAGGTGTGTGGCTACACTGAACTGAATTTACTGTATACGCTCCACTGCCACTGTCATTGCCAGATTTACTATAAGGCACTGCATAAGGCACTGTAGGCATGTGTTAAATTTATTAAAAGGGTAAAGAAGGGTAAGCTGTTCACTTGCCGTCAAAAATTTTGGAACAGTCCCAATCTACTGAAATTAAATTTTAACTTACAGAACAACATGTTTCACAGATCTATTGTCTGCATAACGAGATCCTGCACGGATGAAAAGTGCCCCTTGGGTACTTATCTCAGAAATGATGCCTCTGGATCCTAATAAGCTCCCCCCATTCTCCTGTGTATCCCTAATCCAGTTCTTGCATCCAGTGGTGTAGCCAAGGAACTATGGGCCCCGATGCAGGTTTTACAATGGGGCCCCCCAAGCACTCTATACATAACAATTGATACGGCGCACCAAAACCTGCCAATGACAACTACAGTGGCAGAGGTGCAAGAAGGGGATGGGGAACAGCTTGTTAATAATTACCACTATTCAAAGTATCTATAGAAGTGATTATTATGAGCACAGGACCAATAGAGAGTTAATACTGTAGTTGAGGGAGGGCCCTTCTGGGCCCCTCTGGCCCAAGGGCCCCGATGCGGTCGCTACCTCTGCACCCCCTATTGCTACGCCCCTGCTTGCATCCCCCAAAAGTCCACCCTCAAGTTTGTAAGTGGATGCCCAAAGGCACCTCAAGTACACCAGTCCGTTATATTTACCTTTGAGATCCGGTGCAGGCACAGTACCATCTTTCCTCTTAGGCTCTAGCCAAGACCGATCGGGTCCGCTCTACTGAATCTCAAAGATAAATATTGACATCTGCTGCTGCTCTAGGGAGCCAGTGCTGGATTGGGGCTGCACAGGAGGACGGGGGAAGCCTCATTAGGATCCAGAAGCTCCCCTCACGAGGAAAGTACTCCCCGGTGCACCTTTTTTTAATTACAGATTTTCTTTAAGCACAGTGCCAAGTGACTGACCCTGATGGGTATGAGCTTTTCTGTTACACATACAGTAGCATAAAACACTGACAACTACTTTAAAGTGGATCCGAGATAAACTTTTACTCATTGCATAATTGTGTTCCTTTCATATAGTTTATAGGGCATTCCTTAAAGAGACACTGAAGCGAAAAAGATATTATGATTTGTATGTGTAGTACAGCTAAGAAATTAAACATTAAGATCAGATACATCAGACTAATTGTTTCCAGTACAGGAAGAGTTGAGAAACTCCAGTTGTTATCTCTATGCAAAAAAGCTATTAAGCTCTCCGACCAAGTTAGTCCTGGAGAGGGCTGTTATCTGACTTTTATTATCTCAACTGTAATTGAAATGTTTACTTTTCCTCTGCCAGAGGAGAGTTCATTATGTCACAGACTGCTCTGAAAGACTCATTTTGAATGCTGAGTGTTGTGTAATCTGCACATACTGTATTATAGATTCATGCAATGTTAGAAAAAACACTATATACCTGAAAATAAAAGTATGAGAATATTTTCTTTGCTGCTAATCTTCTAGTAATTATTCATAGTACACAACCAATTCATTATATCATATATTTTTTTTTGCTTCAGTGTCTCTTTAAGCCAAATACTTTTTTCTTTTTGTTTTAATACTCTAATTCCCTATAAACTAAACAAGCTTTGCCCACAGCCCTCAGAGTGCCAAGGCATTTTCAGACAATAGCAAGAGCTTACAGGAGCTCAGTCTGGGCAGGAAGAGGGGGAGGTGTTACTAGCCAGAGATTTCAGAGGCAGATGGGAGGAGGGAGGAGGAGAGGGGATTGAATTTACACACAGGCAAGCTGATAGCATCTCCAGCCCTTAACCTGTGACAATGTGACAAACAGAACATGGCTGCCCTCATTGTATCACAGGAATAATACATCATAAACATTTGAAACTTTTGAAGCGAGATATGCTGTGTAAACTTTCTAAACTTTAGATAAGATATATAGACAAGTTACTTATTATAGTTAGTTTTTCATCTCAGATCCGCTTTAAATCATGTTAGCCAAGTAGAGTTATAAAGTATGAAAACAGTCCTACATTCTCAAATGTGTACCTGATTCATTACGTTTTCATTATATTCTCTATAATGTCTACCACTAAAACAGGAATCAAGATGAAAAACTCAGTCTGCCTGATTCAAAATGTGGAAAAACTTGTAGTTAACCAAGAAGCAATAGAGATCCTTAATGCAATAAATCAACCTATAGTGTCTGTGGCAGTTGTTGGCATGTATCGATCAGGAAAGAGCTATCTAATGAACAAGTTGGCTGGATCTCTGACAGGTGAGTAGTTATTTAGCAGGATGACATTAGACATTTAATTCCCCTTTAACCAAATATGCCTTGATGTCTCTGGACATGTGATTGCATTTTCTATTGCCCCTTTTCTGTAAATACTTGTTTACATTTTTTTCCCTAGGTCCTGCTTCTGGTAATATAGGATATGAGAATAGCTAGACAGGAAGATACATTTATAGCCAGATTCTTTAGCAGAAAGGCTTTTTGTCTTAAAAATCATGGCCACATACTAACAGATTGGCCGTGCTATATGCAGGCTGGCAATAAGAATATATAGCAGTATTATTAATACTACCTTTTTATTTATGACTTACTGACTATCCTGCTTATCCCATGTTCTCAACTTGAAGTCTACCTCAAAAGGTCCTGTTGATATATATAAAGGTTGACACAGACAAGGTGCTTCTGGCTTATGATACTCCCCTATTGCCACTGTGTTGTTGTCTTGAGTGCAGCAGGAACATTGCCATACCATTCGTTATGCAATGATAGGCCAACACAGTGGGAGCCAGGGCAGTTTCTAGGCTAAATTTCTCCCAGGGCAAGGGTGTCAAACATATGCCCCCCCCCCTCCCTGTGGGCACACGAATGTTATTTGTGATGTGATATTTAGCCCCCCAAGTATAGGTAGCCAGGCATGGGTGTCCCCAGTATAGGCTAGCCAGTTATCGGTGCCCCAGTATAGGTTAGCCAGGTATCGGTGACCCCAGTATAGATTATCCAAGTATAGGTGCCCCAGTATAGGTTAGCCCGGTATAGGTGCCCCAGTATAGGTTAGTCAGGTATAGGTTCCCCAGTATAGATTATCCAAGTATAGGTGCCCCAGTATAGGTTAGCCCGGTATAGGTGCCCCAGTAAAGGATAGTCAGGTATAGGTTCCCCAGTATAGATTATCCAAGTATAGGTGCCCCAGTATAGGTTAGCCCGGTATAGGTGCCCCAGTAAAGGTTAGTCAGGTATAGGTTCCCCAGTATAGCCTAGCCAGGTATAGGTGCCCCATATAGCTTAGCCAGGTATAGGTGCCCCAGTATAGCTTAGCCAGACATAAGTGCTCTCAGTATAGCTTAAACCATTATTTGTGACCCCAGTATAGCTTAGCTGGGTACAGGTGCCTCCAGTATAGCTAAGCCAGGTATAGGCACCACCAATATTGCTTATCCAGGTATAATAGGTGAGACCAGTATAGTTTAGCCAGGTATACAGTAGGTGCTACCAGTATATCTTAGCCAAGTATAGGTGTTCCCCTCCTTCCCTTGCTGGAGGAGGGAAGCCACGCATACTGGGACTTTGCCATCGGGAGGGGAGACCTCCCTGCCTCACCTCGGGTTTGGGGCCCCTCTCCATGCTCCCCATTCCACCCTTGCAATGCATATCAGCCAGAGCAGAGACTCACCTTCCAGGCTCCATGCGAAGATCAGCGGGATGTTCTATTTCCAGCCACTCCAGTCCCTTACTCTTACTACTTCGTGATTAGCAGGATGTAGTAAGAGTAAGCAACTGGAGAGTGGAGACAGAACATCCCGGCGGCAATGATCTTTGCATTTGGCCCGGATGATGAGTCACCATACTGGCTACCATGCATATGATGGAGGGGGGAGCACAGAGGGGGGCCCTGTGGTGAGGAAGGAAAAAGTAAGGTCCCCCTTCCCGTCAGCAGAGTCACAGTATGCCGCAGCTCTCCATCCCATCACTGCTCTGGATGTGCCCTCCTCCCTTACAGTGCTCCGGACGGGCCCCTGCCTCACTCGCAAATAGAAACAGGGCTAGTGGGAGTCCTCTGAGCACATGCTGCAGAGGTTGGGGGAGAGAAATTAAGGGTGGTTGGGCATTACCTACTGGAACCTGAGACCTCTGGGAACAACACATTCAACTCCTCACAACAGCAGAGCATGCAGATCTAATCATTGTTGGTGAGGTGTTTTTTTTTGTCCTGATACCATCCTGATTCAGCAGGGAGGATTAAACACTCATACACATGCTGGGGTAGGGCTCAGATGCCTGTCTAGGCAGTTGAAGGCATGCACAGTTGATTAGGTTGTAAAAACTGGGACTATCCACAATCTGATTGAGCAGGAGAGCAGGTCTGCTGTGTCTTGGTTTTATTTTCAATAGTTTTGTTTGTTCCAGTATCCCACTTGTCATCATATTGTCTTGGTTTCTCAACATCTGAGACAGACCTTGTTCATCAGGTTTCTACTCTCTGCACAATTGTTCTAATGCATCTGCTTAGCCTCTGATAAGTAGAGATGTAGCGAATGGTTCGCCGGCGAACGGTTCCAGGTGAACTTCGGTGGTTCGCATTCGCCTACAGCAGGCAAACTTTTGCGGAAGTTCGTTTCGCCCCATAATGCTCTATTGAGCAAAACTTTGACCCTCTACATTACAGTCAGCAGGCACATTGTTGCCAATCAGACTGCACTCACTCTTGGAGCCCCACCCCCCCTTATACAAGGCAAGGTCCTTGAGCCATTTGACTCACTCGTCTGCATATACTAATTAGTTAAGGGACAGCAGCTACACACACTCTGCTAGGGAGAGTTTAATTAGCCTCTTGAAGGCTTACTCCTCCTCCCCTTCTACCTATTCCCTCCTACTGGAGGGAGGAGGGAGGAGGGTCTCATCGGCCAGGGAATAACAGTAGTTGTATTTTTGAGCATAAATGGATTGAGCACAAATGGTACATGCTAGGCTGGCTTCAGCATGTAGTGTTGGTGGTACATCCCTACGAGAGAGAGAGAGAGAGAGAGAGAGAGAGAGAGAGAGAGAGAGAGAGAGAGAGAGATGAATCTACCTGGCTATCTGGGGTTCTCTTTGGACAACTGTTGAACACAAAAGGCAAGGCCATGCCTGACTACAAATCCTTAAGCAGTGGCTGGATGGTGCAATGGTTAAGGGCTCTGGCACAGGAGACCAGGGTTCGAATCTCGGCTCTGTCTGTTCAGTAAGCCAGCACCTATTCAGTAGGAGACCTTAGGCAAGTCTTCCTGCTACTGCCTATAGAGCGTGCCCTAGTGGCTGCAGCTCTGGCGCTTTGAGTCCGCCAAGAGAAAAGTGTGATATAAATGTTATTTGTCTTGTCTAATTTTTCTCTTGACAACTGTTGAACACAAAAGGCAAGGCCATGCCTGGCTACAAATCCTTAAGCAGTGGCTGGATGGTGTAATGGTTACGGGCTCTGCCTCTGACACAGGAAACCAGGGTTTGAATCTCGGCTCTGTCTGTTCAGTAAGCCAGCACCTATTCAGTAGTAGAGATGTAGCAAACGGTTCCAGGCGAACTTTGGGGGTTCGCGTTCGCCTGGACCAAGCAAATTTTTGCGGAAGTTCGATTTGCCCCATAATGCACTATAAGGCTCAACTTTGACCCTCTGCATCACAGTCAGCAGGCACATTTAGCTACACTAAGCCCTGGAGCCCCACCCCCCCTTATATAAGGCAGGCTTGCCGGCCATTACACTCACTAGGGACAGCTGCTGCAGACTTGTTCGCCTAGGGAAAGATTAGTTAGGCACTTGGCTTGCTCCTGGCTGATTGTTATTGCTAAAATAGCACCCCTCAACAGCTCTTTTGAGAGACAATGTTTTCCAGATGTGGGTTTTTTTGTGTGTGTTGCTCACTGACATCATACAGCCCTATCTGTTGCAGCTGGACCTTGGTAATTGTTATTACTGTGCCAGCCAGGCCCTGCCTAACTATACTGGGACACCTACCTATGCCTACCTAACTACTGGGGCACCTACCTACCTATACTGGGTCTCCTACCTATGTCTAGCTAACTACTGAGGCACCTACCTATGCCTACCTACCTATACTGGGACTCCTACCTATGCCTACCTACCTATACTGGGACTCCTACCTATGCCTAGCTAACTACTGGGACACCTACCTATGCCTACCTACCTATACTGGGTCTTCTACCTATGCCTAGCTAACTACTGGGACACCTACCTATGCCTTCCTACCTATACTGGATCTCCTACCTATGCCTAGCTAACTACTGGGACACCTACCTATGCCTCCCTACCTATACTGGGTCTCCTACCTATGCCTAGCTACCTATACTGGGACTCCTACCTATTCCTACCTACCTATACTGGGACTCCTACCTATGCCTAGCTAACTACTGGGGCACCTACCTATGCCTACCTGCCTATACTGGGTCTCCTACCTATGCCTAGCTAACTACTGGGACACCTACCTATGCCTACCTACCTATACTGGGTCTCCTACCTATGCCTAGCTAACTACTGGGACACCTACCTATGCCTACCTACCTATACTGGGTCTCCTACCTATGCCCAGCTAACTACTGGGACACCTACCTATGCCTACCTACCTATACTGGGACTCCTACCTATGCCTACCTACCTATACTGGGACACCTACCTATGCCTTCCTACCTATACTGGGTCTCCTACCTATGCCTTGCTAACTACTGGGACACCTACCTATGCCTACCTACCTATACTGGGTCTCCTACATATGTCTAGCTAACTACTGGGTCTCCTACCTATGTCTAGCTAACTACTGAGGCACCTACCTATGCCTACCTACCTATATTGGGACTCCTACCTATGCCTACCTACCTATACTGGGACTCCTACCTATTCCTACCTACCTATACTGGGACTCCTACCTATGCCTAGCTAACTACTGGGACACCTACCTATGCCGACCTGCCTATACTGGGTCTCCTACCTATGCCTAGCTAACTACGGGGACACCTACCTATGCCTACCTACCTATACTGGGTCTCCTACCTATGCCTAGCTAACTACTGGGACACCTACCTATGCCTACCTAACTATACTGGGACTCCTACCTATGCCTACCTACCTATACTGGGACTCCTACCTATGCCTAGCTAACTACTGGGACACCTACCTATGCCTACCTACATACAAGAAGATAATAAGGTCGTTGCTTCATTTTGGACAGACCAAATTTGATCAGCTGGACAGTCACTGTTGTTCTATCATTGAGCTAGCACAGCCCGGCGACCATATGGGCTTGAAACCGCCACAGCCTACACTCTTGCCACGGTGCGCACCAGTCCAGCACGGCCGTCACTACGCAAACAGCTGTTTACGGTGCGTTACACAGTGAGTTTGGTGCGTCTGTGTGAAGCAGAACTCTAATTACACTCCCTGATTGATGTGTACACATGCAAGATGTTTGAAAGCACTTTAGCCCTGCAATTTAGCATTCAATGTCATTTCTGCCCTTAAAACGCTGCTTTGCGTCACATCCAGATTTTTCCCCGGGACTTTGGGCATGTATCCCACTCCGCCATGCCCCCCTCCAGGTGTTACACCCCTTGAAACATGTTTTCCATCACTTTTGTGGCCAGCATAAATTTTTCTATTTTTCATAGTTCGCATCCCCATTGAAGTCTATTGCGGTTCGCGAACTTTTCCACGAACCGAACCTTCCGCGAAGGTTCGTGAATGGGGTTCGCGAACCGAAAATCGGAGGTTCGCGACATCTCTATTCAGTAGGAGACCTTAGGTACGTCTTCATGCTACTGCCTATAGAGCCTGCCCTAGTGGCTGCAGCTCTGGCACTTTGAGTCTGCCAGGAGAAAAGTGTGATATCTATCTATATATATAATAGAGTAAGTGCCTCAACCTTCAAACAAGAAGAAGAAGTAGCGCCCTGCCCCCAGGGCCGGTCCAAGCAAGAAGAAGGGGCTGGTCCAAGCAAGAAGAAGAAGTAGTGTCATATCAAACCAAGGGCAAAGAGGGATAATTTGCATATTCAGTAGTAGTGCATTGTGGGTAACCAAAAATGTTCATTTATAGCTGAATTATTGCAGATTTGCTTCTGTTTTAAGAAGGAAAATTACACCAAACTGTGCTTTTTTTAGTAGGAGGGATTTTTGGTCTATTTTATCCCTCTATACACTCTAAGTAGTTTGGGTCACCCTGAGCTGCTTGGTTACTCTGTTGTACTGGTCCAAGCCCAATCTCAAACAGCCTTATCAGTCTCTGCTATATACTGATGAGAACCAAAGGTCTGAAATAGGCTGTCACATGTGGGTTTGATATGTCTGTTTAAAATTTAAAGCTATAGGCTTGCTTGGCTTACTAAGGGGGAAAAAGAATAATCTGCATATTTAGTTGTGGTACATTGTGGGTAATCACAAATGTTAACTTATAGCTGAATTATTGCAGTTTCTTCTGTTTTAAAGGACTTCCGAGACCAAAATCTGCCCCCAAAATGTAAAAAAAGTACTACCTGCATGACTTTGTAAAGCACGCCGTCCGTACCCTCCGTGCCGTTCCGCCTTGTCCCCTCTGCTCAATAGCCCCCTGAAAGACTGCGACCCCACGGTCCGGGTCGGTATCTGCAGCCTGCATAAAGATGGCCGCCGGAGCTGGCCACGGCTGCGCAGCTCTAGGGCCAACCCTCCGATCCACGCTGATTGTTACGTGGATCGGGGGTTGGCCCTAGAGCTGCACAGCCGCGGCGTCCTCCTTGCCTTACAAAGTCATGCAGGTAGTTAACTTTTTTTACGTTTTGGGTCAGATTTTGGCCTCGGAAGTCCTTTAAGAAGGCACATTACACCAAGCTTTGACTTTTTTAGTAGGAGGTCTTTTTGGTCCCTTTTATCCACCTATACATTCCGAGTGGTTTGGGTCACCCTGAGCTGCTTGGTTACTCTGTTGTTGTACTGGTCCAAGCCCTATCTCATACAGCTGTATCAATCCCTGCCATGTACTCAGGGCCGGTTTAAGCAACAATGGGGCCCCAGGGCAAAATAAACCTGAGGGGCCCCCCCAACATATACCCCAGAACAAAAATCGGCATTAGGGGACCTTTTTTGCAGCTGGTATAACAGGGTGTGAAGTCCCAATCGGTCGGAGCTCCACATTCTGGCTATCCCAGCCTGCATGGGGGACAAGGGGTTAAAAAGTTTCAGGAGGAGGGACCCCACATATTTTTTTTTTTTTTAATTCCCACACTCTAAACATAAAAAAAAAAATTGGGAAAATAGGAAAAAATGCCAGGGATCTTCATACAGCCATATTGCGGCTGTATAGCGATCCCTGGCCAAAGCGCTGCGGCTGCGTATAGACCCCCTGGAAACCCCGTCAGGAAATTTATTGCGCTTTTGTTTGATGCATGTAAAATTACACTACCGTTAGGTTTGCTACTAAAGGTGACATTTACCGCATTTAAGGCTGCTTACACACCAAGACGTTACAGGCGCACGTTAGTGCGCCTGAAACGCTCCCCCAACGCACAGCAATGTAACACAAGTGGGCTGTTCACACAGCCCACGTTGCGTTACATGTAACGCTGCACGTTCTCCGGAAAGTGCAGCATGCTACGGCGTTAGAGCGGCTATAGCCGCGTTAGACTGTTTGCACATGCGCAGTGGGGGGCGGAGAGGAGGCGGGGAGAGCCAGCTACAGTAGCCGCGCACATGGCTACTTAATATGCACTGCACTGGCGGCCGCTGATTGGCCGGCGGGACCACGTGATGCGGAGTGTCTCGCTCCGCATCACGTGGTCCCGCTGGCCAATCAGCGCCACTCTGGGAGACCTTATAGGAATAGAGCCGCCTGACGCGGCTCACTCTACCGTCCTCACTTGCAGCACCATACGTTGTGTTAGGTGCACGTTATGCGACCTTAACGTAGCACCTAACGCAACGTCTTGGTGTGCAAGTAGCCTTAAAGTATACTTTTTTCCTGCGAAACTTTAAAATCGATTTTCTCAAAAACTATAAGGTCTTTTTGAAAAATTGTTTTTTCCTCTTATTCCTAATGATCTCCTTAACATATCCTGCAAATTTAGGGTTTCTAGCATTTAAGGTGGATTTGCTATTAACCATTAAAGTCGGCAGGTTTTTAAATGTGTATTTTTTTTTCCTTTGAAACTTTAAAATCGATTTTCTCAAAAACTATAAATCCGATTTGAAAAATGTTTTTTTTCCTCTTGTAGCCACTGGGGGCCCCTACAAGCTCTGGGGCCCTGGAGCAGCTGCCTCCTTTGCCTTAATGGTAGCACCGGCCCTGCATGTACTGATGAGGAACAAAAGTCTGAAACAGGCTGTCACATGTGGGTTTGATATGGCTGTGTAAAACTTAAAGCTATAGGCTTGCTATACACCAGTGGTTCTGGATACTTGCTTGGCTTACTAAGGGGAAAAAGGAATTATTTGCATATTTAGTAGCAGTGCATTGTGGGTAATCACAAATGTTCACTTATAGCTGAATAATTGCATATTTCTTTCTGTTTTAGGAAGGCAAATTACACCAAGCTTTGTTTTTTTTAGTAGGAGGTCTTTTTGGTCCCTTTTATCCCCTATACATTAAGAGTGGTTTGGGTCACCCTGAGCTGCTTGGTTACTCTGTTGTACTGGTCCAAGCCCTATCTCATACAGCCGTATCAATCCCTGCCATATACTGATGAGGACCAAAAGTCTGAAACAGGCTGTCTACATGTGGATTTTATATGACTGTGTAAAATGTAAAGCTATATGCTTGCTATACATCAGCAGCTCTGGATGCTTGCTTGGCTTACCAAGGGGGAAAAGGGATAATTTTCATATTTAGTAGCAGTGCATTATGGGTAAACACAAATGTTCACTTATAGCTGTATTATTGCAGATTTCCTTCTGTTTTAAAAAGTCAAATTACACCAATACAGTGTGTGGCATTGCAGGAAGTGACGACAGTGGAATGCATGATGGAATACGGTAGAGGTGAGTCATTCCCGCCCGCTGCCTCTTACTAATAGTGGCGGCTTCTACTGTGCTTAAGCAGGATGGGGGGTGCGCATGGGGGACCAAGGTGAGGGGGGGGGGGTTCCTGCTCAGCATAAGCTGGAGGGGGAGGGCACATGGGGGACCCAGGTGAGGGGGGGGGGGGGTTCCTGCTGAGCTTAAGCTGGAGGTAGAGCACTCATGGGGGACCCAGTTGAGGGGGGGTTCCAACCCCCCTCCCCACCGCTGTGCCCAATACCCCCTTCTTGCCCGCTACCCTCTTATGCGGCGTATGCTACGCCACGGGTCGGCTAGTAAATGTTATTTGTCTTGTCTAATTTTTCTCTTGACAACTGTTGAACACATAAGGCAAGGCCATGCCTGCCTACATATCCTTAAGCAATGGCTGGATGGTGTAATGGTTAAGGGCTCTGCCTCTGACACAGGAGACCAGGGTTTGAATCTCGGCTCTGTCTGTTCAGTAAGCCAGCACCTGTTCAGTAGGAGACCTTAGGCAAGTCTTCCTAACACTGCTACTCCGTATAGAGTGTGCCCTAGTGGCTGCAGCTCTGGCGCTTTGAGTCTGCCAGGAGAAAAGCGCAATATAAATGTTATTTGTCTTGTCTAATTTTTCTCTTGACAACTGTTGAACACAAAAGGCAAGGCCATGCCTGGCTACAAATCCTTAAGCAGTGGTTGGAAGGTGTAATGGTTAAGGGCTCTGCCTCTGGCACAGGTGACCAGGGTTTGAATCTCGGCTCTGTCTGTTCAGTAAGCCAGCACCTATTCAGTAGGAGACCTTAGGCAAGTCTTCCTGCGACTGCCTATAGAGTGTGCCCTAGTGGCTGCAGCACTGGTGCTTTGAGTCTACCAGGAGAAAAGTGTGATATAAATGTTATTTGTCTTGTCTAATTTTTCTCTTGGATTGAGCATAAATGGTACATGCTAGGCTAGTTTCAGCTAGTTTCAGCTAGTTTCAGCTAGTAGTGTTGGTGGTATAATGGTTAGTTAGTTACGTACCATACACTGAGACCTGGGTTCAATTCCCAGCCATGGTATGTAAGCTGGCTTTTGAAATACTATAATTTCCTGGCAGATGAGATCCTCCTACCTCCAGGTATTAAATCACTTGAAATATGTTTTATATCATTTTTCCAGCCAGTAGACATTTTTCTAAATTTTTAAGTTCGCCTCCCCATTGAAGTCTATTGCGGTTTGCGAAGTTTTTCGTGAACCAAACTTTCCGCGGAGGTTCGCGAACCGAAAATCGGAGGTTCGCGACATCACTACTGATGAGGAAACATACAAAGTTTTGTAGACAAAGATTTGTAGACAGTCCCTATTCAGTGTGCAGCGGGGTCTTGTGTACCTCTCAACCCCTTCCCCAAGGGTTTTGTACTGTAGTGATGTTGGAGAAGTCTGCAGAGCCAGTTCTACTTCATCAGAGATGGACAGAGCGAGTGTAATAAGCTGAGGCTAGGAACACACTCGTCTGTTGGCTTTCTCTATGCATTTTCTGCACACCATGTGTGTCTGTATGTGTGAAAACATGCACGTTTTATCACAGAAGCTAATGTAAGTGCTAGAGAAAATGCATGCAGTGGTTTACTGCTGTTTTTTTCTGCATGAGGAAAACACATTCAATTGTGCACTAGCCAACTAGATAACATCTTCTGTGATCTGGAAAACTGAGATCCAAGGAAAGGCCATCAACAGACAGCTGAGGTGGGTGACATGGAGAGATTCTACTAGTGGTGGGGAAAGGCTGGACTCAAAAAGCATTGAAAAACTGATCATGGCAGCACAAGAATAGGCAATAAACAGCACATCCATAGGAGCAGAATCTACTACACCAGACAATGTCCAAGGTGCTAACATAGTGCCAGGGTGTAAGATTTTGGCAGGAATAGCAAATACCTAGCAATATAACCAATAGATGGCATTGATTGTACACAGGAATGTCTGTACAATGTATGGGCTACAATGTCCAAAGTCCAGAATGGAAATACCACAGAAGGTTGTGGAGAATGAGAAGGCTTAGGGATTTTGAAATCCAGATGGACAGACAGGTATAGACCAGTTAACCAAACATTGTGGCTGTAAACAGAGATCAGAAGATAGCACTGTTGATAGATGTAGCAGTGCCAAGTGACAGCACCATTAGGAAGAAGGAGTATGAGAAACCGGAGAAGTTTAAATGCCTAAAAGAAAAACTAGAGAAGAAGATGTTGAAAGTGAAAGCCAAAGTGATCCCAGTCATGATAGAAGCACTCAGACAAGTAACTTAGAAGATGAAAGAGTGACTCGCCTCTAACAGATCCAAGGAACAACATCAGAAATCTTTGTCCAGAAAACAACAGGGCTTAGAACAGCTAAGATACCGTGCAGAAGTTTGAGAGCTGCCTGGCCTCTGGTAAAGAACCAGAGCTTGAGGAAGAAGAAACATATTGCCCATGTTGGTTGAGTAAAAACTGAAAAATATTTCTAATGTGTATGCTCTCCTCTGGCATTTTAAGTTCCACTCAAGATTTTGAATTGTCCCTGACACAAGTGTTTGGGTGAGAAAACAGATCCACGCCAGTATTTGGCGTACATATTAGTACGCCGTGGGTGAGTTGGGCATGGGGAGAGCCGAATGATAGCTCTCCCTGCTGCCACAAAACTCCCTGCCACTGTTAAATACTATTCCTCCTCTGAGTCGCAACTCGGAGGGAGGTGTAATGCGCGGTCCAGCAGCGATCGCTGGAGCCCCAAATTACTCTGATGCGACACGCGCAGCATAACATTGCTGCTATGGAGTGCCGAAACCACCTGCTTTGAGTATTTTCTGTGTTACCTTACCTGAGAGAAGTTCTCAGGTGAGAGTAAAAGGGTTGATTAGTCATCTCAAATCAGCCCTTCTTTGAACAGAACATCAAGTGTGTGTTGTTCTAAAAAAACTTAACTACTGTCACAGACGGTTGTGTGGCCGCTGACGACGTCCGTGAACCGCCCGTGAAAAAATGCGATCACAATCGATTTTATGCACCGATTGCGATTAAGATAGAATCTGCATTGGCTGTCTGTGGCTATCTGCAGTCAATCTGGGCTCTCTCTTCCTCTCAGCAGAGAAATAGCAGTAACTTAGGTGCAGGATGTCTTTTGATTTGCTAATGAACAGGCCCTCGACCCTCTGGAAGGCCCTCTGGAAGTTTGAAGGGGGGTTGTCAGCTTTTGATCAAGGAAGGCAAGGGGATGGGGAAAGTCTACTCTACTGAGGTAAGTACCCATTTGGAGCACCTTTTGTTTTACTTCAGGTTCACTTAAACGAAAGATAAAATGGCTCATTAAAGATCATACAAAAACAACTAAGAAATAATGTAAAAGGCATAAACAATCAAAATAATTGTTTTTGAGGGTCTGATCTAGTCTTTTTGGGTGAAAATTATAGAAATGTCAACAACCAGTTCACTGAAGATAGAGTCCTCCTTCAGGCTCTGGCTGGGAAACCTGCACCAGCTTTATGCTATGTCCAGAAGCAACTAGACAAAAACATATGCAGATTGAACTTTGAAGTCTCCAAATAGGAGGGCAGAACCAGAAGAGGAGTTTTTTTTGTAATGACCTCTTTGACCACCAGCCTAAAACTAGGTTTCTACATCTTTTACCATGTTTCACTGAGGGACTCTGATATGGACAGGAAAATGGGATGATAATACTCATTGTACCATTTACAAAGATATTAAACATGACTCCATTGCTGTGTTGCATTCAGCAGAAACCATTTTTAATATCACAGGTTCCTTATGTCCCATATTTTTATTGTTCTCATTGACTAAGAGTAGGTTGTTGCCTGGACTGACTAGCATTTTTACAAACTGTACAATACTGGAGTTATGACAAATTTGTGTTCTATAAATATTTTTCTAGCTTAAGATGACATTGATAGGTCAAAGGAATACACAGACAGCTCATGGTGACCCAGAACTACCTGGCTAGTACCAGTCAAAGCCCTATCTTATAGTCCAAAACAGGGTGTATTACATAGTTACATAGTTACATAGTTATTTGGGTTGAAAAAAGACATACGTCCATCGAGTTCAACCAGAGAACAAAGTACAACACCAGCCTGCTCCCTCACATATCCCTGTTGATCCAGAGGAAGGCGAAAAAACCCTTACAAGGCATGGTCCAATTAGCCCCAAAAGGGAAAAAAATTCCTTCCCGACTCCAGATGGCAATCAGATAAAATCCCTGGATCAACATCATTAGGCATTACCTACTAATTGTAGCCATGGATATCTTTCAATGCAAGGAAAGCATCTAAGCCCCCTTTAAATGCAGATATAGAATTTGCCATAACTACTTCCTGGCAATGCATTTCACATCTTAATCACTCTTACTGTAAAGAACCCTTCCCTAAATAAATGGCTAAAACGTTTTTCCTACATGCGCAGATCATGTCCTCTAGTCCTTTGAGAAGGCCTAGGGACAAAAAGCTCATCCGCCAAGCTTTTATATTGCCCGCTTTTATATTGTCCTTTAACTTAGCTATGTTACATGTGCTGCACGGTGCACTCCATCTACCTGTCACTTCCACCTCCACTGCTGACCTTTGGTCTGTGAAGGCAGAAGTGTTGGGGGGATGCAGCACAGCGACAAAAGGCGGCGATGTAGATCATAGGTAAGTTAACACAGTCTATGTAAAGTGTGCCACTCACTTGTGGCTGAGCATAATGAGTAGTACTAACAGGCAAAAGGATCTTATCTCACCACTTCCGGCGTCTTGTAAAGATCGATGCCTGGTAAATACATTGTCCAATTTTACCACCTTCGTATAGCATGAGAGTCAACAGATATTGAATACTATGAACAGATTGTGTAGGTAATCTCTCATACTACATGGAAATGGTAACATTCCTTGCACCCTTAGGATATGCTCCGTATGTAATAGATGCAATCTTGATCAAGAAAGAAGAAACCATCCAAGGATAATCCACTGTCTAATCAATCATATTATATATCGGATTGGTGTGGCTCTGTAAAATGTATTAGCTACAGGCTTAGTATACATATGCAGTTCTGGTTGTGTGCCTGGCCTTCAAGGTCATAAAGAGATTATTTGCATATTCAGGAGTAGTGATGGGCCGAACCTCCGATTTTAGGTTCGCGAACTTCCGCGGAAGGTTCGGTTCGCGGAAAAGTTCACGAACCGCAATAGACTTCAATGGGGAGGCGAACTTTGAAAAATAGAAAAAATTATGCTGGCCCCAAAAGTGATGGAAAAGATGTTTCAAGGGGTTTAACACCTGAAGGGGGACACGGCGGAGTGGGATAAACGCCAAAAGTCCCGGGGAAAAATCTGGATGTGACGCAAAGCAGCGTTTTAAGGGCAGAAATCACATTGAATGCTAAATTGCAGGCCTAACGTGCTTTAAAACATCTTGCATGTGTATACATCAATCAGGTAGTGTAATTAGAGTACTGCTTCACACTGACGCACCAAACTAAATGTGTAACGCACCGCAAGTTACCAGCTGTTTGTGTAGTGACGACCATGCTGGACTACTGCGCACCATGGTGAGATTGCTCTTCCTCACTCAGTGATGTCAGGTAATGTGTGACTGCCTTCTCAACTTTCCATGGCATTGTTAAAAAGCCAATGTTTTGTTTTTAAATTACATTTTCTACTTGCTGTGTACTTGTTCAGTACCGCTACAATGAGAATCCTATGGAGGCGGGAAAGTCTGGCATTGTGACCCAGGGTAATGGCCGGGGAATGAGGGGTGGAATCCGGTGTGGAGCCTGAGCAAGGGCTACCACTACACATCCAAGGAGGGCAGCAGTCAGGCATGCACGCCCGCCCCGAGGTAGTGACCAAAAATAACAATACAGGAGGACTATCGAGGGCTTGCTGTATTTGAAATGAATGTACTTTAAATCCTTTAACGAGAACCAGTTATGGTGGGCAAAGATGACACCACATTCCTTTCACGAGAATCATATATAGGCGGGCAAGTCTGCCATTTGTGACCCCGGGTAATGGCCGGGGAATGAGGGATGGAATCCGGTGTGGAGCCTGAGCAACGGCTACCACTACACAGGCAAGGAGGGCAGCAGGCAGGCATGCACACCCGCCCTGAGGTAGTGACCAAAAATAACAATACAGGAGGACTATCGAGGGCTTGCTGTATTTGAAATGAATGTACTTTAAATCCTTTAACGAGAACCAGTTATGGCGGGCAAAGATGACACCACATTCCTTTCACGAGAATCATATGGAGGCGGGAAAGTCTGCCATTTGTGACCCCGGGTAATGGCTGGGGAATGAGGGATGGAATTTGGTGTGGAGCCTGAGCAACGGCTACCACTACACAGGCAAGGAGGGAAGCAGGCAGGCATGCACGCCCGCCCCGAGGTAGTGACCAAAAATAACAATATAAGATTTAGGAGGACTTTTGAGGCCCTAATTGTAATGAATCAACTTTAAATCCTTTAACGGGAATCCGTTATGGAGGGCAAGTCTGCCATTGTTTGTCACCACGTGTAATGGGCAGGGAATGAAGGTTGGATTCCGGCCCGAAGTGGGAGCCTGCTGAGACCCATGCTGTAGCTGCCCTGACCGTGCTTTGCAGACCAGGCATCTGTGATCAGATGGACCCTTGACCCAGCGGAAGACAAACCAAGTCGAAAGCATTTGCCAAGAATGTTTTACGGAGGGCAAGTTTTTTGCCTTTTTTTCAATTATTTGAAACTGTAGATGGTTGTATTTTTAAATTGTTTGAAAATGTAGATGGTTGTATTTTTAAATTGTTTGAAAATGTAGATGGTTGTATTTTTAAATTGTTTGAAAATGTAGATGGTTGTATTTTTAAATTGTTTGAAAATGTAGATGGTTGTATTGCGTTCCGGAGTTGGAGCCTGAGAAACGGCTACCACCACACATCCAGGCAAGGAGGGCAGCAGGCAGGCATGCACGCCCGCCCCGAGGTAGTGACCAAAAATAACAATACAGGACTCAGGAGGACCTTTTGAGGCCCTAATTGTAATGAATCAACTTTAAATCCTTTAACGGGAATCCGTTATGGAGGGCAAGTCTGATGGTGCCTTCACTGCGATTCACCAGGTTGGTCTCCGGCGAGAATCTGTTATGGAGGTCAAGTCTGCCATCGTGACCACTGACCATGGCTAATGGCGGGGGCAGGGCCGGGCCGAGGCATAGGCTGAAGAGGCTCCAGCCTCAGGGCGCAGTGTAGGAGGGGGCGCAGAATTAATTCAACTGTCATTCCTAATTGTGTTTGAAGCAGAAAGAAATAAGAAAAGGGATTACATGGCAGTGACTGCAAGCCAGATAACTAGATATTAAGGTGTTGGGGAGGTTGTGGGCCCTGTGGCGCCTCTTAGTCTAATAGCAATCAGTGTGTGATGGCTGGGGTAGGAGGGATGGGGGGGCGCACTTTAGTGTCTCAGCCTTGGGTGCTGGAGGACCTTGTCCCGCCTCTGGGCGGGGGAACCCTTCCTGGTGTGATTCCGGTCCGGAGTTGTAGCCTAACAAACGGCTCCCACCACACATCCAGGCAAGGAGGGCAGCAGGCAGGCATGCCCGCCCCGAGGTAGTGACCAAAAATAACAATACAGGAGGACTATCGAGGGCTTGCTGTATTTGAAATGAATGTACTTTAAAGAGAATCTGTATTGTTAAAATCGCTCAAAAGTAAACATACCAGTGCATTAGGGGACATCTCCTATTACCCTCTGACACAATTTCGCCACTCCTCGCCGCATTAAAAGTGGTTAAAAACAGTTTTAAAAAGTTTGTTTGTAAACAAACAAAATGGCCATCAAAACAGAAAGTAGGTTGATGTACAGTATGTCCACACATAGAAAAATACATCCATACACAAGCAAGCTTTATACAGCCTTCCTTTTGAATCTCAAGAGATCATATGTGTGTTTCTTTCCCCCATGCACTGAAGTTTCAGGCTGCTCTTTTCTTCCTGCAAACAGCTTTGCCCTTGTCTGAATTTCCTCAGTATGTGAAAGCCCAGCCAGCTCAGAGGACGATTTATCCAGCTTGTAAAAGATAAGAGAGAAGAGAGAAGCTGCTCTAATCCTAAATAATACACAGGCAGTGTGCAGAGAAGGGCCTGGAAGGGTGAGTTCATAGCAGAACCACAACACTGAAGAACATCTCAGCCTTCCAGACACAGGCCGACAAGTCTGACAGGGGAAAGATACATTGATTTATTACAGAGACTGTGATAGTAGAAAGTGCTGCAGTAAGCCAGAACACATTAGAATAGCTTTTGGAACTTGTAGGATGATAAAAAACAG
The DNA here is from genome assembly GCF_040937935.1 of Hyperolius riggenbachi. Classification (NCBI taxonomy): domain Eukaryota; kingdom Metazoa; phylum Chordata; class Amphibia; order Anura; family Hyperoliidae; genus Hyperolius; species Hyperolius riggenbachi. Next base: position 41,899,465 of record NC_090652.1, read on the forward strand.
GATGCAATTTTTGTTACGGAGTCTCTTTAAATCCTTTAACGAGAACTAGTTATGGTGGGCAAAGATGACACCACATTCCTTTCACGAGAATCATATGGAGGCGGGAAAGTCTGACATTGTCACCACGGGTAATGGGCTGGAAATGAAGGTTGGATTCCGGCCCGAAGTGGGAGCTTGTTGAGACCCATGCTGTAGCTGCCCTGACCGTGCTTTGCTGACCAGGCATCTGTGATCAGATGGACCCTTGACCCAGCGGAAGATAAACCAAGTCGAAAGCATTTGCCAAGAATGTTTTACCGAGGGCAAGTTTTTTGCCTTTTTTTCAATTGTTTGAAACTGTAGATGGTTGTATTTTTAAATTGTTTGAAAATGTAGATGGTTGTATTTTTAAATTGTTTGAAACTGTAGATGGTTTTATTTTTAAGTTGTTTAAGACTGTATCCATTCAAGTGCAAGTTATGCACTGACTGCCAGGTGTAATGTGCAGTCACAGATGCAGTGAAAGGTATGCAGTGACTGCAAACAGCTGTTTGTGTAGTGACGGGCGTGCTGGACTGGTGCGCACCATGACGAGAGTGCAGGTGATGGTGGCTTTTCAGCCCATATGGTTGCCCGGCTGATGTAGCTGAATGACAGAACAGTGACTGTCCAGCTGATCAAATTTGGTCTGACCACAATTAAACAACGACTTTATTATCTTTGGTGTGCCACCCCCACCAGAGACACTCATATAGCCGGTGGTCATTGCTTCATTGTGATACGCAAGCCCCTTCACCGCGGCAAGGCAATGATTACGAAGGGGGATGGGCACATGTACATGCCTTTGTTTTTTTGTTGCAGCCGCCTGCAGTTCAGCCAGAAAAATTAGGCAGGCATGTGCATGCCCCAGAAAAATTAGTATAGCGGCCGCTGCTAGCAGCGGCCTTAAAAATTCTGGAATCCGCCTAGAGTCCTGGACCCTGGTGGTGGTGGCGGAGAAGGCAGTCAAGCGGCCTGCAGGCAGAGATGCTGTGTGTGGGGACTGACTTAGTCTTCGGTCGTGCAATAGCCCTCAGGGATCCATGCCTCGTTCATTTTGATAAAGGTCAGGTACTGAACACTGTCATGACTTAGGCGACTTCTCTTCTCAGTGACAATGCCTCCAGCTGCACTGAAGGTCCTTTCTCACAGGACGCTTGTGGCAGGGCAAGAGAGAAGTTGTATGGCAAATTGGGACAGCTCTGGCCACAGGTCAAGCATGCGCAACCAGTAGAGCAAGGGTTCATCCTCGCTGCTCGCAGTCGCAGTGTGTACATCCACACTTAAGGCCAGGTAGTCGGCTACCTGCCGGTCCAGGCGTTGGTGGAGGGTGGATCCCGAAGGGCTACTGCAAGGCGTTAAACTAAAGAATGTCCGCATGTCTGACATCACCCCGAGATCGCTGGAGCGTCCTGTCCTTGCCTGCGTGGACTGGTGAGGAGGAGGAGGATTACTGCCAGTGGTACCTTTATTGCATTGTACTGTCACATCACCCTTAAATGCATTGTAAAGCATCATTGACAGCTTGTTCTGCAAGTGCTGCATCCTTTCCGCCTTGTGTTGAGTTGGTAACAGGTCTGCCACTTTGTGCCTGTACTGAGGGTCTAGTAGCGTGGCCACCCAGTACAGGTCATTCCCCTTGAGTTTTTTGATACGGGGGTCCCTCAAGAGGCTGGACAACATGAAAGAGGCCATCTGCACAAAGTTGGATCCAGACGTACTCTCCATCTCCTCTTGCTCTTCCACAGTGACGTCACGCAACTCCTCTTCCTCCCCCCAGCCAAGAACAATACCACGGGAACGTGGAGCAGCAGAAGCCCCCGGTGACGGCTGCTGCGGTTGTTCTTCTGCCGCTGCCGCCTCTTCCTCTTCCACAGAAACACCTTCCTCATAATCATCCGAGTCTGACTCCTCTCCTTCCCCACACAACTCCTCTTCTTCCTCCTCCTCCCCCCTCTGTGGTGCCGCAGGTGTTGAGGAAACCTGTGGTTCGGCTGAAAATTGGTCCCACGACTCCTCCTGCCGTAGCTGTTCCTGTTCCCGCTCCTCCACAGCTTCATCCACCACTCTACGCACGGCACGCTCCAGGAAGTAAGCATAGGGGATCATGTCAGACATGCGGACACTCAGCTGAGGAGGAGGAGGTTGACAGCGAAAAGGATGTAGCTGGAGGAGAAGGAGAGGAGGTGGCAGCAGGCCTGCCTGCAAGCCGTGGAGGTGTGACAAGTCGGTCCGCTGAACAGCCACGTACTCCCTGCTTGCTGCCATCGGTCACCAGGTTGACCCAATGGGCCATGTACGTAATGTAGCGGCCCTGCCCGTGCTTGGCAGACCAGGCATCCATGGTCAGGTGGACCCTTGACCCAACGCTCTTCGCAATAGATGACACCACTTGCCTCTGAACTGCACGGTACAGTTTGGGTATGGCCTTTCGTGAAAAATAAGTGCGGCCTGGTATCTTCCACTGCGGTGCCCCAATGGCCACAAATTTACGGAAAGCCTCTGACTCCACCAGCTTGTATGGTAATAGCTGGCGAGCTAATAGTTCCGCCACACCAGCTGTCAGACGCCGGGCAAGAGGGTGACTGGCCGAAATCGACTTCTTCTGCTCAAATACTTCCTTCACGGACACCTGGCTACTGCTGTGGGCAGAGGAGCAGGAACCGTTTAAGGGCAGAGGCGGTGTGAAGGAGGGTGGCTGTGAAGGTTCAAGGGAGAAAGCGGATGAAGACGATGCACCTGAAGGAGGAAGAGGAGAAGGAGGGTGGCTTGTCTTTTGAGGGGTGCTGCTTTTCCTCAGGTGTTCTTCCCATAGCTGTTTGTGCCTTTTCTCCAGGTGCCTTCGTAAGGCACTTGTCCCTACGTGAGTGTTGGCCTTTCCACGGCTCAATTTTTGGAGGCAGAGAGAACAGATGGCTTTGCTCCTATCTGAGGCACACACCGTAAAATATTTCCAAACCGCTGAGCCCCCCTGGGGTGATGGCACTAAGGTGGCATCAACAGCTGACCTTGAAGGGCATGTTGGCTGGCTGGCCATAGCTGGCGATACATGGCGCTGGACACTGCCCCCAGCTGTTTCTGAGGACGAGCTCCCTCTGCTTCTATCATGGAGTCGTCTCCTCCTACTCCTCTATGGCTCCCCCTTTGAACTGTCCGCCTGGTCATCTCCTCTATTGGGAACATACGTGACATCCGTATAATCGTCATCACAATCCTCCTGCCCAGCTTCGCTTTCCTCAGACAACTCCACAACTGCACCAACTTCAGGTGGTTCATCATGCCCCTCCTCACACATTACGTCCATACTATCGCCACCTAACTCAGACGTATGAGGTGGTGTACCTGCGCCTTCTTCTTGTTGTTGCAGTAGTGGCTGTGAATCAGTGATTTCACCACCACCACCACCACCAAATAACTCCTGCGAAGTGTCAAATGCAGCAGATGTGGTGCTTGTCGTGGTGCTGGTGGCTGCAGGAGATGAGGTGTTCTGTGTTAAATACTCAAGCACGTCCCACGTCCTCACAATTTTGGGAAGTGATGGCACGTGCCTTCTTCTGAGCACTGTACTTTGGTCCAGGTCCGTACGAAATCACAGCAACACCATCTCGTACAGACCTGCCAGTGCCAGGTGGCCTTCCTCTGGGTCTGCCTCTACCTCTTCCTCTACCTGGTTTGTCCATTTTGTCTATCTGGGGGAGAAGCTAGGTATATGCAGTGAGGTGAGTTCACTCAACAGAAAAGGTAGATATGCAGTGAGGTGAGTTCGCTCAACCCAAAGGTAGCTATATATGCAGTGAGGTGAGTTCACTCAACCCAAAGGTAGTTATATATGCAGTGAGGTGAGTTCACTGAACACAAAAGGTAGCTATGTGCAGTGAGGTGAGTTCACTGAACACAACAGGTAGTTAGATGCAGTCAACTGAGTTCACTCAACACAAACATAGTTATATGCAGTGAGGTGAGTTCACTCAACAGAAAAGGTAGATATGCAGTGAGGTGAGTTCACTCAACCCAAAGGTAGTTATATATGCAGTGAGGTGAGTTCACTGAACACAACAGGTAGTTAGATGCAGTCAGCTGAGTTCACTCAACACAAAGGTAGTTATATATGCAGTGAGGTGAGTTCACTGAACACAAAAGGTAGCTATGTGCAGTGAGGTGAGTTCACTCAAAACAAAGGTAGTTATATATGCTGTGAGGTAAGTTCACTGAACACAAAAGGTAGCTATGTGCAGCGAGGTGAGTTCACTCAACCCAAAGGTAGTTATACATGTAGTGAGGTGAGTTCACTGAACACAGCAGGTAGTTAGATGCAGTCAGCTGAGTTCACTCAACACAAACGTAGTTATATGCAGTGAGGTGAGTTCACTCAACAGAAAAGGTAGATATACAGTGAGGTGAGTTCACTGAATGCAAAAGGTAGCTATATGCAGTGAGGTGAGTTCACTGAACACAACAGGTAGTTAGATGCAGTGAGGTGAGTTCATTCAACCCAAAGGTAGTTATATATGCAGTGTGGTGAGTTCACTGAACACAAAAGGTAGCTATGTGCAGTGAGGTGAGTTCACTCAACCCAAAGGTAGTTATATATGCAGTGAAGTGAGTTCACTGAACACAACAGGTAGTTAGATGCAGTCAGCTGAGTTCACTCAACACAAACTTAGTTATATGCAGTGAGGTGAGTTCACTCAACAGAAAAGGTAGATATGCAGTGAGGTGAGTTCACTCAACCCAAAGGTAGTTATATATGCAGTGAAGTGAGTTCACTGAACACAGCAGGTAGTTAGATGCAGTCAGCTGAGTTCACTCAACACAAACGTAGTTATATGCAGTGAGGTGAGTTCACTCAACAGAAAAGGTAGATATACAGTGAGGTGAGTTCACTGAATGCAAAAGGTAGCTATATGCAGTGAGGTGAGTTCACTGAACACAACAGGTAGTTAGATGCAGTCAGCTGAGTTCACTCAACACAAACGTAGTTATATGCATTGAGGTGAGTTCACTCAACAGAAAAGGTAGATATGCAGTGAGGTGTAATCACTCAACTTAAAAGGTAGTTATATGCAGTGACGCAAGTTCACTCAACTTAAAAGGTAGTTATATGCAGTGACGCAAGTTCACTCAACACAAAAGGTAGTTATGTGCAGCGAGGTGGGTTCACTCAACACAAACGTAGGTGTATGCAGTGATGAGGTGGGTTAACTAAACACAACAGGTACTAGTAGTAGGTAAATGCAGTACTGGGTAGGTAGTACAATGTTCAGCTCCCTGTCACACACACAGGTGTCACTGAATGTGCTGCTGAATGCTGGTGGGCTGCTGGCAGTGGTACACACACATTATGAATTAGCAATGCTGTCTAAGCAACATAAGTGTCTCACACACACAGGTAGTAGTCACTGAATGTGCTGCTGCTGCTGGCAGTGGGACACACACAGTATGAATTAGCAATGCTGTCTAAACAACACAAGTGTATCACACATAGTGTTGGGCGAACAGTGTTCGCCACTGTTCGGGTTCTGCAGAACATCACCCTGTTCGGGTGATGTTCGAGTTCGGCCGAACACCTGATGGTGTTCGACCAAACTGTTCGGCCATATGGCCGAACTAAGAGCGCATGGCCGAACTTTCCCCGAACGTTCGGCTAGCGCTGTGATTGGCCGAACATGCCACGTGGTTCGGACCCGAACGCGCTCTGATTGGCCAAACGGGTCACGTGGTTCGGGTAAATAAATACCCAATCCACGTCATTTCTCCGCCATTTGTCTGTGGGTTTAGCTTTGGGTAGGCAGGCAGGGTAGTTCTCTCTCCAGCCAGGCTAGCCAGGGTCCCCCGGTCATTGTGTCGCTGCTGGGAATAGTAGTACACCGCTCACCCACACTATATAGCATTGTGTTTACTGCCACTCTGTGTCTCTCTGCTGGGAACAGTAGTACACCGCTCACCCTGTATAGCATTGTGCTCTGTGTCGCTGCTGGGAATAGTAGTACACTGCTCACCCACACTATATAGCATTGTGTTTACTGCCATTCTGTGTGTCTGCTGGGAATAGTAGTACACCGCTCAGCCACACTATATAGCATTGTGTTTACTGCCACTCTGTGTGTCTGCTGGGAACAGTAGTACACCGCTCACCCTGTATAGCATTGTGCTCTGTGTCGCTGCTGGGTATAGTAGTACACCGCTCACCCACACTATATAGCATTGTGTTTACTGCCACTCTGTGTGTCTGCTGGGAATAGTAGTACACCGCTCACCCTGTATAGCATTGTGCTCTGTGTCGCTGCTGGGAATAGTAGTACACCGCTCACCCACACTATATAGCATTGTGTTTACTGCCACTCTGTGTCTGCTGGGAATAGTAGTACACCGCTCAGCCACACTATATAGCATTGTGTTTACTGCCACTCTGTGTGTCTGCTGGGAATAGTAGTATACCGCTCACCCACACTATATAGCATTGTGTTTACTGCCACTCTGTGTGTCTGCTGGGAACAGTAGTACACCGCTCACCCTGTATAGCATTGTGCTCTGTGTCGCTGCTGGGAATAGTAGTACACCGCTCACCCACACTATATAGCATTGTGTTTACTGCCACTCTGTGTGTCTGCTGGGAATAGTAGTACACTGCTCACCCTGTATAGCATTGTGCTCTGTGTCGCTGCTGGGAATAGTAGTACACCGCACACCCACACTATATAGCATTGTGTTTACTGCCACTCTGTGTGTCTGCTGGGAATAGTAGTACACCGCTCAGCCACACTATATAGCATTGTGTTTACTGCCACTCTGTGTGTCTGCTGGGAACAGTAGTGCACCGCTCACCCTGTATAGCATTGTGCTCTGTGTCACTGCTGGGAACAGTAGTACACCTCTCACCCACACTATATAGCATTGAGTTTACTGCCACTCTGTGTGTCTGCTGGGAACAGTAGTGCACCGCTCAGCCACACTATATAGCATTGTGTTTACTGCTACTCTGTGTGTCTGCTGGGAACAGTAATACACCGCTCACCCTGTATAGCATTGTGCTCTGTGTCGCTGCTGGGAATAGTAGTACACCGCTCAGCCACACTATATAGCATTGTGTTTACTGCCACTCTGTGTGTCTGCTGGGAATAGTAGTACACCGCTCACCCTGTATAGCATTGTGCTCTGTGTCGCTGCTGGGAATAGTAGTACACCGCTCACCCACACTATATAGCATTGTGTTTACTGCCACTCTGTGTCTGCTGGGAATAGTAGTACACCGCTCAGCCACACTATATAGCATTGTGTTTACTGCCACTCTGTGTGTCTGCTGGGAATAGTAGTATACCGCTCACCCACACTATATAGCATTGTGTTTACTGCCACTCTGTGTGTCTGCTGGGAACAGTAGTACACAGCTCACCCTGTATAGCATTGTGCTCTGTGTCGCTGCTGGGAATAGTAGTACACCGCTCACCCACACTATATAGCATTGTGTTTACTGCCACTCTGTGTGTCTGCTGGGAATAGTAGTACACTGCTCACCCTGTATAGCATTGTGCTCTGTGTCGCTGCTGGGAATAGTAGTACACCGCACACCCACACTATATAGCATTGTGTTTACTGCCACTCTGTGTGTCTGCTGGGAATAGTAGTACACCGCTCAGCCACACTATATAGCATTGTGTTTACTGCCACTCTGTGTGTCTGCTGGGAACAGTAGTGCACCGCTCAGCCACACTATATAGCATTGTGTTTACTGCCATTCTGTGTGTCTGCTGGGAATAGTAGTACACCGCTCAGCCACACTATATAGCATTGTGTTTACTGCCACTCTGTGTGTCTGCTGGGAACAGTAGTACACCGCTCACCCTGTATAGCATTGTGCTCTGTGTCGCTGCTGGGTATAGTAGTACACAACTCACCCACACTATATAGCATTGTGTTTACTGCCACTCTGTGTGTCTGCTGGGAATAGTAGTACACCGCTCACCCTGTATAGCATTGTGCTCTGTGTCGCTGCTGGGAATAGTAGTACACCGCTCACGCACACTATATAGCATTGTGTTTACTGCCACTCTGTGTCTGCTGGGAATAGTAGTACACCGCTCAGCCACACTATATAGCATTGTGTTTACTGCCACTCTGTGTGTCTGCTGGGAATAGTAGTATACCGCTCACCCACACTATATAGCATTGTGTTTACTGCCACTCTGTGTGTCTGCTGGGAACAGTAGTACACCGCTCACCCTGTATAGCATTGTGCTCTGTGTCGCTGCTGGGAATAGTAGTACACCGCTCACCCACACTATATAGCATTGTGTTTACTGCCACTTTGTGTGTCTGCTGGGAATAGTAGTACACTGCTCACCCTGTATAGCATTGTGCTCTGTGTCGCTGCTGGGAATAGTAGTACACCGCACACCCACACTATATAGCATTGTGTTTACTGCCACTCTGTGTGTCTGCTGGGAATAGTAGTACACCGCTCAGCCACACTATAAGGCATTGTGTTTACTGCCACTCTGTGTGTCTGCTGGGAACAGTAGTACACCGCTCACCCTGTATAGCATTGTGCTCTGTGTCACTGCTGGGAACAGTAGTACACCTCTCACCCACACTATATAGCATTGAGTTTACTGCCGCTCTGTGTGTCTGCTGGGAACAGTAGTGCAACGCTCAGCCACACTATATAGCATTGTGTTTACTGCTACTCTGTGTGTCTGCTGGGAACAGTAGTACACCGCTCACCCTGTATAGCATTGTGCTCTGTGTCGCTGCTGGGAATAGTAGTACACCGCTCACCCACACTGTATAGCATTGAGTTTACTGCCACTCTGTGTGTCTGCTGGGAATAGTAGTACACCGCTCAGCCACACTATATAGCATTGTGTTTACTGCCACTCTGTGTGTCTGCTGGGAATAGTAGTACACCGCTCAGCCACACTATATAGCATTGTGTTTACTGCCACTCTGTGTCTCTGCTGGGAACAGTAGTACACCGCTCACCCACCACTGTATAGCATTGTGCTCTGTGTCGCTGCTGGGAATAGTAGTAAACCACTCACCCGCCACTGTATAGCATTTCTGTACTGCCACTGTACTGCTGCCAGTCAGCGTGTACTTTTACGGATAAGTGAAATGAAGAAGAAATCCTGTGAAAGAGGGAGGGGCAAGGGAAGAGGTGTTCCCCCTGACGGTTCACGTACAGGCCACAGTGGAGCACCGAAGAAAACCCACTCAATACCGCCCATGTTGTCCAGGAAATCAACCCTCACAAATCCAAAAGAACAGGACCAGATAATTAAATGGATGACCTCTCAAGCGTCCAGCAGTGGGTTAAGCAGCACCAGCACATCACGCACGAGGTCCGAGTCCTCAGCCAGTTACAAGGAGCCACTGGGCAGAAAGCTGACACAACCGGCAGCGACACCACGCACACAACTGCCAAATAACCAGTCCGAAGAATTTCCTCAGGACACAATGGGGTATTCGCAGGAGCTATTCCCAGCCCAACAAACTTACACCTTTCAAAGGTCAATGGAACAGCCAGAAATTTTGTGCCCGGATTCACAACCATTGACTGTGGGAAATGCACCGCGCACTGAAATGCAAGGCGAGTCCGAGGAGGACTCGGAAACCCAAATCCCAGAGCAAGTTGGACAGGAGGGGTTTCAATTGCAGGAGGTCGGCGAGAAGATCTTGAAGACGACGTTGGAGTGAGCTGCGCAGAGGTTGTTGTGGGGAGCTCTACTCCACGGCGGCGGCGGCGGCGGCGGCGGCCCACAATCACATATGACGAGTTTGAGGAGATGGAAGAGGAGGAGGAGGGTATGGACAATGTTGACAGAGACCCAGATTTTGTATGTGAAGGAGAACATCGCCGTCGTAGCAGCACAGATGAGTCTGTTGAAGAACCCACTGCTGCACGAGTTCGCCTTGTGCCACAAGGTAGGCGGCGCGAAATTTCAGGCACCACAAGCGTGGAAGTTCAAGTGAGACGCAAAAGAGGCGCAAACAGAAATCGCCAGCAAGGCAGGTGCTCCAAAGTCTGGCCTTTCTTTGAAGACTGCAGTGAGGATGGTACCATGGTGATTTGCAAGGTGTGCAAGACCCGCCTGAGCAGGGGGAGACATATTAACAACCTCTCCACCACCAGCATGACCCGCCACATGGTATCCAAACATCCCACTCTGTGGCCGCCAGGACAGGGTACCAGCAGCAACACTGCCTCCCTTGGGGTCACCAGACTCACCACCAGACCCTCCTCAGCAGCAGCAGTAGCCCAGCCATTGCGTGGTTCACAACAACATTCACAAACATCAGACGACGCTGACACTGTCACTTTCCGGAATAGTGCTCTTGAGGTCTCCCAGTCATCAAACACAACAACCAACAGCCGTTCAGTGTGCAGCCCTACGGTTCAATTGTCTGTCTTGGAGATGCTTGAGCGCAAGAGGAAATTGCCAGCAAATGACCCCCGGGCCGTGGCACTAACAGCCAGCATAGCCAAGCTTCTGGCCTGCGAAATGCTGCCATATCGAGTGGTGGAGACAAACAGCTTCAAGGGCATGATGTCAGTGGCCATCCCACGTTACGTGGTTCCCAGCCGCTACCACTTTGCGCGCTCTGCAGTGCCTGAGTTGCATGAGCACATGGTCAGCAAAATAACTCGAAGCTTGAAGAATGCCGTTGCCTGCAAGGTTCATCTCACCACTGACACCTGGACGAGTGCGTTCGGCCAGGGTCGATACATCTCCCTTACCGCGCACTGGGTGAACCTTGTGGAGCCTGGCAGCGATTCCTCACCTGCTACGGCGCGGGTGTTGCCCACGCTGCAAACAGCTGCACCGCCGTCCCTCCCACTGGATAACAACAGCAGCACCTACCTCTCTGACTCCTTCTCCTCCAACGCATCTCAAAGCTGTACCTCATCCGGAAACGCTAACCCAGCAGCAGTAGGATCGTGGAAGCAGTGCAGCACAGCTGTTGGCATGCGTCAGCAAGCGTTGCTGAAGCTGATCTGCCTTGGGAATAAGCAGCACACATGGGAGGAAATTTGGAGGGGAATAAAGGAACAGACGGATTTGTGGCTGGCACCGCTGGACCTGAAACCGGGCATGGTTGTGTGTGATAATGGGAGTAATCTCATTCGCGCTTTAAGGTTGGCTAAGCTGACACAAATCCCTTGCCTGGCGCACGTGATATACCTAGTAGTTCAGCGGTTCCTGAGGACATACCCAGGCATGGCCGATCTTCTGTTGAAGGTGCGACGAGTGGCCAAACATTGCAGAAATTCCAGTACTGCTTCGGGGGCACTCGCCAAGATGCAGGAGCGCTTCAATCTCCCCCACCATCGCTTGCTGTGTGATGTCCCTACGCGCTGGAATTCTACGCTGCACATGCTAGCCCGCTTTTGCGAGCAGAAGAGTGCAGTGGTCCAGTACATGACGGCGCAGTACCGAGGCGCATCCGGACAGCTGCCAAGCTTCTGTGGATCCGATTGGGCCAACATGTTGGACCTCTGCCAAGTCCTCCAAAATTTTGAGCAATCCACGTTGCTTGTGAGCAGGGACAACTCTTCAGTCAGCATTACCATACCACTGCTGTGTTTACTGAAGAAGTCAATGTTGAAAATCAAGGAAACAGCTGTCATGATGCAACTGGGGGAATCTGAAGGAGAAAACGATCAGCGTGATGGTACCAACATCAGGCCATCCGCCTCAGGAAACGCTGGCCCCAGCAGCTATGACGAAGAAGAGGAGGAGGAACAGCTGGAGTTGGAGCAGGAATTTCATGCCACCACTGACGAGGGCCAGAGCAGTGCACGTTGGACTTCCACAATTCAGCGCGAATGGTCAGCAGAAGCAGACCAGGAAGAAGGTGACGACTATGATGCATCACAACAACTATCACAACGCTCAAAGAGGATGATGAGGATTCTGGCAGGACTCTGGCACACATGGCTCAATTCATGCTAGACTGCATTGAACGCGACCCACGCATTGTGCGCATTCTGGACAACACCAATTACTGGGTTTATACCCTTCTGGATCCACGGTACAAACACAATGTTCCAAAACTGCTTGAAGAAAGAGTCAGACAGGTCAAAATGGAAGAATACCAGCAGGCCCTTGTGGAGACTTTAGAGAGGAGATTGACATCCTCCCCCTCCTCTAGCCAGTTGTACGCCGACAGACTGACTTCCGCAAACCCAGGACGACCAGGAGGGCAGCAAACAACACAAGCCGCAGCTAGTGCCCAAAAGGGAATGGTATCGGCAGTGTCCTTGGAGTGGGAACATTTTCTGACACCCATGCAGCAGCCCACAGAACAGCAAGTGTGCAGATCCACCTCCAACACCGATCGCCTGGAGAAGATGGTCAAGGACTACATGTCAGATGGCGTAGCTGTGTTGAACAATCCATCTGCACCCTTCAACTATTGGGTATCGAAGCTAGACACCTGGCACGAACTGGCAATGTACGCAATAGAGGTGCTGGCTTGCCAGCGTTATGTTGGAACGCTGTTTCAGTGCTGCCGGAGGCATCGTCACAGATCGGCGTATCCGCCTCTCCACAGAAAATGCAGACCGTCTGACTCAAATTAAAATGAATCAATCCTGGATTGGAAACGACTATGCAACACTCCTGGACCCCAACCAAGTAACATGAACAATGACCATCTGTGATGGGTTAGCGTTTCCGGTCCCTGTTTATTGAACCTCTTATCTGTATTACATTTATGACTGCATGGCGGCAAAAAGCATGCTATCTGCACGCTTCTTCTTGTCCTCATGCAAGGCCTGGGTTGTTGTGTCTGAAAGCGTGGCCTTCTCCTCCTGCGCCTTCTCCTGTTCCATCACGTGTGCTGCTGCTGGGTTAGCGTTGCCGGTCCCTGTTTATGGAACCTCTTATCTTTATTACATTTATGACTGCATGGCGGCAAAAAGCATGCTATTCGCACGCTTCTTCTTGTCCTCATGCAAGGCCTGGGTTGTTGTGTCTCAAAGCGTGGCCTTCTCCTCCTGCGCCTCCTCCTGTTCCATCACGTGTGCTGCTGCTGGGTTAGCGTTGCCGTTCCCTGTTTATGGAACCTCTTATCTTTATTACATTTATGACTGCATGGCGGCAAAAAGCATGCTATCTGCACGCTTCTTGTCCTCATGCAAGGCCTGGGTTGTTGTGTCTCAAAGCGTGGCCTTCTCCTCCTGCGCCTCCTCCTGTTCCATCACGTGTGCTGCTGCTGGGTTAGCGTTGCCGGTTCCTGTTTATGGAACCTCTTATCTTTATTACATTTATGACTGCATGGCGGCAAAAAGCATGCTATCCGCACGCTTCTTCTTGTCCTCATGCAAGGCCTGGGTTGTTGTGTCTCAAAGCTAGTGTTGGGCGAACAGTGTTCGCCACTGTTCGGGTTCTGCAGAACATCACCCTGTTCGGGTGATGTTCGAGTTCGGCCGAACACCTTGTGGTGTTCGGCCAAACTGTTCGGGTTCGCCCGAACTGCTCAATGCCCGGCCGAACAGGGCCCCTGTTCGGCCGAACAGGGCCCTGTTCGGCCGAATACGGCCCCCCTATGGGGTCGCAGGCATAAGGGGGGAGCATGCCCCGATCGCGGGGGGGGGGGGTCGGAAATTCCCCCCACCCCCTCCGCTAGCGCTCCCCCCTCTGCCCGCTTCCCCATACAAAAGTTTAAGGAAAGTACCTGTAATAGTGGATGGCCTGGCAGTGGCACTGTGGAGTGAGGAGGAGGAGTCCGGAGAGTGACGCGTTGAGGGAGGCCGGGCAGCGGGCAGTTCAGCGCTAGTACCCTTGTGGTACTTCCGCCCTTTCTCTGACCTCACGCCCGCTGCCCGGCCTCCCTCAACGCGTCACTCTCCGGACTCCTCCTCCTCACTCCACAGTGCCACTGCCAGGCCATCCACTATTACAGGTACTTTGCTTAAACTTTTGTATGGGAAAGCGGGCAGAGGGGGAAGCGCTAGCGGAGGGGGTGGGGGGAATTTCTGACCCCCCCCCGCGATCGGGGCATGCTCCCCCCTTATGCCTGCGACCCCATAGGGCCCCCAAAAGCGGGATGTTCGGGAAGTTCGGGGTTCGGCCCGAACATGCCGAACATCTCGGCCATGTTCGGCGAACTTTCCCGAACCCGAACATCCAGGTGTTCGCCCATCACTACTCAAAGCGTGGCCTTCTCCTCCTGCGCCTCCTCCTGTTCCATCACGTGTGCTGCTGCTGGGTTAGCGTTGCCGGTCCCTGTTTATGGAACCTCTTATCTTTATTACATTTATGACTGCATGGCGGCAAAATGCATGCTACCTGTGCAAAGAAAACAGACATTTCCCGCATATAAAAGACAGTTTTCCCTTTGAAACTTTAAAATCGATTTTCTCAAAAACTATAAGCTCTTTTTGCTAATTTTTTTTCCTCTTGTACCCACTCCCAAGGTGCACATACCCTGTAAATTTGGGGTATGTAGCATGTAAGGAGGCTTTACAAAGCACGAAAGTTCGGCTCCCCATTGACTTCCATTATGTTCGGAGTTCGGCGCGAACACCCGAACATCGCGGCCATGTTCGGCGAACGTTCGCGAACCCGAACATCCAGGTGTTCGCCCAACACTAATCACACACACAGGTAGTACTAGTCACTGAATGTGCTGCTGCTGCTGCTGGCAGTGGGACACACAGTATGAATTAGCAATGCTGTCTAAACAAAACACAAGTGTCAGTTTCAAACACAGAAAAAAAAATTGATCACACGAGCAGGATGAGCTCTGAAAAGAGCTTTTCTGGGGCGCTATTATAGCAATAAGATTCAGCTAAGCAAGCTAAGAAGGCAAGAGCCTGACTAATCTGTCCCTATCAGAACAAGTCTGCAGCAGCTGTCCCTATTCTGTCTCTAGCAGGCTCACGAGTGAGGCTAATGGCCGCCGGAGCCTGCCTTATATTAGGGGGGGTGGGGCTCCAGGGCTTAGTATTGCCGGATTGGCTACAATGCGCCTGCTGACTGTGATGCAGAGGGTCAAAGTTGACCCTCATAGAGCATTATGGGGTGAAGGCGAACCACCCGAAGTTCGCCTGGAACCGTTCGCCGGCGAACCGTTCGGCCCATCTCTATTCAGGAGTTATACATTAAAGGAAACCACAGTTGCTCACTTACAACTAAATTATTGCAAATACCTTCTGTCTTACAAAGTCTTAGCTAGGTCATTGCACTTGTATTAACCTCCCTGTGTGTTTGAATGGATCTTCTGGGCAATTACACTTGTATATTCCATTACATTTATTTCAGGCATTTATTGTACAACCTTCAAGCAATAGGTTGATTTTCTTACAGTAACATTGCCGATCTATTGTCATATTCACCGAAGTTGGTTAAATGCAAACCCTATTGACTCTAGCTTGCAGGGCCAGGCATAGGCAGAGGCTACATAGGCTCCAGCCTCTGGGCGCATGGCTCAGGGGGCTAGGGAAGCGGGGCTCAATATCTCCTCCACCACGTGGCAGTGTTTGCTCTGTCACACATCCCTAAGTTACTCCAAGTCTCTTAACCTATGGTCCATAGACTGCCACCCTCTTCCCACTCTGTAGAAGGATGCTGCTATCTGCCAGCCCTTCACTGTCATCCTGGAACCTCCCAAGGTAGCCACACTGCCACAGCACCCTCTGTTGGCTGTCCCCATCCAGTGAAAGAGGGCAGGAGCTTCTGAGACTTCACATGGCCGATTCTGAGCCACTGCCGTGTGATTCTGCGAGCAACAAGCCTGGGAGCATTGCACTCTGCACATAGCCAGCCCTGCACAACTTGTACTGAGTTGAGGCAAGATTTGAACCCTTGTCAATAGACTTATATCAGATTATATCAGAGTTTGTGAACCGTGAGCGTAAACTTTCGCAAAAGTTGGAGTTTGCGCAAACCGGGCTAACCATCATAGACTTCAATGGGAATTTTAAAACATACAGGGACTATTTCTGGCCACAAAAGTGATGGAAACGTTGTTTCAAGGGTTCTCACACCTGGAGGGGGTATACACGTCAAAAGTCCCTCGGAAAATTACATATTTGACACAGAGCAGGGTTATAATCCCTACAGGGCAGAAATCACATTGCATTCCTAAATTGGAGGCATAAAGTGCTTTAAAACATGCATATGCATATGTATTCATGGATCAGGTAGTGTAAGTAGTGTACTGTTTCACACTGACAGACCAAACTCACGGTTTAACGCACCGCCGCAAACAGCCGCATAGGGTTGTCATTAGTTGACACTCTGAGGACATAAAATGTCAGTCCTCCTGATGGCAATGTTTGTGTAGTGATGGCCGTGCTTGTGCACACATTGGCGAGAGTGCAGGCAATGATGATGAAAATTGAAAAATACGTATTTTTTCAATTGATTGAAAAATGAAGAGTTATTTATAACATTTTACAATGTTTTTTTCCCTGATATGTTACTTTGATAACTGTGGTAATTCCAGAGCTAATACCTGCCGACCAGCGCTGACCTGTACGGTGTCATAAAGACCTTGTGCTGTGTACAAACACCTGTTCCTTCTCAGGTTGTGAATTTGAGAACAATCTCTAATCCAACAAAACCGAGAAGCATCGCATTGAAAATTTTGCTGCAGATAAATTGCAAGCTTGAAGGAGAGCTGCCAGAGAAGATTGTGGTGTACCAAGATGGAGTGGAGAGTGGACAACATTCCTGTGAAAAATCTGATGGTGATCGGAATGGATCTACCATGATGCCAGCTAGAGTTCCTGTTCAGTGACAGGCTTTGTTGTGTGGCCAGCATAAATTATTCCCTGACCCGCTGATACTTCTGTGTAATCTTTTAGCGACCACATCAGTATAGTATGGATGGCTTGAAGCTGTACCTTGCGGCTGCTCTCCTGAAATACTACAAGGTAACTCATGCACTGCCAGAGAAGATTGTGGTGTACCGAGATGGAGTGGGGAGTGGAGTCGATGTTATTCCCCTTAAAAATCTGATGGTGATCGGAAGGGATCTACCATGATGCCGACTGGAGTTCCCGTTCAGTGACAGGCTTTGTTGTGTGGGCAGCATAAATTATTCCCTGACCCGCTGATACTTCTGTGTAGTCTTTCAGCAACCACATTGTGATATTATGGAGGGCTTGAAGCTGTACCTTGTGGCTGCTCTCCAGAAATACTACAAGGTAAATCATACGCTGCCAGAGAAGATTGTGGTGTACCGAGATCATGGAGTTGTCATACTCACCGTGCTGGTCCCAGCCAACATCGCTGTGCGCGTTTCATAACGCGTGCACAGCAACTCTCTGGGTTTTATTGCTCTTTGGCAGCCGCTTCCGGGTCATCCGCGTAGTACGCATGCGTACTCAAGGTCTTTGGCGCACGCGGATAGATTTACGTGTACTAACGCTACGTGTTATGACGTACGCATGCGCAGAGGTTTAGCGGACGTTTGTACGCATGTGCTGCGTTTTGGTGCCAGAATTCCCTATATAAGTACTCCTGCCCATAGCCACAGTGCTGTTGTTTCTGACAGTTCTGGATGAGCCTGTGTATGGTGAATCCCTGCTCTGGGTTGATTACCCGTTGTGACCCCTGGCTTGTGACCCGGACTCTGCCTGCGACCTTGATTCAGCCTGTTATCCGCCTGCCCCAACCTTGGCTTGTGACCTTGACTCTGATTGTTATCCGCCTGCCTCGACCCCGGCTTGTGACGCTGATTACGTCTCTGTCTTCAGCTCCTGGATCTGATGCATTGATCTCTACACCGCAGTGTCATCTGTTCTCCAAACCACTGTGGGATTACCTAAGCGCAACCTGGTGGGCACTAGGCAGCGAAGTTCCTGCACTCCCCTCAAGGGGGTGTGGGTGAAGACTTAGTGGGTAGTCACTTAGGGCTCGATTCACAAAGCGGTGCTAACCCAGTTAGAGACTTTAGGCATGATAACCATTGCACCACGCTGGTGAAAAGCCAGTTTAGGCGTGATAAGTTTAGGCGTGATAAGTTTAGGTGTGATAAGTTTAGGCTTGATAAGTTTAGATAAGTTTAGATCGCTTGCAAAGTCCCGCACGCAAAGCAGCGCCATTAAACTTTATGCGAAGTGCACCAGACTTTGCTAGCGCAAAACTTTTGATCAGCTGTGCACTGCGGTGCTAACCCAGTTGGCGCTTAAACTTATCACGCCCAAACTTATCACGCCTAAACTTATCATGCCTAAACTTATCACATCTAAACTTATCACACCTAAACTTATCATGCCTAAACTGAGTTTAGGCATGATAAAGGGCTTTTCACCAGCGTGCTAACTGTTAGCACCGCTTTGTGAATCAGGACCTTAGACTCTGTGCTTGGGTGGTTTGTATCACAGTGGGGAGGTCAACAGCCTCTGCATCCTTCACATCCTAACAGGAGTGTCAGACGGACAGCTCAGCACAGTGCAGAATTATGAGATCCTGCAGTTACAGACCTGCTTTGGTACTTATGTAAATTATTCCCTGTCACGGATGGTTGCGGGGCTGCAGGCGCGTCCTGTAACCGCCCGTGAAGAAAAAGCGATCACACTCGATTCCCTGCATCGATTGCGCTTCAAATCGATACAATCTGGGTTGAGTGTGTAGGGGGAGCTGAAGTCCTTTTCTTAGCAGAGAGAGCACCATCCTAAAGGCTGGATGGCTCTTTTGACTTGCTAATGAAGCCAGAGGGGTAACACTCAGATGTTAATTAACAAACCAGGAGTCTTTTCAGAGCCAAGGAAGCTAATCCCAGCGGGGGGCAGACTTAGCGGAACCATTCAGCCAGGATAGGGAAACATAGAGTTATGATCTTTATGCATGTTTTAGAAGTACCATACATCGGAGAGCTGTGGAAGTTATATCATTCTGCTGGTCCGGATCTTGTGAGTATTTTGATATTAAATTGGGGCCACTGGCAGAATCAGAACTCTGGGGATTCCACCGTTTTTTAACCGGGCATGCAAACATGCCCAAGTTTGATATCATATTAATCGGTAGGTTCTGGGGATCGAGAATATGTAATTATTATTTGTGTGCCGGCCGCGCCGGTCTGCCTAGGGAACATGTCATGATTATGAGGTTGCTAAAGCCCCTGCCCAGATGTGACTACCATAGTCCGGCCTGGGGGCCGACTCTGGAAGCCCGCCTCTGATCTCAGCTCCATTAAAAGTGAATAAGCTGCCTGGGAAAGGAGTCCTCCCATTCCATCCATATGAGAACATCCTGCTGCCAGCTCAGAGGACATAGGGCTGGTGGCCATTTTGCTGAACTTTGAATGAAGCTCTGAAACAAAGGAACATGTGCTGGCGGCCATCTTGATTGGCATCTTCTGTAACCTGGAACAAAGAATTCTGCTGAACTTTGATTGAAACCGTTTTGCTTGAACTTTCTGATTTTCCCACAAAGGACATATTTCCACAAACCATAAGTATTTTCTCCCTCTTTATTTCATACTGGCTATTACTGTCTTAATAATTGTGATTTTAATAATTGTCTGTATATATTAATTATTTATATTGCGTGAATAAACGACTTTCTCCAAGTCATTCACTGTCCGCTACCCTGCTTATCAGCACACGCAGAACTGATCCCGGGTCTCTGAAGATACGCTACTGTTTGTTTGTTGTTGGCTAGACAGAATACCGTGTGTTTAACCGTTTTATTCGCAGGACTAGTCAGTCAGTTAGTGGGCTCCACGGTCCCATGGTAACCGCGGTGGTGGCAGTTTACTCTGAACCAGTAGGTGACGTTGTAATTACCCGTGTCTCACAGGCTCCCTTCTGAGTTGTCTGTGGCTAATTCTTAACGGTTCCTGTGCATTGACTGCGACCAGAGTTCGCACGATCTGTGCGCTGGCACCGTTTAGAAGGCTAAGTGCGGTCAGCCACTAGGGCTCCTGTGACAGTATAAGGCAGCGGTTGGGACCTGTGTTGTGCTGAAAGTATCTGCGATAGCGCTAGCGCTATCGAGAAACGAACTAATTTGTTGGTGTAGCTGGAAGGCAATATATTTTTTATATATACAGAGAGACTGTGTAGCCAGTACCCCTCCCCAAAAGTTTTATTTTATTTGGCATGGAAATGTCCGGGAACTACAAGCTCATGGCCGTATCCGACCTGGAAAATCTTTGTCAGCTGCGGGGCATTGACATCCTCCGCAGGAACAAACAGGACATGGTAAATGACTTGTTTCAATGGGATACCCAGCAACCGCGGGAGCTGGATGTGTCTGCTGAGGTAGACGCTGCCCCATCTGACTCGAGGCAAGGGGAACCAGAGGCTGAAGATCCTAGGCGTACAGAGGTTGAGCATCCTGCGGGCCCTGTTGCAACAGTTACGCCAGAGACTGTCAGTATGGACCCCAATCCCAGAGTTTCTGAAAGTACTCGCCTGGAACCGGCCAGTACTGGACTGTCCGTTTGTACTGATCCGCTAATGCAGCAGGCATTACAAAAGCTGATGGACACTGACCTGGACAAGTACCTGCAGTACATGCGTGAGGAGCGCCAATCTGCAGAAGCGCGGACAGAGCGCCAAATGCGGGAGGAACGGGAGCGGCAAGCTGCTGCTGCTGAACGCCACGCGGAGAGGGATGCCGCTGAGCGAGAACGGGAGCGCCAACGACAGCATGAGCTAAACATGGCAAAAGTGCAACAGGCCAGCCGGAGTTCACCGCCCAGCCTCCCTGCTGAAGGAGCTGCACCACCCGTAAGTGCAAAGTTTAAATTTGCTAATATTGAAAAAGACACAGACATTGGCCTCGATTCACAAAGCGGTGATAACCCAGTTATCACGCCTAAAAGACTTTAGGCGTGATGACCTTTTCACCACTGAGTTATCACCGATTTTTCCTGCTCTTCGCGCGAAGTTACCGCGCGTAAGCGCGTTCGCGCGTACGCGCGTGAGAGCGCGCGCAAAGTCCCATAGGGCTTAATGGGAGCTTCGCGCGAAGCGTCGGGTTTTGCGCGCGTACGCGCGGCAACTTCGCGCGAGTTTCTACTTATCATGCCTAAAGTGACTTTAGGCGTGATAAGGGCCTTTTCACCACGGTGCTAACACTTTGCACCGCTTTGTGAATCGAGCCCCTTGACTTGTTTTTGCGGTCTTTTGAAAAAGCATGCCGTCAGTATCGTCTGTCCCAAGACCAGTGGGCCAGACATCTGACACCTTTGCTGCGCTACAAAGTGCTTGATGCCTTCGCAGAATTGCCTGCGGAGAAGGATAATGATTATGCTGCTATAAAAGACGCTATCATTACTAAGTACCAGCTGACGCCAGAAGCCTATCGGAAAAAGTTCAGGGCCTGGCAGAAAAAGTCTTCTGATTCGTACCGAGATGTGGTCAGCAGCTTGCTCACCACACTCCGCCAGTGGACACTAGGCCTCACCAAAGGGTCTTATGGCGTCCTGGAGGACTTGATAGTCCTCGAACAATTTCTGAACATTTGCCCTGCTGATGTACGACAGTTTGTGTTAGAACGCAGGCCGGCTTCAGCCACTGTCGCTGCAGACCTTGCTGAGACTTTTGCAACTACCCGGTGGCTGATACCCGCAGAACTGTCCCATCCAGCTGGAGAGGAGGTCAGCCCAATACCTCGGCAGACCCTCCTGCCCCTGTGAGCCGTCCGCCACAGAGGCCACCCAGCGCAGCTGCTGCACCCAGGCCTGCAGCGCCTGGAGAGGTCACCTGTCACTACTGCCGCCAGCCCGGACACATGAAATTCGACTGTCCGGAGCGGAGACAGACACCACCAGCACCTGGATCATCTACATTACCTGCACCTCACCCACAGCAGAGGCAGCCCGCCAGCGAACCACAGCCTGGATCATCAGATTTTGTCCTGTTTGCCCGCGGAAAGGAAATCCGCGACCGAACCGACCAGCAGCAACTTGTTAGAGTGAACGGCAAAGTTGTCACCGGATTTCGAGACACCGGAGCTGACATCACGTTAGTTCACTCACACCTTGTGCCAAAGGAGAGCATCAGCTCCAGCCGATCCCTTGCCCTTACTGGAGTAGAGGGCACCCTTTTTCACATAGCCCACGCGACAGTGAAGCTGGATTGGGGATTAGGGATCCACGAAAGGGTTGTTGGGGTTATGAAGGATCTCCTAGTCCCTGTGTTGCTGGGGACTGATTTGGGCAAGCTTGTGTCCTACTATGAACCTGCCACGACCGCCTTGTCGCTCACGGAAGGAGACGGACTCTCCACCCACCACCAGGTACTTTATACACTTGGGGGAGCACCAGGGGGAGGCGGGTTGAATGTGCCCAGTTCAAGGGTACCAGGTTCAATAGTGCCTGCTTCAAAGGCACCTGAGTTTGATGTACAGACTGTCTGTTGTGATGATGCTGTAACTGTACCTGAGTTTACTGTACAACCTGTCTGTAATGAAAAAATGTCTATACCTGTCAATGTCATTACTGCATGCAATGATGACTTGAGTAATGTCCGTCTGTGCCATTCTGACAGTGTACCTGTGCTAGCAGTACCGCGCCGCTGCACTGCTCAGAACCCGAGCTCAGAACAGGTGGAGGGGGTTCCGGCCTCCTCCCCCTCCTCTGACCGCAGGGATGAGACCTTTCAGCCGCTGGCCTCGTGTGACATGAGCCAATTGGCTGAAACTGACAGCGCCGTATTCTCAGCCGCACTACAAAGTGACCCAAGCCTGGAGGTGCTCAGGCAGCAAGCCGCTGAGCCCCTCGCAGACGGGGCCGCTTTCAAGGTGTACTGGGAAGGTGGGAGACTGTACAGTGAGTCTGTACAGCCCCCTACAGGTAGATCCCACGCGAATACCAAATGGCTTGTGGTCCCGAGTGCGTTCAGGGGACATGTGCTGAAATCCGCACATGGTAATCCTCTGACAGGGCACTCGGGTGTCCGCAAGACACTTGCCGGTATTCGGAACCAGTTTTATTGGCCCCGAATGAACAGGGATGTAGCAAACTACTGCAGGGCATGTGCCGTCTGTCAGGAGCTGGGAAGGTCCAGGGATTCCCGCGGGGTTCCCTTAGGTCCACAGCCACTTAGCAGGGGAACCCCGCGTGGGCTGGCTGTTGACCTAACTAACCCACTGCCCGTTGTCAGCAGTCCCGGCAGACACCACGTCCGACTGCAGTGGCGCAAACTCCCTGTCCAGAACGGTCCATGTCGGGTCAACCCTGAGGGTAGCAGACCGCGACCGGTCCAGGGGAACCGAGCCACAGGCTCCAATAGGTTTTCCCGCCGCACCGGCAACCCGAGACCCGTCAGCCAGGTTGGCCGACACGCAGCGGGCAGCCGACCCCAGAACGCCAACGGGGAACTAGATCAGATCTCGCAGGTTAGCGGCAATGACACACATCTTGCTGATGAATGTCTATCTGCCTTCTCCCCAGGGGGGGCTGTCACGGACGGTTGCAGGGCCGCAGGCGCGTCCTGTAACCGCCCGTGAAGAAAAAGCGATCGCACTCGATTCCCTGCATCGATTGCGCTTCAAATCGATACAATCTGGGTTGAGTGTGTAGGGGGAGCTGAAGTCCTTTTCTTAGCAGAGAGAGCACCATCCTAAAGGCTGGATGGCTCTTTTGACTTGCTAATGAAGCCAGAGGGGTAACACTCAGATGTTAATTAACAAAGCAGGAGTCTTTTCAGAGCCAAGGAAGCTAATCCCAGCAGGGGGCAGACTTAGCGGAACCATTCAGCCAGGATAGGGAAACATAGAGTTATGATCTTTATGCATGTTTTAGAAGTACCATACATCGGAGAGCTGTGGAAGTTATATCATTCTGCTGGTCCGGATCTTGTGAGTATTTTGATATTAAATTGGGGCCACTGGCAGAATCAGAACTCTGGGAATTCCACCGTTTTTTAACCGGGCATGCAAACATGCCCAAGTTTGATATCATATTAATCGGTAGGTTCTGGGGATCGAGAATATGTAATTATTATTTGTGTGCCGGCCGCGCCGGTCTGCCTAGGGAACATGTCATGATTATGAGGTTGCTAAAGCCCCTGCCCAGATGTGACTACCATAGTCCGGCCTGGGGGACGACTCTGGAAGCCCGCCTCTGATCTCAGCTCCATTAAAAGTGAATAAGCTGCCTGGGAAAGGAGTCCTCCCATTCCATCCATATGAGAACATCCTGCTGCCAGCTCAGAGGACATAGGGCTGGTGGCCATTTTGCTGAACTTTGAATGAAGCTCTGAAACAAAGGAACATGTGCTGGCGGCCATCTTGATTGGCATCTTCTGTAACCTGGAACAAAGAATTCTGCTGTACTTTGATTGAAACCGTTTTGCTTGAACTTTCTGATTTTCCCACAAAGGACATATTTCCACAAACCATAAGTATTTTCTCCCTCTTTATTTCATACTGGCTATTACTGTCTTAATAATTGTGATTTTAATAATTGTCTGTATATATTAATTATTTATATTGCGTGAATAAACGACTTTCTCCAAGTCATTCACTGTCCGCTACCCTGCTTATCAGCACACGCAGAACTGATCCCGGGTCTCTGAAGATACGCTACTGTTTGTTTGTTGTTGGCTAGACAGAATACCGTGTGTTTAACCGTTTTATTCGCAGGACTAGTCAGTCAGTTAGTGGGCTCCACGGTCCCATGGTAACCGCGGTGGTGGCAGTTTACTCTGAACCAGTAGGTGATGTTGTAATTACCCGTGTCTCACAGGCTCCCTTCTGAGTTGTCTGCGGCTAATTCTTAACGGTTCCTGCGCATTGACTGCGACCAGAGTTCGCACGATCTGTGCGCTGGCACCGTTTAGAAGGCTAAGTGCGGTCAGCCACTAGGGCTCCTGTGACATTCCCCTTGCATAATTGTCATCGTAGTGCAGAAAAGGATTAGCACCAATCTGTACTGCTCCGCATCCAGAGCATTTGTCACACCTTCTCCCGGTACCGTCGTGGTCCACACTGTCACCATAACCAACCACGACCGGGTGCATTGCTTCCTGCTCTCCCACCATGTCAAGCAAGGATGTGCCATTCCCACTCACTATATATGTAATGATGGACACTACAAACCTCAGCCCTGATCATCTACAAAGGTAGACTTTCAAATTGTGCCACATGTACTGGAACTGGCCTGGTGCCATCCGAGTGCCAGCACCCTGCAAATATGCCCACAAGCTGAATTCCTGTCCGGTCAGTTCCTTCACCATGAGCCTTCCATTCAGCTGTGTTATAAGCTCATCTTTTTTTAAGTGTTGGGAACAACCTGTATCGTTTTTTGCCCATCACCCACACAATTACCTTGCTTTGAATAGCCTTCCCTTTTGTTTTTATTGTTCTGCCCAGGGATCATGCTCTAGATCTTTTCCAAAACTGATTTAGCTTGAAATAATCTTTTTTTGAACATATTTATTTTATTTATTTGTTTGAGGGGAGGGGGGATGGTAGAACTGTGAGGCCCAGGGGGATAGTAGAACTGCAAGGCCCAGCAGGGACTGTGGCCTGGCCTGTATGCAGTGTAACCCACACAGACAGATATCAATAACTGATACATTTGGAAGCTAAGCACAGCTTATGATAGACAATGTGCTGGCTTGCTTGCAATAGTTAGTATAGTATAGTAGAACTACAAAGCCCAGCAACTGACTGTGGCCTGTATGCGCTGAAAGTGTAACAGACACAGACAGATATCAATAACAGATACAGTTGGAAGCTAAGCACAGCTTATGATAGACGGTGTGCTAACTTGCTTGCAGTAGTTAGAAGAGTATAGTAGAACTACAAAGCCCAACAACTGACTGTGGACTGTATGCAGTGTGTGTAACCCACACAAACAGATATCAATAACAGATAAGGTAGCAAGCTAAGCACAGCTTATGATAGACATTGTGCTGGCTTGCTTGCAATATAGATAAAAGAGTATCTTAGAACTATACAGCCCAGCAATGCCTGTGTGGCCTGTATGCAGTGTAAGCATAGTTGCTCTGGTACACCCAATCATGATTCGAGTGAATTTGAATCCGGGTCCAATCAAATCCGGATTCAGTCGTGATCACGATGATGAAAATCCGAACTTGAGTCAAAATTAGGCATTGAATCTGGAATCACGAGTCGAATTACGAATGGCCTTTAAATTGCTTCCAAAACTTCTTTTATGATAAATAATGCATAAAGCATCATGTTTTTTTTTTATAGAAAAACCGAAATTTTTTATGTGTGGATAATTAGAAAAAAAAAGTTTTGAAGAAAAACATTTGTTTTATGTATTTTTTGTTTATTCTTCTTCACCATCTTCTTCTTCTTTATCTTCTTTTCCATCTTGTTCTTCTATTCCATCTTCATCTTCTTCTCCATCTTCTTCAAGTTCTTCTTCTTCTTCTTTTTCTTCTTCTCTCCATCTTTTTCTTCACCTTCTTCTTCTTCTTCTTCACCATCTTCTTCTTCACCACCTTCTTCTTCACCATCTTCTTCTTCTTCTTCACCACCTGGTTCTTCTTCTTCTTCTTCTGGTTCTTGTTTTTCTTCTTCTCCTGGTTATTCTTCTTTTTCTTCACCTTTTTCTTCTCTCCAACTTTTTCTTCTTCACCATCTTCTTCTTCGTTTTCTTGTTCTTATTCTTCCTTTTGTACTCAACCTTTTTTTTTTTTTCTTTCCAACTCTTTTTTTTTTCTGCAACTCTGTGGACGCTGGCGCTGGGAGCACAGACAGCAGGAGGTAAAAGCAGCAGCAGCAGCAGGAGGAGGAGGAGTAACGTGTGGCAGAAGGCAATATAATAGGGCATTTCACCTAGCGGTGGTTCCACGGCTGTAAACACCGAGCAAACAGTATGAGGTTCCAGACAGCAGTCATGAAGCCCACATTGTGTCCAATACACAACTGGGACAGCACAGTTTTCAAACCAGACACCTAAGAATTTTTTTTTTTACAACAATATACAGTGGCTTGCAAAAGTATTCGGCCCCCTTGAAGTTTTCCACATTTTGTCACATTACTGCCACAAACATGAATCAATTTTATTGGAATTCCACGTGAAAGACCAATACAAAGTGGTGCATATGTGAGAAGTGGAACGAAAATCATACATGATTCCAAACATTTTTTACAAATAAATAACTGCAAAGTGGGGTGTGCGTAATTATTCAGCCCCGAGTCAATACTTTATGGAACCACCTTTTGCTGCAATTACAGACACCAGTTTTTTACGGTATGTCTCTACCAGATTTGCACATCTAGAGACTGAAATCCTTGTCCATTCTTCTTTGCAAAACAGCTCCAGCTCAGTCAGATTAGCTAGACAGCGTTTGTGAACAGCAGTTTTCAGATCTTGCCACAGATTCTCGATTGGATTTAGATCTGGACTTTGACTGGGCCAGTCTAACACATGGATATGTTTTGTTTTAAACCATTCCATTGGTGCCCTGGCTTTATGTTTAGGGTCATTGTCCTGCTGGAAGGAGAACCTCCGCCCCAGTCTCACGTCTTTTGCAGACTCCAAGAGGTTTTCTTCCAAGATTGCACTGTATTTGGCTCCATCCATCTTCCCATCAACTCTGACCAGCTTCCCTGTCCCTGTTAAAGAGAAGCACCGCCAGAGCATGATGCTGCCACCACCATATTTGACAGTGGGGATGGTGTGTTCAGAGTGATGTGAAGTGTTAGTTTTCCGCCACACATAGCGTTTTGCATTTTAGCCAAAAAGTTCCATTTTGGTCTCATCTGCCCAGAGCACCTTCTTCCACATGTTTACTGTGTCCCCCACATGGCTTGTGGCAAACTGCAAACGGGACTTCTTATGCTTTTCTGTTAACAATGGCTTTCTTCTTGCTACTCTTCCATAAAGGCCAACTTTGTGCAGTGCACGACTAATAGTTGTCCTATGGATAGATTCCCCCACCTGAGCTGTAGATCTCTGCAGCTCATCCAGAGTCACCATGGGCCTCTTGACTGCATTTCTGATCAGCCCTCTCCTTGTTCGGCCTGTGAGTTTAGGTGGACGGCCTTGTCTTGGTAGGTTTACAGTTGTGCCATGCTCCTGCCATCTTTAGTTGGTACATCGATGACTAGCCGGTGTCATGGCAGGCCGTCGCACTGCTGCAGGTCGGCCAGGGTCGCTGAGGCACCGGTGGAGCAGCGGAAATGGTGCACAATTTTTCTTGCTGCTTCCAATCCCTCGCAGGAACTTCTGCACCACCAGGTTCAGGATGTGAGCCAAACAGGGGACATGGGTTAAGTGTCCCCTGGTGATGGCAGACAGCAGGTTGGCCGCATTGTCAGACACCACTAATCCAACTCTGAGGCCTCTGTGGGTCAGCTACCTCTGCTCCTGCTCCCTGAGGTTGACCAGAACGTTGGCTTCCATCAGCTTTGTCTTCCCCAGGCTGACCATCTCCAGTAGCGCTTGGCAGTGGCGGGCCTTCACGCTGCTGCTGAGACAGGGACGCTTGGCGGTGGGTATGCCGGAGGAAGGAAATGGATCAGAGGAGCCTGCTGCAACTCCCCCGATCCCTGCAGGGTAGTACCACCCACTGGGCTGCTGCTGCTGTGCCGGATGATGGTCCTGCTGCTGCTTCCTCACCCACATCCACCAGGCTGACCGAGTGAGCAGTGAAGAACAGGTAGCGGTCTGTCCTGAAACGGCTGCTCCAGGAGTCCATGGTGACATGGACCCACTCCCCCACGGCATGAATCAAGCGAACAGGCAATGTTTGCAAACACAAACTGGTGCAGTGCTGGGATTGCCATGCGGGAGAAGTAGTGGCGGCTGGGGATTTGCCACTCCCGGATCCCATACTGCAGGAGCACACTCATGTCACTCCCCTTTCTGCACAAGGGAGTATGGCAGGAGCTGGGAGCACATGACCCAGGCAAGCAACCCATTCTGAATGCGCCTGTGGTCGGGAGGCAGAGCCTTGCTCACACCCGGAAAGGCCTCGCTGAGCAGGATCTGGTGGCATTTGCCTGCACGGGAAGATGAGGCGGGAACTGTGGAGGGAGCAGAGGAGGCCACTGAGGACTGGCTGCCCAAACCAGCCTCAATCACGATGGGAGTGACAGAGTGTGCAGGGGAGAGCAGTGAATTTCTTCACTCCTGCTGCTGATGTTGGATGAGCAGGAGGGCGGGATGCTGCTGCTGCTGAAAGCTGTGCAGTGGGTCTCCAACTCTGATCACTGCCAGCGCCACTGTCCTTCAGCCTCTGAAACTCCTGGAAATTGTGATAATGCTTTGTCTGCAAGTGGGTCTGCAGGTATGAGGTACCCATCTTGGACGGATCATGACCTCTGCTCAGGAGGGTTCTGCAGCTGTTGCAAACTGCAAAGCTATCGTCCAGAGTGGACACATTAAAAAAAAACCTGCCAGAATGGGGATGTGAACATCCCTTACGGCATGAACGGGGTGCTTTTCTCCTTATGGTTTGGGGTTGACTGGTGAGGGTAGTGGTGGTAGCAGCTGAAGCAGCAGGCTGTGGCTCCTGCCTTCCACGTTGCCCACTGCTGGCTCTGCCCCTAGGCGCCATGCTGCTGCGTCTCTTTGCCAGAGCCTCCTTCTCCTCTGAGCTGCCTTCACACAACTCTGGCACGTAGGGATTGTGGTGATATATTGGGGTGATGATGATATGTACGGTAATATACAGGAACATATTTTTTCATTTTGCTGTCTGCTGTGTACTACCTCAGATATATATGTCTGCTAAAAGCCAGTCTGGCTTTTGAAGGTATTGTCACCTGGCCAGAGGAAACTGAAGGCTAATGTGAGTCTGTATGTAGATGTAAATTAACTCTGCATTCATTGTCCAGCAGGGGGAAGCTACCATTGTCTGCTTCTAATTAGGAAACACCTAATCAGACAGTTGCTTTGAAGCCTATACAGGTGGTCGGACCCTTTCGTCTGAATACTGTCTCAGATGTGTCACCTAGACTGGCTGCAGACCACACCAGCCTGAGCCAGGAGTTTACATATGACAGCCTTACTCAAAAAGTCTTTGATGTGTGTGCAAAAATACACTCTTACATGTGGAAGTTAGATCTCTGGGAATTAAATTATGTCTGAAAAGTTAATTAAAACTAGTTCCTCCCCTTCCCAATGAAGTTGCAGCCTCCATGCATATATCCCAGTATTAAAAGCAGGGCCAGATGCCTAAAAATTATCTTCTCTTGAGGGTAGCACATCGTCAGAGCTGATCCTGGTCGAATCGGAAAATCTGTGTCCCTCCACGTTGGACATTTGCGCTGGTAAAGGTTCACTTTACGTTTATTTCCCTTTTATTTTTGCAACTTGTTTTGTGTGTATCCTTGTAACTTTTATTTTGTAACTGTTACTTTGTTTTTGTAAATCTTTTGTATATATTATTTTCTGCATTGTTCCACTTTTTTCCTCTAATATTAAATCGTTATTTAATAAGTTTGACTTCTGCTGTACTAAACTAACACTCATAGCCTAGAAGAGACTGAAGTGTAACCGTGTATAAGTCCATGCCCGATTGTATGACTGAGCAACACATCCGTATAAGATTGTAATTGCATTGTTTGTATGGGGCACTTCTACGCTCGACGGCAGAGTGGGAAGTCTTGGAGTGGCTAACAGTATTGTTCAGAACGACTGTTAGTGGTTTTGCTTCACTACAGTGTAAGATTGCAATTGGGCGTGTGTGTGCATGGCGTTCCTGTATTCGGCCTAAAGCGCAAAGCTGACCCGAATACGAAAATGCGGATTGCGCGCTGAGCACTCGACAGCAGAGTGGACGTGTCTAGCAACAGCTAGTGGTGGCAGTAAGAAGTGTTTGAGGGGTCCCAGTCTTGTTTTTAGCTTGAATAAGGCTGCTCCCCGCTTGATCTGGTCAAACCCACAGTCGGGTACCATATACGCAGGCCGGTTCCTGACAGGGATGGTCACGCACCTCATCATCCTCCTCCTCCTCAAACAGCTCCTCTGAGCCCCCAACCACCTCTTCTGCCCCCAAATCCCCTGGATCAGGCCCCTCCTCCTCATCAAAAGCAGGTTGTGTTTCGACACCAACAACCTCCTCCATCTCAAACTCCTCCTCGCCTGTCCCCAACATCTCCTCCTCAAACGTCACCACAACAGCCCTCAAGTTTCCTGTAGTCCTTGGGGTAAACAGCATGCTCATTGGGGGCAGGCTGGCTGCTTGGGTTGATGTGACCTTAAGCGGTGGTGGGCAGCTGCTGCTACCTCGAACCGGAGTGCTGGTAGTGGTCTCGCTGGAGGTCTGGCTGGAACCGCTGGCCTGCTGCTCCACCATCAGTTCCACGACAGCTTGTGCCTGACTCTCCTCAATGGTCCAGCGACGACGACCCACTACAAAGGTGGGCGCAAACCGCTGCTGTGCCTCTGCTCCTTCCTCCACAACTGTGCGGCCAGTGGCTGGCGGCAGACCAGTCAGAGACCTGCCGGCAGTGGCGGCGGCACTGGCGCTGCCTCCCTTTTTGCCTCCGCCAGCCATTGCAAAATATAATATAATGTAATACAATAAAAAAATAATATATATATATATTTTATATATATATATATATATATATATATATATATATATATATATATATATATATATATATATATATATATATATATATATATATATATATATATATATATATATATATATATATATATATATATATATATATATATATATATATATATATATATATATACAGTGGAGGAAATAATTATTTGACCCCTCACTGATTTTAGAAGTTTGTCCAATGACAAAGAAATGAAAAGTCTCAGAACAGTATCATTTCAATGGTAGGTTTATTTTAACAGTGGCAGATAGCACATCAAAAGGAAAATCGAAAAAATAACCTTAAATAAAAGATAGCAACTGATTTGCATTTCATTGAGTGAAATAAGTTTTTGAACCCTCTAACAATAAAAGACTTAATACTTAGTGTAAAAACCCTTGTTTGCAAGCACAGAGGTCAAACGTTTCTTGTAATTGATGACCAAGTTTGCACACATTTTAGGAGGAATGTTGGTGCACTCCTCTTTGCAGATCATCTCTAAATCCCTAAGGTTTTGAGGCTGTCTCTGTGCAACTCTGAGCTGGAGCTCCCTCCATAGGTTTTCTATTGGATTAAGGTCCGGAGACTGACTAGGCCACTCCATGACCTTAATGTGCTTCTTCTTGAGCCACTCCTTTGTTGCCTTTGCTGTATGTTTTGGGTCATTGTCGTGCTAGAACACCCATCCACGACCCATTTTCAGTTTCCTGGCAGAGGGAAGGAGGTTGTCGTTCAGGATTTCACGATACATGGCTCCGTCCATTTTCCCGTTAATGCGATTAAGTTGTCCTGTGCCCTTAGCAGAAAAACACCCCCAAAGCAAAATGTTTCCACCCCCATGCTTGACGGTGGGGACGGTGTTTTGGGGGTCATAGGCAGCATTTTTCTTCCTCCAAACACAGCGAGTTGAGTTAATGCCAAGGAGCTCTATTTTGGTCTCATCAGACCATAGCACCTTCTCCCAGTCACTCACAGAATCATTCAGGTGTTCATTGGCAAACTTCAGACGGGCCTGTACATGTGCCTTCTTGAGCAGGGGGACCTTGCGAGCCCTGCAGGATTTTAATCCATTGCGGTATAATGTGTTTCCAATGGTTTTCTTGGTGACTGTGGTCCCTGCTAATTTGAGGTCATTCACTAACTCCTCCCGTGTAGTTCTAGGATGCTTTTTCACCTTTCTCAGAACCATTGACACCCCACGAGGTGAGATCTTGCGTGGAGCCCCAGAGCGAGGTCGATTGATGGTCATTTTGTGCTCCTTCCATTTTGTGAACAATCGCACCAACAGTTGTCACCTTCTCTCCCAGCTTCTTGCTAATGGTTTTGTAGCCCATTCCAGCCTTGTGCAGGTCTACAATTTTGTCTCTGACATCCTTGGACAGCTCTTTGATCTTTCCCATGTTGGAGAGTGTGGAGTCTGCTTGATTGATTGATTCTGTGGACAGGTGTCTTTTATACAGGTGACTAGTTAAGACATGTGTCCTTAATGAGGGTGACTAATTGAGTAGAAGTGTCTAACCACTCTGTGGGAGCCAGAACTCTTAATGGTTGGTAGGGGTTCAAAAACTTATTTCACTCAATGAAATGCAAATCAGTTGCTATCTTTTATTTAAGGTTATTTTTTCGATTTTCCTTTTGATGTGCTATCTGCCACTGTTAAAATAAACCTACCATTGAAATGATACTGTTCTGAGACTTTTCATTTCTTTGTCATTGGACAAACTTACAAAATCAGTGAGGGGTCAAATAATTATTTCCTCCACTGTATATATATATATATATATATATATATATATATATATATATATATATATATATATATATATATATATATATATATAAAAGTGTGAACGTAAAGTGTGTTTTTGTATTTTTTGTTTTAACAAGTAGATAAGTCACTCACAATGACAAGTAGTTCACTTCACTGCACGTAAATGATCACTGACAGTGAATGAACTACAAGCACAACACTTAACTGAGACAAGAGTGACAGACAGTGACACTTTATGTCACACTCACAATACAGGCAGCAGACAGGAACAAACGTTGCCTGGCTGTAGTAGTAGACTAATTGTACTGTACTAACTACAACTAACAGCAGTAGATAACTAACAAGAGTCACAGACAGTGACACTAACACATTCAATACAGACAGCTGCAGCAGTCAGAAATAATCAAACAGATGCTGGCCTGCCTGCTAACTAGTACTGCAACTGCTAGTCTAACACTTAATCAACTAACAGTACAAATTAACTAAACTACACAACAACTAACTAATCCATTGCTCCCAACTGTCCCTCTTTTGGAGGGACAGTCCCTCTTTGGGAGCCCTGTCCCACTGTCCCTCTTCCCTCCTCATTTGTCCCCCTCTCAGGACTTTGTCCCTCCTTCTTTGTAAATATATATATTTCTCTACTAAAAATGTGTTTGATTGACTCTACACTTTATTCCCATCCTTTAAATTGATATTGTAACGATTGGTGTCAGCTAGTAACAGATTTCTTATTATTAGGTGATCTGCAGTATCACCAATAATGCAGATACTATTCCTGATTATGTGGTGATCTGCAGAATCACCATTAATGCAGGTATAGCAAAACAACTCATAAGATAGCTAAGTACACAGGTAGGTGATTGGTGCAACAGTACGTACTGATAGACTTTAGCGGCACCTCACCAGAGGAGCTGGTGGGCACTAACAGTACAGCGGGCTCCTCACCAGTGACAAGGGCTCACTGGTGAGAGTAGAGTGGTCAGACTAATCGGGTTGGCAACAGACAGGCAGATAAGGCACAAAATCAGAAGGCAGAGACAGAATGATAAACCGGCAGAGTTAGCAACAAGATCAGATGGGCAAAAGTACAGAAGCGTAAAGCGAAAGAGTAGTCAGAACGAGACAGAGTCATACACAGATAATAATACAGTATTCAATGAATTATAATTATAGCTATCAAAGGTCTGAGCGCTAACACGAAGTATTCGCAACAGCAGACAATCCGCCGTGCTTAAGAAGCGGAGCAGACCCTGAGACATGCCCACGAAGGTCAGCCAGTCGGTGGCGGGCTGGCGGCGAGCGTGCCCTGTGACGTCAGTCGACCCGCCGGTCAGCTGACGCGCCTCCTTCCCGCATAAAGGTCCTGCCTGTGAGCGCGCGCACGTGCTAATGCGACCTTATGTGTGGCAGAGAGACCCATACTCGGCGTGCGAGACGCCCGAGGTGCGGGGACATTGTTGTACAAGGAGGCAGAGGTAGCTGCGGTGGTAGCGCTGTTCACCGCAGCTGCCTCACTGTTGTTTATTACAGATATATTATTCATTTTAAAATGTTAATATGAAGGGAAATTAACCAGGATAGAAAGGACCAGTGTGGTTTGTATTATAAAACATTATATTTTTCTTATGAAATCTTTATGGTATGCGTGACAAGGGGTGTGATGGGGGCGTAATAAGGGGTGTTGCAGGGGCGTGGCTTAAATGCCCCTCTTTCTCATATCAAAAAGTTGGGAGGTATGCTAATCCCTAACCTACCTACAGGCTAGTAGGCTAAGGCTTCCTAGGCTAGCAGGCCTAGCCTGTACACAGACCTAACAGTTAGCCTAGCACAGTACAATACAGTATACACTAGCTGACTGTAGGCAGGGCATCACTAGCCCTATTTTGGGGGGGCACGTGCCCCCAATCTGTCCTGGGGTGCCACGGATCTCTTCGCGCCGCCACCCCCTCTGTCAGCGGCTCCCTCCAGCCGCCGTGTCACTCAGACCTCAGGATCAGGCGGCGAGCTGGTGACCAATCGTGCGGGCGCTAGGACCCAGCGCCCGCACTGATATGCGGAAGTGACATCACTTCCGCATATCGAGCGGGTGCGTCCGGCGCCCGCTCGTACTACTAGTCGGGTAGCCGCTGATCCTGAGGTCTGACTACACTGCCAGGTGAGGGGGGAGCGGCGGTGGCTACAGGGGGGGCCTCCCTGTCACTCACTCACTACCTAAATGGGCTCCCTGTCACTCACTCACTACCTAAAGGGGCTCCCTGTCACTCACTCACTACCTAAAGGGGCTTCCTGTCACTCACTCACTACCTAAAGGGGCTCCCTGTCACTCACTCACTACCTAAAGGGACTCCCTGTCACTCACTCACTGCCTAAAGGGGCTCCCTGTCACTCACTCACTCCCTAATGGGGCTCCCTGTCACTCACTCACTACCTAAAGGGCTTCCCTGTCACTCACTCACTACCTAAAGGGCCTCCCTGTCACTCACTCACTACCTAAAGGGGCTCCCTGTCACTCACTCACTACCTAAAGGGGCTCCCTGTCACTCACTCACTACCTAAAGGGGCTCCCTGTCACTCACTTACTACCTAAAGGGCCTCCCTGTCACTCGCTCACTACCTAAAGGGGCTCCCTGTCACTCACTCACTCCCTAATGGGGCTCCCTGTCACTCACTCACTACCTAAAGGGCCTCCCTGTCACTCACTCACTACCTAAAGGGGCTCCCTGTCACTCACTCACTACCTAAAGGGGCTCCCTGTCACTCACTATCGGGGTCCCTGTCACTTACTACCTAACTGGAGGCGCCTGTCACTCACTAGCTAACCTGGGGGTCCCTGTCACTCACTACCTAACTTGGGAGGCTACCATATTAAGGGGGCATTCTGCCTATTTATGTGAAATGCTGTCTATTTATGTGCCTCATGACTGCTGAAGGGGCTCCCTGTCACTCACTCACTCCCTAATGGGGCTCCCTGTCACTCACTCACTACCTAAAGGGCCTCCCTGTCACTCACTCACTACCTAAAGGGCCTCCCTGTCACTCACTCACTACCTAAAGGGGCTCCCTGTCACTCACTCACTACCTAATGGGGCTCCCTGTCACTTACTCACTGCCTAAAGGGGCTCCCTGTCACTCACTCACTACCTAAAAGGGCTCCCTGTCACTCACTCACTACCTAAAGGGGCTCCCTGGCACTCACTCACTGCCTAAAGGGGCTCCCTGTCACTCACTATCGGGGTCCCTGTCACTCACTACCTAACTGGAGGCGCCTGTCACTCACTAGCTAACCTGGGGGTCCCTGTCACTCACTACCTAACTTGGGGGGCTACCATATTAAGGGGGCATTCTGCCTATTTATGTGAAATGCTGTCTATTTATGTGCCTCATGACTGCTGAATTTGTCTTGTTGGGAGCCTTATGATTTGTTGGGGGCCTCAAGATTGCTGAATTTGTCTTGTTGGGGGCCTCATGATTTGTTGGGGGCCTCATGATTGCTGAATTTGTCTTGTTGGGGGCCTCATGATTTGTTGGAGGCCTCATGATTGCTGAATTTGTCTTGTTGGGGGCCTCATGATTTGTTGGGGGCCTCATGATTGCTGAATTTGTCTTGTTGGGGGTCACATGATTGCTAACTGCGAGACTATGGGAAAAGCTGAATCCTTATCATATTAGACAATAGCATTAAACCTACTTTTTTAGCTTTTTAAAACAGAAAATAAAACTGGGAGGTTCTAAAAAATTGAAAACATTTTTCAGGAGTAGGATGGATGAAATTATTTATTTTCACACTTTATTTTCCATAATGTTCATGTATGAGTTAAAACGTTTGTACAGTATTTAGTTTAAATTGCTGTTGCCACTTTGCGATAGATAAGTGACTTTTGGGTTGCAGTTTGGGCGCTCGACCTCCAAAAGGTTCGCCACCACTGTCATAATCTAATGTCCCACCATTGCTAGGTTCATGTAAATTTGTCTCCACCCATTACCACACCTATATTCTGGTCCATGGCCCACCCATTTTTCGATGCGGCGCGATAAGCACGCCGCACAACGTGATCCTCATAGTTTTGGCACGCTAGCTGC
This sequence comes from Hyperolius riggenbachi, assembly GCF_040937935.1. NCBI lineage: Eukaryota > Metazoa > Chordata > Amphibia > Anura > Hyperoliidae > Hyperolius > Hyperolius riggenbachi. The sequence goes on from NC_090652.1 coordinate 41,936,791, forward strand.
AGTGTGCTGAATTCTGCTGCCTACAGTATGTACAGTATACGCTGTTCTCGAGTTCCTGCACTGTGTGCTGATTTACCTCCAGTGTGTACAGTGTAAGGTGTTACTCTGTGCCTTTACTGATTGTAAACCAGCTATATTGTATGCTGATCCCTGCTACTTTCAGTATTTACAGTATTAGCTGTAAAGCCTGGTACACACATACAATTTTGATTAGCCAATTTGAACTCTGTTCATAAAATTCATTGTCTGTTGGCCCACTTACTGCACGGGGGTGGTAAAATTGGGGGTCAGTGATTGACCAATCAAAATTGTATGTGCGTATACATCTTTGATCTATGCCTATACTGATTGTAAATTATCTAAATAAAGGACAGGGGGCTCCATACAATATTTCGATGGGCAGGCCCGTTATCTGTAGCTTACACCACTGCTAAGTATATGGACATTTGGCCCCATGGCCACGCCCACTCACCTCATGGCCACGCCCATTTTTGCAGCGCGCATATACCTCCCCACCTGCTGCCCACAGGTGCCCCAGATCTCCAAGGACCCTAAAAACGCCCCTGGCTGACTGAAAACTATAACAATCAAATCACAGAGTCACAAGCAAGGAGAGATCCTCAACATGGCAACAGATACAGTAGCCAACTAAGCACAGCTTATGAAAGATAGTGTGCTGGGTTGCTTAGTTAGAAGAGTATAGTAGAACTACATAGCACAGCAATGACTGTGTGGCCTGTGTGCCGTCAGTGTAAGTGTAACCCACACAGACACATTTCAATAACAGATACGGTTGCAAGCTAAGCAAGCACACCTTATGATAGACAGTGTGCTGGCTTGCTTGCAATATAGATAGAAGATTATAGTAGAACTACAAAGCCCAGACACTTACTATAATAAGCCTGTATGCAGTGTAAATGTAACCCACACAGATATCAATAACAGATACAGTTGAAAGCAAAGCACAGCTTATTATAGACAGTGTGCTGGCTTGCTTGCAATGGTTAGAAGAGTATAGTAGAACTACAAAGCCCAGCAACTGACTGTGGACTGTATGCAGTGTGTGTAAAACACACAAACAGATATCAATAACAGATAAGGTAGCAAGCTAAGCACAGCTAATGATAGACAGTGCGTTGGCTTGCTTGCAATATAGATAGAAGAGTATAGTAGAACTACACAGCCCAGCAATGACTGTGTGGCCTGTATGCAGTGTGACTAGTGTGTCTCACACACGCACACACACACACACACACACACACACACACACACACACACACACAAAAAAACCAAATAGAACAATATGAGCCCTCAAAAGGGCTTTTGTTTTGGGGTGCTTTCAGTAATGAATAGAAGCGCCCAGCTAACTGTACTTGTCTCTGCAGCAATGACTCCCCCTACCATTCACTACAGCAGCAGCACCAGACTGAGAACATGGCTGGTGCTGCTGCATTTTTATAGGGGGGGGGGGGGGTCCGTTAGGAAGTGCAGCCTGATTGGCTGCCATGTGTCTGCTGACTGTGATGTAGAGGGTCAAAGTTTAGCCCAATGACGAGGTATGGGGGGTGGATCAAATGCGCTATTTGTTCGCGTCCATGCGAACAGCTGAATTTCCCACGAACTACCCGCCCGGCGAACCGTTCGGGCCATCTCCACTTGTCAAATGGTTCAAATACCACATCAATAGCAGCAGCCCTATCAGTACTGACATTGCACTTTTTTTTTTTAAATTTAGTATTAATGAACTATAAAGGGCAAAATAGATCTTGGTTGTGCATCAGACAACCTTGGTAGATACATAAAATAGAATACTTTTATTAGTACAATTCAGGGTTGCTCGTAAATTACGCCAGCGCAAATCTACGCATTGTAGTTCACAACTACGCATCGTAGTTTCCGGACGAAGTTTGACAACTACGCGTACGTATTTCCGTGTAGTCGTAGTCCCGCTTTGTGAAGCTTCGCCTGCTACGGGTAGTTGACGTGTGTATGGGGAAATCAACTACACGTGCGGTAACTGCGTTTATACGGATCATTGCGCATGCGCAGAAATATTATTGCCCTTCTATACGTATACAATTCCGCATAGAAAGGGGGCTTGAACGCATATATTAGTTCACCCGTGCGCATAGTTAGCTGATTTTTGTGGCCATTTTTCCGCATGAGGGCATTAGCGTCCGCATCAACTACGCTACGCTAAGCTTCCGTATTTTAACGCGTAGTCTATGAAATGCAAACGTAGCGAAGTTTCTGATTTCGTAGCCGTAGTTTGCGAAGCGTAATTGCGGAAAACTACGCGTAGTTCCAGCGTAACGAAGTTGGCTGACTACGACCATCCCTAGTACAATTTCACAAATATATGCAGATTGCAGATTTGTCGTATGAACCATTTGGAAAACCAACCAATTTTAAATCAAACCAATTGTAGGAGAACTGATTCCGGGCACCAGTTGAGTTTTTTAAAATTGCTACACCACTTTATTTCATCCCCGGTCAACAAACAGATACATGCAAGGTTTTAGGTGTCCTGACAGCAGTGCCGTGAGCTTCGCTCACTTCCTCAGAGACCACCCATAAAGTGAAGCCAGTAACAATACTGCCATGTACTGTATATATAAGCATAAAGAGAAACTTACTGTACCTAGATCTCGTCCCACAACCGTAGGAACCACCATCCTATTTTAACCACTTCAGCCTTCAGTGTATTTTCACCTTATGCATCCAAGCAATTTTCACATTTTAGCACTCCTCCCATTTATTCGCCAATAACTTTATCACTACTCATTACATCTAAATGATCTATATCTTGTTTTTTAGCCACCAATTATGCTTTTTGAGGTTGTATCTGTTTTCAGTAATTACTTTACGTTCTATGCATTTTAAAGGGAAAAACTTGGAAAAAATAAAAAAAAAATAAAAAAAATACACTTTTTCTCCAATTCAATCCCCTATGGTTTTAAAATAAACAATGCTGTTCTAGATAAAACACACACATTTTATTTGGCCATTAGTCCTGGTAATCCCAACATTTAAATTATGTCCCTAGTGCAATATATGGGGATAATAAACCATTTGGAAGTAAAAGTGTATTTTTGTGTGTTGTTTTTCTTGTTTTCACATTATACCCTAGCAATAGTTACAAGCCCTCATTTGCAAAAATAATAGTAATATACCATCATGGCATACATATTAAAAAGCTGAGTCCCTAAGGTAAAAATTTATGTATTCTGTTTTGAATTCTGTCACTTTGTTTTTTTTACAAGCTTAGCTTATTAGTTTGGTACTGAATATATGAAAATTAAAAAAAGCTTGATCATAATTTTAAAAATGACTTTTTTTTTTAATAATGGATTGAGTTTGTCACTACCTATTTTTTATATGACATGGGTTCAAGCTATAAGATACATCAAAATTAATTCTACAACTCATTATAATTAAAATGAGGTCACATATACATAATTTGATAACAAACTGGATGCACAGTAAACCGTTATTTTAAAGGTGTGCCTATGGCATTATTGCAAGCTATTTTTTTTCCGCTAATTGTTACAGCAACATTCTTTGTTTGCATAGCCCCAGAAGAGTCAGGATATCAGAAAAAGACCACAAATGTCACCATTGTGGAAAGTTAACAACCAGTGATTTTCAAAAGTGGGTATTTTGTAAGCTACCGACTCATGTAGTTTTTGCTAAAACTTTCCCAAGTTTGGTCATCATAATTTGTAAAATTAACTTTTTTTTTATTGATGGATTGAATTTGTCCCTACCTAATTTTTATGTAACAGGAGTCCAAGCTATAAGACACATCAAAATGTATTCTACAACTCATTTTGATCAAAATGTGATCACATACACGTCATTTGATAACAAACTGGATTATTTTTGAGGTGCGCCTATAGCTTTTTTGTAGGCCATTTTTTTTTTTGCACAAATTGCCATTTTCTGTTTGCATTGACCCAAAAGAGTCAGCACATCAGAAAAAGGTCACAAATGTCACCATTGTGGAAAGCTAACAACTGGGGATATTCAAAAGTGAGTATTTTGTAAGCTACCCACTCATGTAGTTTTGCAGAAACTTTCCCAAGTTTGATCATAATTTTGAAAAAAATGACATTTTTTTAATGATGGATTGAGTTTGTCCCTTCTTTTTTATGTAAAATTGGCCCAAGCTATAAAACACATCAAAATGTATTTTCAAACTCATTATAATTAAAATGATGTCACACATAGGTCATTTGATAACAAACTGGATGCAGAGCAATCCATTATTTTCAAGGTGCGCCTATGGCTTTTTTGCAGTTCTTTTAGATAGCAGCTGGTTAGGGTTATGAGCAGGTCGTGGATGGTTAGGGTTAGGAGTAATTGAGGGGTGGTTAGGGTAAGGCATAGTTAGCGGAGGGTTCAGGTGAGGGTGTGGTGGGTGATAGCAGAATATTGGTTAAATCTATATATATAAAATCGGATAAATGTATGTATGTGTGTATGTATGTGCCGCGATCACGCGAAAACGGCTGGACCGACTTGAACGAAACTTGGTACACAGATCCCTTACTACCTGTGATGATATGTTCTGGGGGTCTTGCGTCCCCCCTGCACTTGTGGGAGCTACAAACAGCAAATTAGGTTTCACCTATTCAAGTCAATGGAAAAAATGTAAAAGGCTGCCATTTACATATTCCTTCTTCCTTACATTTTCACAGTAATCAAGCCAGAGTCCCCACACATGGCACAGTTGGTCACTTGGTGACCGAGGTTACAAATCCAGGAAAAGTGGGTGGAGCATAAAACAGCCAATCAAATTTCAGCAATTCATTTTAAATGGGAAAATGTAAACTGCAGCCATTCTTAGACTGTTAATCGCAGGGTTCTCAAACTTGGAACACTTGGTCACTGGGTGAATGCGATTAAGATTCAAGAAAATGAATGGAGCCTACCACAGTCAATCAAAATTCACCTATTGATTTTCAAGGGGAATATCTAAACTGCTGCTATTCTTAGGGCTCTTTCACATATGCGCAAACTTTCAGCGTTTTAACGCAACGCTAAAGTTTGCGTTAACCAAGGTAAGATGAAAGTCCATAGACTTTCATTTTACCTTTCACACCCAACGCTGCGTCTCGGTACGTTGTGGTTCCGACGCACCACGCCACAGTTTTTCATCCAACGCACCTGGGAGCCGGCATTTTCCGTCGGGTTCAATTAATAGCTACCGCCGCTGATTGTGTCGCACCGCAGAAACCCGGTGACACGCCGCAGGCTATCAACACGTGCAGGAGAACGGCTCCTGCACGCGTTGTCTGATGTGAAAGAGCCCTTACACTTGGCAGAGGCTTCAAACTTGCTACAGTCGGTCATTGGGTGACTGGGGTCCAAATTCACTAAAGAGGTGGGGCCACATACAGCCAATCAGATTTCCTTGGTGGATAAACTGCTTCCATTCACACATTTTTTTATGCCAGGAACCTGAAAGCTCACAAAATTGGTCATTGAGTGACTGTGTGTCAAGGTTACAAAAAGTAGGCGGAGTCAAAACAACTTTTACTGGGAAAATATAAACTGCAGCCATTCTTACCCCGTTAATGGCAGGGTTCTCAAACTTTGCACAGTTGGTCATTGGGTGACTGAGATTAAGATTTTGGAAGGTGGGTGGAGCCTACAACAGCCAATAGAAATTCACCTTTTGATTTTCAAAGGGAGTATTTCATCTGCTACCATTCTCTTATACTGTTAAAAGCAGATGCCTCAAACCTGGTACAGTTGGTCACTGGGTGATTCACATTCAGAAAGGGGGCGGAGCCACAACAGCCAGATTTGTTTATTTTTCAATGGGAATATACAAAGTATTGATACCAAGGACCCCAAAGTTGATAAACTTGATAATTTAGTGACTGTATGTCAAGGTTAGAAAAAGTGGGCGGTGCCAACAACTACATTTTTAACATGGCAGGGTTCCCAAACTTTACACAATTGGCCACTGGGTGACTGGGATGAATATTCATAAATGTGGGTGGAGCCTACAACAGCCAATCAAAAGGTACCTATTGATTTTCAAGGAGAATATGAAAATTGCTGCCATTCTTGCACTGTTAATGGCACAAGCCTCAAACCTGGTACAGTTGGTCATTGGGTGACTGGGGTCCAAATTCACTAAAGGGGTGGAGCCACAAACAGCCAATTAGATTTGTTAGATTGATTTCAGCCATTCTGTTATTGGCAGGGTTCTCAAACGTGACACAGTTGGCCACTGGGTGACTGGGACAAATATTCAGAAAAGTGGGTGGAGCCTACAACAGCCAATCAAAATTCACCTTTTGATTTTCAAAGGAAATATTTACATTGCTGCCATTCATGCACTCTTAATGGCGGAGGCCTAAAATCTGCTAGTCAGTCCCTGGGAGACTGGGGTTTAAATTCTGACGGGAGCGGGCCAAAAAAAAAAGTCAATCAGATTTGTTTAATTTCAATGGTAAAATGCAACTTATTGATGCCAAGGACCCCAAAGCTCATAAACTTGGTCATTAAGTAAAATTAGAAATAGTGGCCGGAGCCACAAACAACTAACTTTTTACCTGGGAAAATGTAAACTGCAGCTTTTCTTACACTGTTAATGGCAGGGTTCTCAAACTTCACATAGTTGGTCACTGGGTGACTAGGATTAATATTCGGAAAAGTAGGTGGAGCCTACAAGAGCCAATCAAAATTCACCTATTGTTTTCAAGGGGAATATTGAAACTGCAGCCATTCTCACACTGTTAATAGCAGAGGCCTCAAACCTGCTACAGTCGGTCGTTAAGTGTCTGGGGTTCAAAATTCAGTAAAGGGCAGAGGCAAAAACATCCAGATTTCTTTGCTGGATAAACTGCTTCCATTAGCACAATTTTGATGCCAGGAACCCAAAAGCTCACAAACTTTGATTGTGACTCATTGAGTAGTGACTGTGTGTCCAGGTTACAAAAAGTGGGTGGAGTTAAAAACAGATTTTTCTGGGAAATTGTAAACTGCAGCCCTTCTTCACTGTTAATGGCAGGGTTCTCAAACTTAGCATAGCTGGTTACTGGGTGACTGGGATTAATATTCAGAAAAGTGGGTGGAGCCTAAAAATGCCAGTGATTCATTACTAGCAACATGTCTGGCAGGGTTTCGCGGGGTGAGAGGAAAGGGAGTTCAATTGCCTCAGCCACTTCTGGGACTGCTCCACGTCCAGGGAGAGGACGCCCAGCTGTACGTGGTCGTGATGCAGCAGAAAGGGGGGCAGCAAAGCCTGGGCCGAGTCAGCGGACGCCATTGTCCAAATATTTTAACGTTTCTGGTCCCCGTGTGGTGGTTGAGCAAATGGAACCTGACGTACTCATGGACATCATGACTTCCTCCCAGCCCTCTACTGTGAGCACCACTCCAGGCAGTAGCAGCAGCAGCCGCCCAGCACTGCCTGGGGAGGAGGAGGAGGAGTGCAGTTCTTCAGCCCTAGCGGGCAACACCAGCACCCTGTCACTCAGCACCTTCTTATCCCCAAGCACAGCGGGTCTATGGAGTGCTGTAGCGGCAGAATTGGAGGAGGAAGAAATGCTGATGGGCACTTTGGGGGATGATGCTGTGGACAGTCAGACAGTGGTGAGTGTCCATCAGCCCATGCATGCAGAAGGGGAGTTTGTGGGGTTATCCCAGCAGGACATGTTTGCTGAGGGGGAGGATGATGATGACAGGGTGAAGGACAGAGACTGGGTGGCAGATCCTGTGGATGTCATCAGCTCTGAGGAGGAGGATGCATCTGCGGGCCTTGCTAGAAGGATCAGCATCGCAGACATAGGCAGGATCAGAAGTAGGCGTGGTATGCAGGCCACACAGTGTGCTGATCCGGAGAGTTCTGCCAGTGCCACCACCAGCCGCACCAAGAAACACCCCCCCCCCAACCACCACAGGGAGACCAGCGGCAGCAGCAGCACCTTCGAGCCGAAGGGGCAACTTCACCTCCCCAATTTGGAATTTTTTCACCCTGCCATATGTGGAGTGCAAGTATGCCACCTGCAACCAGTGCCAACAGCAGCTCAGCAGAGGGAAGGACCCCTCTGCGTACGGCACCACCTCTCTGGTGACCCATCTGGCAGGGAAACACTTTCATGAGCATGAGGAGTTCATGAAGTTGAAGGAAGCTGGCAGTGGCAGTGGCAGACCCACCACTACTGCGAAGCCATTGGCAGCAGCCACCCACCCTCCTCCACCTCCTCCAGCAGCACCAGCAGGAGTGCATTAGAAACGCTCTGCTCCTCCTCCCTCTGCAACTCCTGCCGCCGACCCTGAGGCCTGTTCTGGCAGCCAGTCCTCAGTGGCCTCCTCTGCTCCCTCCAGTGATTCCCGTGCCAGCAAAAGGTGTCGCCAGACCCTGCTCTGCGACACCTTCCAGGGGGTGGTCAGGGTTCGTCGCGTGCGTCAGCTGAATGGCTTGCTGGCACAGGCCACGTGCTCCCAACTCCTGCCTTATTCCCTTGTGCAGGAGGGGAGCGACATGCGTGCGTTCCTGATGTGTGCAGCCCCCGATTGGCCAATCCCCAGCCGACATTTTTTTGCACGCACGGCCATCCCTTTACTTCACCGCTCTGTGATGGCCAATGTCGGGAGATGGCTGGATCACGCGGTGGGTCAACGGGTCCACGTCACCATGGACTCGTGGAGCAGCCGGTTTGGGACAGGCCGCTATCTGTCCTTCACCGCGCATTGGGTCAGCTTGGTGGAAGGGGGTGAGGAGGGGGAAGCAGCATCGGGCACTGTCAGAGCAGCAGCAGCAGCAACAACGCAGTGGGTGGTGCCACCATGCAGGGTCAGCGGAATTGCAGCAGGTTTCTCAGATCCGCTTCCATCCTCCGGCACACAAGCCCAAACCCCCCGCGTCAGCAGCAGCGTGAAGCCCCACCACTGCCAGGCGCTGCTGGAATTGGTCAGCCTAGGGAAGACCAAACTGACGGCGGACCATGTCCTGGCCAAACTCCAAAAGCAGGAGAGGAATTGGCTGACCCCCAGAGGCCTCAGAGTCGGAGAGGTGGTGTCCGACTATGGGGCAAACCTGGTTGCTGCAATAAGCAGGGGAGACCTGACCCACATCCCCTGCCTGGCAGTGGTGCTCACCGCCAGGTCGTGATCACGCTTACGCGTGGATTCACGACCATTTTGACGCATTCCGCCTCGGACACGAAAATCCGTGAATAGATTTTCAACCACGAAAATCTACTTCGGCTTCGCGTGAATGCGGACAGAAATCCGCATTCACGCTCGTGAAACCCGGTGCTGAAGTCGTGGTTTGCGGAAATGCGTCAAACTATGCGGAAGTGACACATTGGAGGCCAATCAGAGTGCCCCAGCCAGGCCCTAGCAACCAATCACAGGAGGGGAGCTATGCCCTCCCCTCCTGAATATAAAGCGGCGGCCATGATGGAAAAGCTCTGTCCTTGCTAGACTGTGGTGCTGAGAGGATTATCTCCAGGCCATTGTTGTTTGAGCAAGTGCATTTATTGTGTTAAAAACAAAGCGTTTTTTTTTTGCTAACACTGCTCTTATACTGTACACAGTTAGCTAGTCAGTGAGTGATTGCTGTAGTTAGTTGTAGTCAGTGTAGTGTAGTGGGAGTGTGGGAGTCTAGTGATTATTTAACTGTGTGTAGTGCTGTGCAGGCAGGTTCAGTGCTGCAGTGTAGTGGGAGTGGGGATTATCTGTGTGTAGAGTGCAGGCAGGCAGGTTAGTGCAGCTGCAGTGTTCACTTGTATATTCCAGTGACAGTTATACACTTGTACTATTTGCAGGCAGCCAGTCACACCGCCGGCGCCGCCACTCTCTGCCAGCGCTGTTCATTCATTCTTTCAGTGACCTTGTGCCGTGCCCAGTGCCCACTGCTCGCTCGCTCGCTGGCATATGAGCATCTCATTACACAGTGTGACATCCTTGTGTGCCCACTGCATCCTTCAGTGACCTAGTTGTATATCCAGTGCCCACTGCTGTGCCCACTGCATCCTTCAGTGACCTTGTACTGTGGCCACTGCATCCTTCAGTGACCTAGTTGTATATCCAGTGGCCACTGCTGTGCCCACTGCATCCTTCAGTGACCTTTACTGTGCCCACTGCATCCTTCAGTGACCTTGTACTGTGCCCACTGCATCCTTCAGTGACCTAGTTGTATATCCAGTGCCCACTGCTGCGCCCACTGCATCCTTCAGTGACCTTGTACTGTGGCCACTGCATCCTTCAGTGACCTAGTTGTATATCCAGTGCCCACTGCTGTGCCCACTGCATCCTTCAGTGACCTTGTACTGTGGCCACTGCATCCTTCAGTGACCTTGGGGGTGGCAGCTGTGGGCACCTTCCTGGGTGAGCTGGATATTCGACAGACGGCCCATAATATTTTTCTACTTGACTTATTGAGATTTTTGCTGTTGAATAATGTTTTTGTCTTCGACGGGCAACACTACCTCCAGGTGCAGGGTGCGGCGATGGGCACGACTTGTGCCCCGTCGTATGCAAACCTGTACCTGGGGGAGTGGGAACGCACAATTTTCGCGGATGATGGGCTCTCGATGTACCTGTGCCACATATTGGTGTGGCACAGGTACATCGACGACATCCTAATCGTCTGGACGGGATCGGTGGTCCAACTACGATCGTTTGTGGATATCATTAACCAGAATACACGGAATTTACGGTTTACGATGGCTTACGATTTTGACAAAATCCCATTTTTAGACACTATGATTCTGGTGGATGGACAGGGCCGTCTGTCGACCAGTCTCTACAGGAAGGACACTGCCACAAATGCCCTCCTCCGAGCAGACAGTTTCCACCCCGAACATACGATTCGGGGTATCCCTGTGGGCAAGTACCTCCGTGTGAGACGCAATTGCTCCGATGACTCTACATTTCAGATGGAGGCAGCTAATTTACGGTCCCGTTTTAGGGACCGAGGATACTCTGATAATTTGTTGAGGAGGGCCTATCAGCGGGCATGCGCCGCCGACCGTGCCGCTTTGATTTCGAGGGGTGGGCCCCGGAGGGACGGTGCTGAGGGCATACGCTTCTGTACGAAATATTCTGCCCAATATAAAGAGATAATGCGTATTTTTGAACGACATTGGTACATTTTGATAAATGATCCAAAGATTAACAAAATAGTTACACCTGAGCCTAAAATTGCCTTCAAAAGGGCGCCGTCCCTTCGGGACCTTGTAGTTCGGAGTCATTTTCGCGGCGTTGGGGCGGCGCATGTCCACTGTAGGGTCACTGGCACATATGGATGTGGTGGCTGTGGTATCTGTCGGTTTATGTCTGTGGGGAGGGAGGTTCTGCTTCCCAATGGACACCATTGGAAATTGCAACATTTTGTGAATTGCAATACGACATTCGTGGTATACCTCCTCTATTGCCAGTGTGGAGCTTTCTACATTGGCAAAACGGGACGTGATTTAAAAAGCAGGATTGGAGAACATCTAACCAATATAAGGAGTACCACATCCGCCACACCAGTGGCAAAACATTTCAAGTCGATGCACGGCGGCGATTGCCGCGGTCTGCGAGTTGTTGGCCTTGACCGTATACACACAACGGTCAGGGGGGGGCAATTATGACCGATTGCTTCAGAAAGAATCCCGATGGATTTTTGAGTTGAGGGCCACAGATCCCCCCGGTCTGAATGATTCGGTGGGATATGCGGCATTCCTGCCCATCTAGTGACATGTGAGGTTCGCTTTGCGGTATCTTTCACCTCTCTGCCTTGCATCTCGGCTCCTCTGGCCTTGTTGCTCCTTTGCATCTCTGACTACCCTGTGCTTGTGGTTCGATGGCCTCGCCGTGATTGGGACCTATGCCTCCCTTTGTGTGACAGGGCCGCACACAATATACTGACAGTTTAATGATCACTCATTATCATACTTATTTGTTCAAAATGTGTATTTCATACACTGAACGGGGACATCTGACCCAAGCTATGGGTTATTTGTATATTGTTCCCATTTACGTGTAGCTCACACTGGCTTGGTCAGTTCGGCTCCAGCTTATTTGATTTATAACAATTATAGATTAACACTGTATGGTAGTGATAAGAAGTATATGTATGCCTTATGTGGTTTGTCTGTTCGCCTGTACCACCCAGTTACAGTCACTTACCATCTAACACTTGATTCCACCTATGTGTGTATGTTGCCCACACGCTGGAGTTGTTTACATTTTGTGGCAGCTCCTCCCCCTTAGTGTTTGATTGGTCGTGATGTTCCCATGGGTGGATGACTCATGCTAGTGCCGGTTTGGATGGCTGCGCATGAGTATATAGACAGGGCAGGAACAGGATGTGCTACCACGCCTCCCTTTGAGAAAGCCGGAAGTCCCGGCGAAACATGTCAGGGCGTCTGGCGTGCGTTGCTGACCGCACATGGTGCTAGCCGGACCCACTCTCCACAGCTCTCCGCCCTCCGCAGCTCTCTGCCTTACACTCCGCTGTTCGCTGGGGTCCGTTGACTGCCTTGGACACCACTGAGTCTGCCATAGACACTGACTTGAGGATGAACTGACCTCACTTTGTAGCAGCTGGATTGTCCTGGACTGCACTGTCTCTCTCCTGGCTGTGAGCTCCATGTAAGGCTTGGTGGTGTATTCTCCACAGTCAGCATGCAACGCATGAGCTGACGTGGAGGAGGTACACACACTAGCACCAGGAAACAGGCTATCCCTTAGTATAGTGGAGGGGAGGACTGACTCCAATAGGAGATTGTGGCGCACAGAGCCGGTGCAGATCTGACAGCCACAAACAATGCTTTCGTATAACGTCTCAGCGCAAAGTAGCGCTGAGCGCATAAACCGGAACTGAGGAGATCAGGACAGGTAGACAGAATGAACGCTTGCTAGCTAGCGGCTACTTAGCGACAGCAAGCGTCCAAAACCAGACAGACTGGAATGAGGCAGCCAATGCGATGCGGCGATGGCGTGCCTCACAAAGACTGGACGGGATAGTCAGAAAATAGCAGGATTAAGATAGATGAACGTAACACAGATAAATATACAATAAGTATGTTTTCCTAGCGTATTACAATTACAGCTATCAATGAAACTATTTGTAACGTCTGACTAACATATGTATATATCGGCAATGAACCGATATATGACATAAGCAGGAACGCTGACTAGGAATGGAGTAACACAGGGAACAGGACTCAGAAGGATTCGCTATCTCTTCGCAGAGATGAACGCAATCCACAAACGGTAACAGAACAGGATTCAGAAGGATTCGTTATCTCTTCGCAGAGATGAACGCAATCCACAAACAGTAACAGAACAGGATTCAGAAGGATTCGTTATCTCTTCGCAGAGATGAACGCAATCCACAAACAGAACCAGGAGCAGGGTAACTACCTCAGCACGGGTGGTCACGGTACGCGCAACCTACCAAAACGTGCTGGAAAGCTGACTAACTGCACACAGGATATAAACAGTTCGTGTACGTATACATCAGCGACACTGATGTATTAACGTAACACAAATACAAGGAAAATAATAAACGTGCTGGTATGCATATATATTGGCAATGAACCAATATATGATGCAAAGACCAGCAAAGTATCTTAATAACAATAAACACGATCGGGGGCTAAAGCGACAGCAAGGCAGGCTTAAGCTGAAGCTATGAAAACCCAAGGAAACCCTGCAGGAAGCAGATCTTTATACTGAGGTCATCCAATGGGAGCAGACATGCAGATTCCCACACAGGTGAATGATAATCAGTCACAAGCTGACAGCAGGGAAAAACAGACAAAGCTATACAGCTTGCATGGAAATAGATCAGAACTGCCTGAGCTGCAGCACTACTTCCAGCAATAGCTGCTGCAGCAGCGATCATTACAGTACCCCCGCCTTTAAAAGTGGATTCCAGACGCTTTTCAAAACTGAAATTTCCAACAAAACAGTCTGACTGATAATTCATGATGACCGGGACAGCCCGGCAAGACCGAATTCCAGAATCAGTCCCCACAAGACTGGACCCATCAGAACCAGAACCTACAGAACCATGCCCATCAGTACTACAAGCCCCAGTGTGACACCCATCAGAACCATGATTTCCAGAAGAAAGCCCTCCGAAACTCCCTGAGCGATACCCACCGCCTTCCAGGAACAGTTCAGAAACGCCAAAGCCTTTGCAATGCCCACCGGTACTGTCTTTACCAACACAAAACCCACTGTTGAACCAGTCCAAGGCACCAGGACAAGTTTTCTCAGAGACCTCCCAGAACACCTTGAAGCTCCAAAGAGATCCCCATAGGTCAGAATGCCCCTTAGGCTCACATGGAGAACTATCAAGAACCCCTATGGAACCTAGGGCAATTCCCGAGTCAGGGCCACAAGGACAAACATCAATATCAGGGCTTTCAGGGACCAGAACCATCTCTGGGCATGCAGGCAGACTGGCAATATCAGAACGTGTTCCCACTAAGGAAGCATCAGAGCACGCTAACACCTTAGACACACTTGGGCATTCTGGCACACAAAGAACATCTGGGCACACCGGCACAAGAGAAACCTCTGGGCATGTCAAGGAACTGTGAGCCTCAGGGTCAGCCAAGACAGGACCAAAACCAGGACTGGCCAAAAAAAAATCATCATGACTAAACTTCGCAACTACTGGACTTTTACACGAGAATGCTGGATCAGACTTAGATGTCGCTGATTCCAGCAAAGTCAGTAACAAATCAGATTCAGGGGCACTAACAAGACAGGACAAATCTTCTGATGTATGCACTGAACCAGACAGGGACTCCACAACTACCTCTGGACTGGACAGAGACTCATTTAATACACTGGATTGGAGCTCATGAGGCGCTGCAGAACAAGTCAGTATTGCAGCAGCCCCCACTGGACTAGGCAAAACTGAGGAATTCCCTGGACAGGAAGGGAACTCTGGAACCTCTGCCACAGCGGCCAGAGAACCAGAATCTTTCAGGATACAGGGCTGGGTTTCAGGAACACTCATCAGACCGGACTGAAATTCTGAGATTTCTATTATTTTGACCAGAGAATCAGAATTATCCATGTTACAGGGCAAGACTTCTGAAACATTCAGAGGACAGGGCTGGAGTTCCTTGGCTGTTACAACACTGGAGAGGGACTCAACATTGGTTAAATCAGACTGTGTACAGGGCAAGGTATCTGACACACTTGCTGACGAGGACAATATTTCAATGGCTTCTGCTTTGCTGGGCAGAAATTCATCAAGTTTTATTAGAGCAGACTGTAATTCCAAAACAGCTGCTAGACAAGTGAATATCACTGCAACACCAACTGAGGTAAGCAGTGCTTCAGCCTCCTCTGCTAGAGGGTTTAAAGTATCCAAAGTACTGGGTGAAGCATAAGACTCTGCGACCACAGCTTCACTGGACAGGATCACTGAACAGTCCATATTGCAGGGCAAAACCATGGAAGCACCTGCTGGACAGCATAATGATTCTGTGACCTGAGTTTCATTGGAGAGATCTACTGCACAATTCATGGTACAGGGCAAATTTATTGGAAAATTTTCTGAACAAGGTAATAATTCTGCGATTTCAGGTTCACATAGCAGATGCTCTGAGCTATTCACGAAACTAGAGCGAGGTGTAGAAACAGGAAGATCAAGACACAATGTTTGCGCATCTGAATCACCATTCATTTGTAAAATTGGAAAATTCAGATGCTGGGGTTCTGAGTTTACTAGACAGGATTGCTGGGACTCGGAAACTGATGTAGTGCATCTATTGGCATCTGCTGGATCAGACAGGAGTTGAACTTTATTAACACAGGTAATTTCTGCAGAAGTGTTTGCAGAGACAGGCAAGATTTTTCTGGTGTCTGTTTCACTAAACAAAGAGTCATGAGTACTGGCTAGGCTGGACTCGGAAGTCAGCAGGACCTCTGGATTCTCTGCTGAGAAATTTGCGCAGGGCAAGGTTAAGAATGTATCAGTGGCTTCTGTTTTACTGGGAAGTAACACTGAGTTATCCATGGTACAGGGTGGAATTGCAGGAACTTCAATTTCACACAAAAAGAGCTCCGAATCACCTGCTGAATCAGCCAAAGGTGCTGAAGCAGGCGGGTCAGAACGCCAAATTTGCGAATTCGGAGTCACATAAAAATCATCCAAAATCAGTTCCCACACATCAATCAAGGGAGCCACACAGTCATACCTACACACACCAGCCTCTATTAGGTTATAGGCTGACTTAATGCATGCATTCAATACCATTTCACTTTTTGCACTGTAAAATTGACAAAATGAACTTGAATCATTCTTCCATTCACAGACCAGGGCTTCCATCTCTCCCCTCTCGAATGGAGGATCCCATGCATACTTAACAGCGAAACATTTAGGCTGATCACAGTCTGCAGATATGATTGTGGCAGGCACATGTATAGGGTTAATTAGCAGGTGATTGGCAGATTCCTTAGTCTTAAGAATTTCCAATACCTGTAGCAAGTGTTGAACTGTAGTGTATGCAAACTTCCCTTGGTTCACAAATAAGTTGATTTGTTCAATACTCTGTAATATCTCATCATAATCATACTCAGATAATTCTTTTAAACAAAAATCTTTATTTTCCCTAGCCAGGGAGGAAAGTTCATTAGTAGTTTCATAAGTCCATTTAACTCCCCTGAAAGACAATTGCATTTCATTATCTGTTAATGGCAGAATCTCATTATAGGTCTCAGTCGCTAAGGATAACGATTCTGCAGATTGGACACGTTTCTTAGAACGTTTGCGTTTTGCCTTTGACCTTGCGGTTTTTGGTGATTTATTCAAAGCTGCAGGAAAATTATCAGTAACACTTTCTGCTTGCTGCTCATTCTTGCAAGCAATTGAAGGAGCAGCTGATTGGCCTGCTGCCAGGAGTTCATTAAGAGGAAAAGGCAATGGATCTATGCGCAACCAGTTATGGATCACAAACGCTAGAAATTCCAGCGGTCTATCTTTCAAATCGGAATGATTGAGAACATCAAATGCCCACTGGAATAATTCCCCTTTAAACAAAATATAACTTAGTTGGAGTGCCCAGGTTGAAACAGGAGTCGCTTGGAGATCAGGATTGGTCAGGAACCTGGCACATTCAGAGAAAAACTCATTTTCTGTTTCAGAGCTAAGTTCTTCAAATTTCTTAAAGGAACAGGAACCATAATTAACAGTGTCATACTTTCTGGGAATCCCCCCCACAATGGGGATTGGTAATGGGGTTTTCATAATGTAAGGCTTGGTGGTGTATTCTCCACAGTCAGCATGCAACGCATGAGCTGACGTGGAGGAGGTACACACACTAGCACCAGGAAACAGGCGATCCCTTAGTATAGTGGAGGGGAGGACTGACTCCAATAGGAGATTGTGGCGCACAGAGCCGGTGCAGATCTGACAGCCACAAACAATGCTTTCGTATAACGTCTCAGCGCAAAGTAGCGCTGAGCGCATAAACCGGAACTGAGGAGATCAGGACAGGTAGACAGAATGAACGCTTGCTAGCTAGCGGCTACTTAGCGACAGCAAGCGTCCAAAACCAGACAGACTGGAATGAGGCAGCCAATGCGATGCGGCGATGGCGTGCCTCACAAAGACTGGACGGGATAGTCAGAAAATAGCAGGATTAAGATAGATGAACGTAACACAGATAAATATACAATAAGTATGTTTTCCTAGCGTATTACAATTACAGCTATCAATGAAACTATTTGTAACGTCTGACTAACATATGTATATATCGGCAATGAACCGATATATGACATAAGCAGGAACGCTGACTAGGAATGGAGTAACACAGGGAACAGGACTCAGAAGGATTCGCTATCTCTTCGCAGAGATGAACGCAATCCACAAACGGTAACAGAACAGGATTCAGAAGGATTCGTTATCTCTTCGCAGAGATGAACGCAATCCACAAACAGTAACAGAACAGGATTCAGAAGGATTCGTTATCTCTTCGCAGAGATGAACACAATCCACAAACAGAACCAGGAGCAGGGTAACTACCTCAGCACGGGTGGTCACGGTACGCGCAACCTACCAAAACGTGCTGGAAAGCTGACTAACTGCACACAGGATATAAACAGTTCGTGTACGTATACATCAGCGACACTGATGTATTAACGTAACACAAATACAAGGAAAATAATAAACGTGCTGGTATGCATATATATTGGCAATGAACCAATATATGATGCAAAGACCAGCAAAGTATCTTAATAACAATAAACACGATCGGGGGCTAAAGCGACAGCAAGGCAGGCTTAAGCTGAAGCTATGAAAACCCAAGGAAACCCTGCAGGAAGCAGATCTTTATACTGAGGTCATCCAATGGGAGCAGACATGCAGATTCTCACACAGGTGAATGATAATCAGTCACAAGCTGACAGCAGGGAAAAACAGACAAAGCTATACAGCTTGCATGGAAATAGATCAGAACTGCCTGAGCTGCAGCACTACTTCCAGCAATAGCTGCTGCAGCAGCGATCATTACACTCCACCAGTGGATTGAGGGACTAGGAGTACCAAGCGTGCCTTGTGGATATTGCCGCCCGGAGTGGGTAGAGTATATGGCCTTCATTTTGTACACATCATTGCATGAACTGTCCTTGTGCATGCTGCCAACTGCCGCCATATAGACTCTGTAGGCTATGCAATATTTGCTACTGGACTGCTCTTCCCCTTTACTGCTGCAGCTTGCTTTACTGCTTGAATCCATCTGGATATTCCATCTTTGCTATATATATTTAGCAACAACTATCGTGGGATCCCTGACCACTTTAGGTGGTCCTAGTTAGGAGTGGGTGGATGTGTAGCTGTGAGCTGTGGCTGTTGTTGGGTGTCTGGCTGCATTATATATGTGTGTTCTTTTTAATGGAATTTTGATAAACTAATTAATAAAGATTCTTTTTGTACTTTTACTATAATAGGTTTTTTGCTGTACTTATTGCACATACCTCCCAACCCCCCACTTCCCTTGACTTTTACATTACTGACATCCTTGTGTGCCCACTGCATCCTTCAGTGACCTAGTTCTATATCCAGTGCCCACTGCTGTGCCCACTGCATCCTTCAGTGACCTTGTACTGTGGCCACTGCATCCTTCAGTGACCTAGTTGTATATCCAGTGGCCACTGCTGTGCCCACTGCATCCTTCAATGACCTTGTACTGTGCCCACTGCATCCTTCAGTGACCTTGTACTGTGCCCACTGCATCCTTCAGTGACCTAGTTGTATATCCAGTGCCCACTGCTGTGCCCTGTGCATCCTTCAGTGACCTTGTACTGTGGCCACTGCATCCTTCAGTGACCTAGTTGTATATCCAGTGCCCACTGCTGTGCCCAGTGCATCCTTCAGTGACCTTGTACTGTGGCTACTGCATCCTTCAGTGACCTAGTTGTATATCCAGTGGCCACTGCTGTGCCCACTGCATCCTTCAGTGACCTTGTACTGTGCCCACTGCATCCTTCAGTGACCTTGTACTGTGACCACTGCATCCTTCAGTGACCTAGTTGTATATCCAGTGCCCACTGCTGCGCCCACTGCATCCTTAAGTGACCTTGTACTGTGGCCACTGCATCCTTCAGTGACCTAGTTGTATATCCAGTGCCCACTGCTGTGCCCACTGCATCCTTCAGTGACCTTGTACTGTGGCCACTGCATCCTTCAGTGACCTTGTACTGTGCCCACTGCATCCTTCAGTGACCTAGTTGTATATCCAGTGCCCACTGCTGTGCCCAGTGCATCCTTCAGTGACCTTGTACTGTGGCCACTGCATCCTTCAGTGACCTAGTTGTATATCCAGTGCCCACTGCTGTGCCCACTGCATCCTTCAGTGACCTTGTACTGTGGCCACTGCATCCTTCAGTGACCTAGTTGTATATCCAGTGCCCACTGCTGTGCCCACTGCATCCTTCAGTGACCTTGTACTGTGCCCACTGCATCCTTCAGTGACCTTGTACTGTGCCCACTGCATCCTTCAGTGACCTATTTGTATATCCAGTGCCCACTGCTGTGCCCATTGCATCCTTCAGTGACCTTGTACTGTGGCCACTGCATCCTTCAGTGACCTAGTTGTATATCCAGTGCCCACTGCTGTGCCCACTGCATCCTTCAGTGACCTTGTACTGTGCCCACTGCATCCTTCAGTGACCTTGTACTGTGCCCACTGCATCCTTCAGTGACCTAGTTGTATATCCAGTGCCCACTGCTGTGCCCACTGCATTCTTCAGTGACCTTGTACTGTGGCCACTGCATCCTTCGGTGACCTAGTTGTATATCCAGTGCCCACTGCTGTGCCCACTGCATCCT